>NW_027504893.1:0-471283 GCF_021521415.1 Bidens hawaiensis
TATCAAAATATTTACAGGGAGGGACAGGGATCAGACTACCTGTCACGATGATTTCTCATCAACATTAAAGCAGAATAAAATAAATAAAAATAAAAAGATTAATTCAGAATTAAATTTTATTTTTTTATTTTTTTATTTTTTTTTTATTTTTTTTTTTTTTTTATAATATTCAAACTGAAATAAACAACTGTACAAAATTTTAAAACACATTATTTTTGGTTGAGAAGGATCTATAATAAGAAATCATACAGACGTATATGACTGTCTACTGAGATTTTTTTTTTTTTTTTTTTTTTTTTTTTTTTTTTTTTTTTTTTTTTTTACGAATAAACGAAGTTAAACAAGACATAATGAATATTCTTTTTGTGAGAAAGATCCGAACAGGAATCATACTAATTACGTGACTGTCACACAGATCCGTGTTTAGCTGTATTATGACATAAAGAAACAGGTTGTGAGCATGTAAATAACTTAAAATGGTTTTCATCGTTTCTGTGATACGAGTTAGGTTCAATTATGTCTCAAAATTTAAGTGGGTATCAACTCAGAGATTATGATGCCTCCTATCTATTCTCAAAGCGTATTTGGCTTTCCCCAAGTCACCCCGAATTGACCTTGACCCATAGTGTCTGATTAAAGTTGTAAGTGTCTTCATCTGCTTCCCGTTTTCTTTCTTTCTTACTCCATGATTGAGAAGTCTTGACATTGTTAACTCTAGAATGTTTCAATCACTCATAATGTAATTTTTTTTTTTTTTTTTTTTTTTTTTTTTTTTTTTTTTTTTTTTTTTTAACATAGACTTCAGAGTAGTAAACAATTGCAAGTCCCGAATCTGGATCACTGCAGTTTCTTCACACACTATCTTTACGGGAATCAGAACACTTATGGGCTCGTGTATGACTGGGTAATCGCTTTTTCTGCCTATCATTCGGAAAGATATATATGAAGACATACAAAACTCTTAAGGAGTTTCCACGTAAAATCGAGTAGATTTAGTTTGTATCACATCTACTTTTACGCACCATAAAAAGCTACCATGACACACAATGACCGTTCTAAAGCCTTTTAAGCCTAATAACTTCACTAGTTAAGCACACAGAATCAGTGTATCTATCATTTTCCAAGGTTGGATCAATTTCTCATTTTCTGAATATATATGAATGTCTTTTAAAACATATAACGTTTAAATTATTTCGCCCCGATCAAGTCAAAGTCTTCAGGTAAACGGCTATCCTGAAGATCCAATGGATCAACTGGACCGACCACATACGAGTATGTGTCCTTCTAACTAAGTATAACCGACTATTTTTCAGCGAAAGAATAAAGACCCATCAAAACCCGCCCCGATCACTTTCAGTCATCTGGTTAATGGCTATCCTCATAATCTACTAGTAGAAGTAAGGACCAACACACATCCGAAAATGTGTCCATCAAACTGAGGTAATCGACATAATTTTAAGCGATAGTGATGTATAAAAATTTAATATTTGAAAAATGAAAATAAGCTGTACAGACATAACAAATCTTTTTGATGTCTCAGTATGATAGCGTCTGTGTACTATCACCTTTCTTGTAACAAGATCAACTTCTCAAAATTTTGAAATTTTTTTTAATGTTTTTGGGTTTTTGTATTTTATATTGTTTTTGGTTTTTTCTTGAAACCTTTCTCCCCCTAGAATTTATAAAAAACAAAATCTTTTTGGACTTTTTCAAATTTTTAAGAAAAGAAAAAAATGAAAACAATTTAAATGATATCTTCAGGAACATCATCTGATATACGTTTAACGCCGTTGATCTCTAGTAAATATAAAAACCGTGGTTTATCAAATGCTTTAGTGAAGAGATCAGCGCGTTGTTCCTGAGTGGGGATTTTTATCACATCGATTAACTTCTTTTCGTAGCAATCACGAAGGAAGTGATATCGAATTTCGATGTGCTTCGTTTTGCTAAAATGGACCGGATTTTTGGTAATTGAAATTGCAGCAGAATTATCAATATATATGGGAGTAGTAGAACATTCAATACCGTAGTCACGCATTTGTTGCTGAATCCAAATAACTTGAGAACAGCAACTGGCAGCCGCAATATATTCCGCCTCAGCTGTTGAAGTGGAGACTGACGTCTGCTTTTTGCATTGCCACGTTACTAAACGACTTCCAAAGAACTGACATCCTGCTGTTGTTGATTTGTAATCGAGTTTACAACCACCATAGTCCGAATCACTGTACGCATGTAGATCAAAGTTATCATCATGAGGATACCAAAGACCCCAATCTGGAGTACCCTTCAGATAACGCAAAATTCTTTTGACTGCAATCAGATGGGAGACCTTCGGCTTTGACTGGTAACGTGCACAGAGACACGTAGCAAACATTATGTCTGGCCGAGAAGCAGTCAGGTACATTAGAGATCCGATGATCCCTCTATAGTGAGTTGGATTGATCAATTCACCCTTCTCGTCAGGATTAATCCCGTGATTAACCTCTAAAGGAGTTCCCTGTGAAGAAGAACTCAACATCTCAAACCGTTTCAAGATGTCATTGACGTATTTTGTCTGGTGAATGAAGATACCGGAATCTTTTTGATCAACTTGAAGTCCTAAGAAGAACTTCATCTCACCCATGGAGCTCATTTCAAATTTTTCTTTCATCACTTGTTCGAACTCCTTACAAAGTGTTTTATTCGTGGACCCGAAGATGATGTCGTCCACGTACACTTGTACCATAATTAGATCTCCTTCTTTTTCTTTTGAGAATAGTGTGCAGTCAATGGTTCCCCTTCTAAACCCGTTGTTCAGAAGGTGTTTGGATAGTTCTTTATACCAAGCTCTCGGGGCTTGGTGAAGACCGTACAAAGCCTTGTTGAGCAGATAGGCTTTGTCCTTGTGATATGGGTCTTCAAAACCTGGAGGTTGTGCCACATATACGGTCTCTTCGATGTGACCGTACAAAAAGGCACTCTTGACGTCCATTTGATATACTTTGAATTTCTTGAAAGATGCATACGCCAAGAACATCCGGATTGCCTCCAAACGAGCAACCGGAGCATATACCTCATTGTAGTCTAGGCCTTCGATTTGCCTAAACCCTTGGACCACCAGGCGGGCTTTGTTGCGAACAATCACTCCACGATCGTCACGTTTACATTTTAGTACCCACTTAGTGCCAATTTTCTTCTGTCCTTTGGGGAGATCCACCAGCTTCCACACACCAAGTCTTTTAAACTGCAATAATTCCTCTTGCATGGCTGAGACCCAGTTGGAATCTTTCAGCGCATCGGTGGTGCTGTGTGGTTCTTCTTGTGCTAAGAAGCATTCATGGGCATTAAGAGCAACTGATCCTGACTCCATCATTTCTGTGTAGAGACCAAAATTCAGCTGTCGCCGAGTTTTGACACCCTGTTGAAAGTCCCCTATAATGTTGTCTTGTGGATGATCACGTTCAGTCCTAACAACCGGATTGTCAGAAACGACAACATTTTGTTCCAAGTTAGTTAAGTTCGGCTCAGGAACTGGAGCGGATTGTGGTGCCTCTGAAGTAGACGTTAGAGGCTGATCTGCATTCGGCACTTCTTGATTTGACGATGAAGGTTGTGACGTAACCTGAGTTGGTGCCGATTGTACATCATCTGCTGGAGATTCATCTTCAGATTCAGATTCGGAAGATTCTTGAACTTGATCGCTAGACTCTGTGGAGGAAGATGATGACGGACCAGGATGAGTTGAAGATTGCAAAGATTCATCAGGAGGTGCATTTTGCGCCTCATACATCATTTGAATAGCAATCTCATACAGATTGAATGACTTGAACAGTTTGTCATAATCAAACAACCAGTCTTCTCCTGTCCCCTTGGCTGGTTCTGTGTAGCGTTGAACATCGACATGGTACCATTCTTCAACTAATTTTGTTGTTCTGTTGAAGACCCTTTTGAGAGGTATGCTGTAACCCAGAAAATAGCCGTTGATGATCTTCTCCTCGAACTTATTATCGACTTGCCTTTTAAGTAACGTGCAAAGAGCCCCGAATGGTTCCAGGTGCTCTAAGTTAGGCCTTCGTCGTTGAAGAAGCTCGAAACTTGTCTTGCCGTGGCGCTTGACGATGCCTACCCGATTTAATGTGAAACAGGCGTTGGCAATTGCCTCACTCCAAAACGTAACAGGTAACACTGAGTCGGCTAACATTGTTCTTGCTGTCTCGATTAACGTACGATTTTTCCTTTCAGCAACCCCGTTCATTTGTGGAACATATGGGGCACTGAACTCCTGAACGATCCCTTTTTCTTTGCAGAAATTTTCAACATTCGCATTTTTAAATTCTGTACCGTTATCTGACCGCATTCTTCGAACCTTCAGATTGTATTGAGACTCAATAGTTGTAACCAGCAGTTGTATACACCCAAACGTTTCTGATTTTACTTTCAAGAAAAACACCCAAGAGAATCTAGAATATTCATCAGTAACCACTAGACAGTATGAGTGCCCAGAGATACTTTTGACGCTTATTGGGCCAAAAAGATCCATATGAAGGAGTTCCAACGGAATATCAATTGAGTGGAAACTCTTAGACTTGTGGGACCTTTTTATCTGCTTTCCGGCTTTGCACTTCACACATGAATCAGGGAGACGAAAACTTCTCAGATTAACTCCCTCAACTAGTCTGCGGTGCACAAGCTTGTTCATGTTCCTGACATTTATGTGTCCCATCCGTCTATGCCATAAGACAGTATCACGTTCGGATGCCTTGGACACGAAACATGTCGCCGTTGGAGACGTTGACCCTGCCTTAGCCATATCCAGAATGTAAAGATCACTCTGGCGTGCAGCTGACATTAAAACCTTGTCTTCAGGAAAGTTGAAATCCTTAGGCAAGATGTGGCAATCTCGGTCGTCAAACATAACTTTGAAACCTTTGTCGCAGATTTGACTTATCGACAACAGGTTGTTCTCCAACTCTTTGATGAAATTTACTTTCTCAAACGAAATTCGCCCATTAGACACCATTCCTTGGGCCGTGATATAACCTCCTTGATTTCCTGCAAAGGAAACTGCACCTCCTTTTATTTGTCTGACACTTGAAAGGAGATTCATGTTTCCAGTCATGTGCCTGGAAGCTCCTGAGTCTATGATCCACATGTTGAATCTTGGATCATATAGAGCAACCTGCACACAAAAACAAAAGGTTTAAATATCATTGGAAACCCAAGCCCTTAAGGTCTTGGGTTTTCCATCTTCATCACGAATGAACAATTCAATCCATTTACCCTCATTAACACTGTTTTCAGATTTGACGTTGTTATCAACAGTGTTAGTTTTCTTAGGTTTCCAAAAGTCAGTCTTCTTCTCAGCATGTTTGAGATAGCTGGTTGAAGACTGAGTTTCACTTGTCGAAGTGGAAATACTTGGATCTGAGGGGTTTGGGGATTGGTGTGGTGAGGTTGGCTGAGGTTTCCGAGGAGAAACCGACCTCGGTGTGTGAAACCGTTCTTGACCTTGAATGTCAATGGTCGGTCGCCTCCTAGGAGGTGACTTGACATACCTCGGATCCGGAGTCGATATGTACTGCTTAGGATCCGTGTACTTATAGCAAAATCTTGCTATATGCCCTACCTCTCCACACGAAAAACAGTAGTTTCTCCCCCTTTGACTTGGTGGAGAGAAATAACTCTGGTTTTGTCTGTTATCATAGTACCCCCTGGATTTGACATTTTGGGGTGAAGTTTGTCTAGGAGGGTGTTTTGGGAAATTATGTTTTTCATTAACGTTACCCTCCTTTACAAACTGGGTACTATGTTCCACATAGACTTTCTCAGATTTAGGATTAAACTTTTTCTTCTGAGAACTTCTTGTTGTTGTTGCCTTTGACTTAGATGGTGGTGGGCCCGATTTAGTTGTGGAACCTAAGTCTGTGGCATCAACATTTTGTTTGGACTCAGGAGCCGGGTCAATGACTTCTTTACCCTTAGACTTAGAAATTTGGTTTGTGTCCTCGGGTATATAATCATTTGATTCATCATCCGGCACAGCTCCTGGTGTGCTTGAAAATTGATTCAGGATCGGGGGTGGGACATTGTTATATCCCACGCCTCTTTCCTTTTTGCCTCGGAACTCGGGAATGATGTGTTCTAATAAATAAGATGAATTTGAGTAACTTTTTAATTTGAAATTCAATGATTCAAAATCAGCTTTCAAGTTTTCCAATTCTTTTTTCAAAACATTATTCTTATTTATGTGAAAATTGATAGAGTCTTGTTGATTCAGAACACATATTTCAAGTTCCTTGTTCTGACGCTTAAGGCTATCAATCTTTTCTTTAAAAACAGACTCTTTCTGCTTCCAAGCCTTATTCTGTGCAAGCGCGTCAGTCAGTTCCATTAAAGATCTTGAGGCTGCTTGTTTGTAAGCCTCGAGATCTTCAATTCTCTCTTTTAGAGATTGAATTTCTTGTTCATACAATTCACATTTTAAACATTTAACATTTTCTGGTTTGGGAGTTGATGGGTTAGAACTTACCTTGGCATTTGATGTCTCTGCCATGAATGCAAAGCAAAGATTCCCAGCTTTTTCCAGAAACGATGCAGAAGTTGCTTTAGACTCTACTTCGTTGACTTCTTCAACTTTAGCAGCCTCTGCGGGAATTGTCGAACATGGAGATGTTTGAGGAACATTTGACTCTTTTTCGTGATCCTCCTTAATCTCCAAAGATACCACTTCAACCTCAGGTTCTCCTTCATGGACTTCAGCAGCTGGTTCATCGACAGTATATTCTTCATTGGTCGAGGAAACAACATTTGACTCTGTTTCAGAGTTTTCATCTACTACTGTGACATCAGCCATGTTGATGCTCAAGTTCCATGTCTCGCCTTCATCCCCTTGAACTGCAAGAGCAGTTTCGTTGTTGATGTCGACGTTGTTTGCTGCGGTTTGATTTTGAGGGACCAGTTGTCTCTCAAGGTTGACAGTTGCAGCTGCTGCAGCAGGAGTGGATGATGATGAAGTGGTTCGGAAGGGATATTGGTGACCTTCCCTTCTTGGCTTCGAGCACTCCTTGGCAAAGTGACCAAGTTCGCCACAGTTGTAGCATTTTACTTTGCTTTTATCAAAGCCGAACTTGGATTTGTTGTTTATTGAGAGGGCCTGACCTGTTTTCTTCGTCCACTTTCTGGCCCTTCGGAACGCACTGCCAAGAGCCCACATAATGTCTATGCGTTCCATATCATCTTCGTCAAGCTGTTCATAGTCATCGCTGTCCAGATGACTATTTCCTAGCTTACCCGCCACCATTAAACTGTAGGACTCAATTATCGTGCCTAGAGTTGCCATGTGTTCTTTGGCAACCTCCACTGTTACTGTTCCCAAGCCTTCAGTATTCAACGTTGCTTTCTCCGTTGACTTGGGTCCGGAGTTAGTACTTGAGTTTCCAGAAGTTGATAGTGGGACGGAAGATCTCGTTTCAGTCCCCTTTGATTGATTTGACGTTGAGGAGACAAAAGCAGTCTTCATCGGAGCATGATCAGTTGAATCTGACAAAGGAGGTTTTGACATGTAAAGTGATTTGTCAGAAGTTGATCTCGGTTTTCTGGAAGAGGCTCTTAGTTCAGCCTCTTCGTGTCTGATTTCTTTAATAAAATCAGACAGGAGAATCGTCTCCAGCTGATGACTTCTTCTCATTACTGTCAGGAAGGTGCTCCAGCTAGGTGGAAGTCCTTGTGCAAGACATCTAACTTTCTCAGTCCCTGTAGTTTTGACGTTATAGGACTTGAGTTCTGACATTAGATGGTAAAATCTCGACAGTAACGACTCAATATCTTCTCCCGACTCTGGACTAAACAGATCAAATTCACGCTTGAGCTCCCGTGCGTGAATTTCTCTAAGGGAATCAGATCCTTCACATCGGTCAACCAGTGCGTTCCAAAGAGTTGACGCTGTAGTAAACTGGTTAAACTGATGAAAAAGATCAGTGGAGAGTGCTTGTGATAGTAAGGAGAAGGCTTTCTTCTCAGCATCGAAGGCTATCTTTTGTTCTTCAGATAGCCTAAAGTAGCTCAACGACTCACCATCATCATTCGTTGGATGCACCCAACTTGTCTGGACAGCTTCCCAAAGTCCAGGATTTACACCTGTTATATGAATTTGAAATCTTGTCTTCCAGGTTGTAAATTCGTTTAAAGTCATTAGCTTTGGTGGCTTGTTATAGCTTCCCGATTCAGAATCACTTTCGAGAATCGATTGAATCCTCTTGTTGGTACTCGAACTTGTAGCCATCTTTGTTTCTTTGCTTTGACGTTTAACTGTTGATCGAATGAGTTTGATTCGATCGGATGAGTGACCTATTCGATCGAATGTGTTCTGGTTCGATCGAATGTCTCTCTGAAATACAGATCTGATCTTCCGAATGTTATTCGATCGAATGTGAATCTGGTTCGATCGAATGGGTTGAGAAGTTCGATCGAAAGAGTTTCTGGTTCAATCGAACGGGTTCTGACAGTCGAATAAGACAAAGATCGAATCGACGGATCGAATAAAAGACTTATTCAATCGAATGGTGACTAATTCGATCGAATGAACAAATCTGGTTCGATCGAATGAACTAGGAGTAATTCTCGGCGGGAAAAACTGATTCGGTCAAAGTTCAAACTTGTTCGATCGAATAGGAAGGCTATTCGATCGAATGAGTTCCAAAAATAGACTGGTTCGATCGGAAAATCTGGAAATTCCAAAATTAGAAGATTTTGACGGATTTTCGAATTTTGAATCAAAAACACGAATTTTGAAAGATCAAGGGGCAACTTAAGATCGAAATATGACTTTTAACACAAAAACAACTTAAGACCAACCAAAAAACGGATCAAAACCACCAAAAATACGAAGAACACGAAGAACGCGAAGAACGTTCTTGACGAAACTCGAACTTTTAACACACAATTCTAAGATCAAAACACCAAAATATGACAATTTTAACAGTTTTTGACAAGAACACGACGAACACCAAGATCAAAAACACCAAAAATTCGGAATTTTCCGGCAAAAATTACGATTTTCACGAGAAAAACACGAATTTCACCACAAATCTAACGTGAATCAAGAACCAAAGGCTCTGATACCACTTTGTCGGACCGGTGCGGGACACGGTTTCCCAACGATTCACGGGGCAACGTGTTAGAGTGCGGAATCCTCTAACACGGCGATTCGGTGGTGATCAACAACGCGCGGGTAACGATTCCTAAGACGGTTTGACACCTAGGGACGGAGGAAAGGACCGACACGTGAAGAACGGGCAGAGAGTATTTCAGCAGAGTGGTGGTTCGTGACTGTGTGTAGAATGTGTGCTCTTGTGAAATTTCCTAAGTTTCGTTTATATATCGAAAACTGGTTCGATCGAATGAGTCTCTCATTCGATCGAACGAGACCTGGTTCGATCGAATCAGTCACTGATTCGATCGAATCAGTTTCTTTTGACATTTTCAGTCCGTTAACTTAGTTTCACGATCGTTATCTTCATATCGAACCATCCTGATAGAACTGGGGACATACACATGACATTTCATGTCCTAACACAAATGTCCACAGACTTCTTAGGCTTGGAATCTTGATAAATGACTGAAGAATTTGTCTGATCCGATTTGTTAATATCTTTATTTAGCTTCCCATTATTTATTAAATTAACGTCGGTGTTGTTAGATTGAACCTTAGTGGGTAAAATGTTGGAGTTAACATTCCCCGTTACAGTCTGATCAGGCTTAACAAAAGCAGATGGATGATTACAATGATTATAAGTATAATTATTGTTAAAAGGTGGTGGAACTTCCATGAATCCAATTCCCCCTTTATCGTTTGGAGAACGTTGAACACTTAGAACATGATTAAGCATCATTGAAGAGTTTCTAAACTGTTCAAGTTTTCTGTTTAGTTCCACCACTTTTACTTGATAATCTGCTATCTGTTTATCCTTTTCAGCAATAAGTTTGGTTTTTTTCTTCCACAACTTCATAACTTAGATCAATTACCTGTATTTTCTCAACTAATGTGGCCTTAAGGCATCTTATGTCTTTTTCACCAGCTTTTATTTTTACCGAGTAACTGTTTTCCTTTTGTTAAGAGTAGTGATGTTTTTCTTTTAAACCTTTTAATTCTATTCCAGACTTATATACTGATCAGTTAAAGCATTCAATTGTTCAGACAGTTTCTCACATTGTCCACATTGAGATTTAGATCAAACCTCTAAGAGCTGATCATTTACTTCTGCCCTGTATGCTTGGTCCTCCACTGGTTCCTTTCCACAACTTCCAGTCCCAATATTCACCAGATTCACTTGTTCAATCACTTCCTCCACTTGGATGTTCTGTAGTTTTCCAGCCGGATCTACACAGGAGTATCTCGTAACACGAGGGTGCGGAATCCCCTATGTATACGGTACGAGTGTTTACACGAGTAATAAGTTAATAACACCAGAACACATAAACACAAATGAATACTTGTTATATTACGATGTAGAGAACCAAACACACCAAACCAGTATCACGTTTTGTTACAAAACCAAAACTATCAAGTTACCACATACAGTGGCCGAAGTTAGGTTTATATTAAACAACAACTTCGCCTAACACCCTAGGAGAAGTTATGCCTAACTTCGCTACTAGACAAGTTCGCCCTAAACCATAACCTACACAACCACTTTCAACAAAACGTAAGAAAAATATAACGATTACAGACACAATAGACACGAGATGAATGAACTACAGGCATCATGCACCAACAGAGTCCCCCATAGCTTCATATCTCTAACACTTTTTCCGTGTCTCGTAAATTACAACAAGCCCATATCTCTGTCTTCAAGCATGAACGCCCTGTCTCACACAGACTGAGACCACCCTTTGATATTTCTTCATTTCGTCTTTCCAGGCAGGGATATAGAAAATCTTCTTATCATTTAGTATTTGCAAATCAGCCTGAGACAAGTTAACCAAGTGCATTGGATCAAACACTCTCAAGATCTCCTGTTCGTCTTGATCTTCCATCACGGCTTCGGCTGTCTGGCAGTAAACATACCACCACTTAAGAAACTTCCACACATCCTGAGGCATAATCTTCATTGGAACCTCTTTTAAACAACGAATTGACTTGTACTTCATCACCATTCAGGGCTTGCCATCAGCCCGCATTCCCCGTTCCTTATCTTCAGTCAACTTCCCTTTTTTGAGGCTTCAATAACTCAAAATTTTTCTCCTTAACACTTTCCTTCCACACAATCTTTCCAACCCATCTCGTAAAATCATCATCACTTCTATAATCAACCTTAACCGAGGCAAATTCTTCACTTCACACTCAGGCAACGTATTAAGCAATTTCAACCACTTAGCAAAGTACTGAATCCCATCATATCTTTCTCGACAAAAAACTTTAACTGATCATCATACAACAAACAAATAATACCTTTCTATGATTCAGTAGAACATAGCATGTACTACTGGCATCTTTGTTTTGAAAAACACTGAGCACATCCTTCTTTCCACCTTCGCTGTTCCTCCCACTCAGAATCACCCGACACATTATCATCTTAACCCAAACTTTCTTGACCAGCACTAGGAATATCATGCTCAACACTGTCATCAAGTATCTCACCTTCCTCTAAGCCACTATCGATCTCAATCTGTTCACCAATTTTCTCAATCTCACTGAAAGACAACACATCATCACCCATATCATCCTCATCATCTACCACCACAGTCTCACCACCTGCACTACCCGATGGAGCAGTAGACTCCAGCTGAGAAGTGGAAGCCCCAAGAATTTGTTCAGTTCTTGGCAGCTCACCACCTGCATCTTTTGATGCATTGGGATCATCATCTCTGTCGTGTCTTTTCTTCGTTCTCAACTCATCACCTTTGCAGCTAGTCTCCCCCTGAGATGCTAAAAATTGTTTCAAAGCATCAAAGAGTTTACCATGTTCAATAAGAAGTGATGGTTGAATCTGATTCTCAGCCACGAGCCATTGAATAGCTTGTGTCTGAATGAGATTTATCCGTGACTGCTCAGCAACACCTCTTTCAAGAGCAGCAATCCGCTCTGAATCCGACAAGGTAGTATCAAAATAAAAGTTCATGTGAGAAGTATCCTGAGCATAAGGTGATGGAATTCCCAAGCTTACTGGAATAGCATATGTAGATGTATAGTAACTGTGGGTGAAATACAGACAGATAACCCGACAGTGGCTACCAGTGTGGACTCAACAAATCTAGCAACCACCTCCGATGGAGTAATAGAAGGAGGTGGTAAGGAAACAATCTCTGGTGTTGTCACTTGTACTTTAGAGGGAGCAACAGATGGTGCTTACAAAGCCACCATTGGTACACTCGAGGTCACTGGTAACGGATCAGACGAAGATGGAGGTGACATAGACATACAAGACAATGATGGTCGGGCAAAATGAACAACACTCGAACCTTCACCAGCTTTAGCCTTCTTAGATCTGCGTACCAACGCATACAACTCCTCCTCATAGTCTGACTCAGTATCATCTGAATCCTTCTTCTGTTTTCCCTGGATCCTTTCTTGTGTAGCAAGAACTCTTTGTGCTTCAACAGTGTCATCAGTGGAAGAATCAGACAAAGTTTCCTCAGAATCAACCACTGAGGCAATTGACGGACCCACTGATGTATCAATCATAGAAGCATGCACACAAGAAACTTCAACAACTGAGGCTTGAACTTCAGTAGGATCAACCCTATCCATATCAATGAAACCTTGTCCTCCAAAGGCAACCTCAAGATCAACTCGTTCTGCAAGAGCTACGACTGGGTCAACAATAGGAATTTCTTGAACCACCTGTGGTGGTTGAACCACAGGAGGTGGTTGAGGACTATCAACTTGTTGCGGAGCTGGATCATTAAACTCATCCTCTGGTGGAGCAATATAAGCAGGGTTCACAAGATACCCAAATAAAGTAGTGTGCCTTGGTCAAAGTTCAGGCTTGCTTCGTGCACTGGATGACTTACATTGTGCAAAACTCCTCTTGTTTATACTTTCCACATAAGAGATAGGGCGACGTTGTGGCAGATTGGGAGAAACATGATTAAGAATCATCTGTAAGAATCTGGGATACATTAAGAACTGTTCTCGTGCCACGGCTCGCCGCTGACGATCGATCTAATAGAATACCATCTGACTGAAACTATATGGCTTGTTGTAAGTCAACGCGGTCATTGTAGATTGCATCATCGCACCTATACCATCAGATCTAGCCTTGAGACCAGACATGCACACAATCAACACGTGCATTAAGAAACGCCACTAGTCCAACAGAAATCCCTTTCGACATTGTGAATCTTCCAACGGACCTGAATACTCCATACGAAGAAAAGCTCCATTTTTGAAAGTAGATGAAAACTCAGTAGGATCTTGAGTGGTTTCAACCCTGAACTGTAAAGCTTCCCTGATCTGATTAGCTGAGAACTGTACCACCTGATTGTTGACAGTAGCACACATAACTGGAGGTTCAACACGTCAGTCATATTCCACCGTCCTCCAAAAGTCTTCAATTTTTTGGAAGAGATATCGGTATAGTAGTGGTGATAGCATGAAAGATACATGAACGAATGAGAAACGAGATGATCTCAGTAAAACCTTCAGCTTCACGATTATCCGGATCCAAAGTAACATACATGTTGTGACCAGGAAAGAGTTGTCTCTTATCATCATCTCCTTCATCACCACCTGTACCACCTGCACCTGCTACAGCAACCATATCTGCAACAAATGAGCTAAGTTAGACAAGTGCGGAATACAGCTTACAACTCCGCTGATATGACAGTAGCGAAGTTGGTGCTTCAGCGATGTTTCTAACTTCGCTAGGTATGTAACTTCGCTTGGTTTGAAGGTACAAAGGATTAACCCAGTTTGAAACACAGTTTGTAACACACAAGAGAAGTTATAGTATGAGAACAAAGAATTTATGCAGCGAAGTTCTCATGTATGCGAAGTTAGGGTTAACTTCGCCGAGACATATCTTCACCGCTTAAACGGTGTTAATTCCAGAAACAATTCAGATGAAAACATGGATAATCAGAGACCAAAAGAAGGTATAGATAGGTGCGATGTAGGCCTCAAATGTTCGTAAGTCACCACACACTCAAAAACATGAGTGTATTAATGATTTATAGGGTTATACTAGATAACCGATTTAAAAACAAACATTATGGATAAGATTAATAGTCAAAACAGATAAATTATGAATAGACATAAGCTAAATGACCTTATTATTCAACGAACAGCATATTACAAGAAGGTAGATTTCAGAGAACAACTTCGCCGAGGGTTTAAGAAAAAGTGTTTGACTAAATTTGACCTATGTGGCCTTTTATACTGTTGAGAAAAACCCAGGGGCGAAGTTATGTAAACTTCACCTGTTAGCTAACTTCGCCTAGTGGGTAACTTCGCCACAACGAGGTTAAGTTTACAAAACGATCAAAAACGAGTAACCAAGATTTTAATTTAAACACAAGAAGACAAGCAAATAAAGCAATGAAAGCGAAAGTAATGATAACACTAAATAGACGGGATCAAATTTTAGTCTTTCAGTATCCTGCATGTTTAAGAAAAGATCCGAACAGGAATCATACTGATTAAGAGGTTGTCACAAGGATTCATGTTCAGCGTTATTATGACATAGAGAAATAGGTTACAAGCAGGTATAAAACTTAGCATGGTTTTCATTGCTTCTGTGATACAGATTATGTTTAAGTAGGCTCAAAATTTAGATGGACATCACTTGAGGAATTGCGATGCCTCTTATCTATTCTCTAGGCGTATTTGGCTTTCCCCAGATCACCCCAATTTGACTTCGACCCTTAGTGTATGATCAAACATACTAGATGAGTCGTCTTGACAATCCTTTCACTCAACTTTCACAAGACTTAGTTGGTGCCTCGTCCTTGATATTTGTGACTTGATGAATTTCTAAGGCTGAAAGACATAATAATAATAATAATAAGAATAAGAATAATAATAATAATAATAATAATAATAATAATAATAATAATAATAATAATAATAATAATAATAATAAAAATAATTGTTTTTTTTATTATTTTTATTTTTTTTTAAATATAATCATAACAAACACATGCAAGTCCCGAATCTGGATCCTTGCAGAAAAAGAACGCAATCTTCATGGGGATCAAGACACTCACGGGCTCGTGTATGACTGGGTAATCACTTTTCTGCCTATCATTCGGAGAGATATGTGTGGAGACATGCACATTTCAAAATGACTCTCCACAATAAATCGAGTAAGTTTAATTTGTATCACTTCTACTTTTAGGCACCATGGAAAGCTACCATACCAGACAACGACTGTTCTAATGTCTTTTAGGCCTAATAACTTCACCCGTTAGGCACACAAAATCAGTTTATCTATCACTTTCCAAAGGTGGATTAATTTTCAATTTTACACCAATTTTGAAACTTCGTGAGAAGCTATAGACTGAAAAAATATATCATTTCTCCAAAAAAAAAAAGTTTATATTCAGACGCCCCAATCATTTCTAAGTCTTAAGGTAAATGGCTATCCTAAAAATCCAGTGTATTAGCAGGACCAACCACATATGAATATGTGTCCCTGCGACTAAGTATAATCGACATAATTTTCAGCGAAGGAATAAAAACTCATCATAAACCGCCCCGGTTGCTTCCAGTTATTAGGTTGATGGCTATCCTTTGAGTCTACAAGTAGATGCAAAGACCAAACATATTCAAGAATATGTCCTTCAAAATTAAGATCAATAAGGTTTTGAAAACGGGACCGGTCAAAAGATTTTGTAAAAAGATCGGCAAAGTTATCCAGGGAATCAACCTTTGCAAGCAAGATTAATTACTTCTCAGCACAATCCCGTATGAAATGATGACGAATGTCAATATGTTTTGTTTTACTATGTTTAACGGGATTTTTAGTTACTGAGATAGCAGCAGTGTTATCAATGCAAATAGGAGTTTGAGTGAAATTCAGACCATAATCGCGTATTTGTTGTGGTATCCATTAAACCTGGGAGAAGCAGTTCGATGCTGCCATGTATTCTGCTTCGCAGGTGGATAAGGCTACAGAGGTCTGCTTCTTGCACTGCCAAGACACCAATCTTCCTCCAAGAAGTTGACAGCCACCGGTTGTTGATTTCTTGTTCTGATTGCATCCTCCATAGTCAGAGTCAATGTATGCTACCAGATCCATTTCTCCTCCTTTTGGATACCAGAGACCCAACTTAGGCTTTCCTTTAAGATACCGCAAAATCCTCTTCACTCCCTTAATGTGCGATTCCTTTCGGTTGGCCTGAAAATGAGCACAAAGACAAACTGCAAACATAATGTCAGGTCTAGAAGCAGTTAAATACATCAAAGAACCTATAATAGCCCGATACTGAGTGGGATCCACATCTTCATCACTTTCGGAATCAACATCTAGTTTGTGGTTGACACAGATTGGAGTGTCTAACGGGGTGTTATCTTCCATCTTAAAACGCTTAAGCACATCGTGAACATATTTAGTTTGATGAATGAACATGTCATCCTTCTTTTGATCTACATGTAAACCCAAAAAGAAAGTTAATTCACCCATGGCGCTCATCTCAAACCTTTTCTTCATGACCGCTTCAAACTCCTGACACATAGAAATTTTTGAGGCAACGAAGATGATATCGTCCACATAGACCTGGACGAGAAGAAAATCATTCCCATTCCTCTTTACAAACAATGTGTTGTCGATATTTCCTCTCTCAAACCCATTTTCCAGCAAATAATCTGACAAAGTTGCATACCAAGCTTGGGGTGCCTGATGTAGGCCATATAATTCTTTACTGAGCTTGTACACATGATCAGGAAAGTCTGGGTCAGGAAAACCCGACAGTCGCTCGACATATACCACTTCATCGACTTTGCCATTTAGAAAAGCACTTTTAACATCCAACTGAAACACTTTCATCTCTTTGTGTGCAACAATGGCCAAGAAAAGTCGAATTGCCTCCAATCTTGCCACAGGAGCAAACACTTCATTGTAGTTAATCCTTTCTTGTTGATTAAACCCTTTGACAAGTAATCTTACCTTGTTACGAATGATTACCCCTTTCTCATCTCTCTTGCATTTGAATACCCACTTCGTACCGATTGCATTCACATCTCGTGGCTTTTCAACCAAACGCCATACTTACATTTTGTCAAACTGAGCCAGTTTTTCTTGCATGGCTTCTACCCACGAGCTATCCTTCAATGCCATCTGACAGTTCTTTGGTTTAATCTGACTGATGAAATAGGCATACAAGCATTCATTCATAATACCAGTGTCTTTAATGCATGCATACACACATGTGTTTTCCTCCAAACTTCTTCTGGTTCGCACACTATCAGAAGGATTACCGATCACGTTCTCCAAGGGATGATTCTTGTGGATTCTACTAGTTTGAACGGGACCAACTTCTAAGTCTTCTTCAAGATTCGAAGAAACTTCATCTGAGTTGTGTTGAGTGTGAAACAGATTGAAAAAGTCATCATCACTAGGAGTGGTAGATTGTTTTTTACTACACTGTGGACGATACATAATGGCCTCTTCTTCATAGAATAGCATCTGAGTGGCCATTCTTTCATCCGTGTCTGCAAAATCCAAGTAAGGCAAATTAAAAGATTTAAATAATTTATCATTGTCGAAGGCCTCTGCTGGTCCCATGCTAGGCTTTGGTGATTTGTAACTTGTAATGTCAGTGTTACAGACCACCTCAACCTTGTTTTTCGATAAATTAAAGTCTCTTCTGTTGGGTGACCCAACTACGTAGCCCACGAGAATACCTTCGTCATCTTTCTCACCAAATTTTGAGTTAGTCTTTAAAATCGAACACGGGGACCCAAAAGGTTCAAGACCTTTTAAATTAGGATTTCTACCATGCATTAATTCATAACAAGTTTTATTTAATCTTTTAATAGTTAAAACACGATTAAGGATATAGCAGGCTGTGGCAACAGCCTCAGCCCAGAATACCACGGGAAGTTTAGCATCTACCAGCATAGTCCTGGCACCATCTATTAGAGTTCTATTCTTCCTTTCAACTACCTCATTTTGTTGCGGGGTATATGGTGAGCTAAACTGATGTTCAATCCCTTTCTACAAACAAACATCTCCATTTGATAGTTCTTTAACTCTGTGCCGTTATTGCTTCTTATGAACTTGACCTTTCCCCCAACAATTTTTTCCACTTTGGTAATCAAGTTAATTACCAACTGAACTGTTTCATTTTTTGCCTTCAGAAAATAAACCCATGAGTAACGCGAGTAATCATCAGTCACAACCAAGAAATATGACGTTCCACCCAGGCTTTTAACATTTATGGGAACGAAAAGATCCATATGAAGAAAATCCAAAGGTGTGACAATTGAGTTAACCCTTTTGGAGTGATGTGGTTTCTTGTGCTACTTTCCTTTCTTGCATGACAAGCATTGATCTTCAAAGTTGAAATTCTTTAAAGGAACCCCAAGTACCAGCTCATTCTTAACAATATAGTTCATCTTTCGAACATGGATATGACCCATTTGTCGGTGCTACAGTTTCGACTCATACTCCGTTGCTTTTAACAATAGACATGATTCTTCCGTTTCCATCTCGGTTGACCGCATGTCCATTACATATGTGTTCTTCTCTCTTGGAGCTTTCATCACAATCCAGGTTTCAGGGATCTTTAAACCAGGATAAAGCACGAGTGTCTCATCCTTTGTAAAGTGCACAGTGTACTCTTTGTCACGTATCTGAGAGACAGTCAAAAGATTGTGCTTTAACTCTTCTACGAAATTAGCCTTCTCCAACTTGATTCTCCCATTGGTAACCGTACCAATTCCATTAATTTTTCCTCCACATTTTCTTACAAAGCTAACCATTCCTCCTTGAACAGTTTTCCAATCACTTAACAATTTCTTGTTACCTGTCATGTGTCGAGAACAACCACTGTCAACAACCCACATGTTGTTTACAGTCCTGTTCGACTGTTCCTGCATAATTAAAGAAATGAATTAGAAGCGGGGGACCCAAGACCTTCTGGTCTTGGGTTGGTCAAACCTGTTAACCTGTATCCAACTCCTTGGTTTTCTGAAATTCTTTTGAGGAAAGTTTCCATTTGATCTGAATGGAAGATTTCTAGAAAACTGGTTATGAGGCATCCAAGCATCCTTGAGTTTCTAGCTTTAATGGATTCAAAATTACCCGTTCTGTGGTTACATGGGAAAAAATGAGGTTGGTTTCTTTGAAATCTTGAATTTTTCCAACGATTAAAGTTGGATGCGTTAGTTTCCTTACCAGCATTGGTTTTAAAGTTCTTTTTATTCTCAGTTTTAGTTGGCCTCATATTTCTAGATTTCCTCCTTTTCAGAGGACAGCCATTGACAAAGTGTCCTAACTTGTTGCATCTAAAACAACTCTTGTTCGAACTATTAGTGTTCCTTTGAACGTTCGTATCGAAAGTTGTTGTAGATGTTGGTGCATAAATGTCAGTAGTTCATAGTCTAGTGTCTGTAATCGAGTCTGTAATGTTATTTATGTTTTTGTTCAAGCGAACTTGTTGAACAAGCGAAGTTATGGACAACTTCGCCTGAGGCGAAGTTGTCGTGTATTTATATTAGATGTTACGGCTTGTTTAAGAGAGATCGGTTTAGGTTGTTCGAGTGTTCGGTTGTTTGGTTATTCAGCTGTAACGTGTCTGTAACTGTGATATTCGTCACGTGTGTTTGAGCTAATTTATAACGTGTGTTTGACGTGTGTTCGTGTGATTTGTGTTCTACGTCCGTAACGATCTACATAGGGATTCCGCACCTGTGTATATCGAGATATCTCGTGTGATCCGTCCAGGGAACCTACAATTGGTATCAGAGCATTTGCTAGATTGTGTTGTTCGGGATATTCACGCGGGTGTAGATTTCGTCCCGTTTTGACTTTTCGCGGGACGTGTTTTCGGTGTTTTTGCTCATTCTAACCTCCTACCAGTGTGTTAAGCCTTTAAACCGTCAAAAACCTCGTTAAAATCCGTTTTACAGATCTGCAGAAACTGTGTTGTTCGTCAGGCGAAGTTGTTGTTCATCAGGCGAAGTTGCCGTCAGGATACGTAGGGTTTCGGCGAAGATATAAGGAGAGGCGAAGTTATTCACAACTTCGCCTACCTTTTCAAGTTCGCCTAACTCAGCGAAGTTCTCTTCAAGTTCGCCTACTTCCTAAGTTCGCTCACCCTAAGCGAAGTTATTCTCAACTTCGCCCAGTCACGCGAATTTAAGAAAGATCCAGCGAAGTTATTACTTAAGCGAAGTTATTCTTAACTTCGCCTACAGTACTTTATTAAATAAAAAAAAAAGAAAAAAAAATTTATTTTTCAGGTTTCTTCTCTTCAAGAAGGATGTCGTCGATCAACATCTCGGAGCTTGTAAAGATGGAAGTTGAAGCGGGGTCAGCTACAAAGGCCCCAAGGTTGCTGAAGGGAACCGATTTTGTCGCATGGAAGGATCGGTTCATCCGATATGTAAAGTACCAGGATGCGAAAATGTGGGTGTGCATCCAAGATGGCTATATTCCACCTGTAATGGAGTACGAAGGTAGGGACCAGATCAAAAAGTACAGTAAGATGGAAGAGGAAGAGAAGAAGATGTATGAGGCCGAGAGCAAGGCCCATGCTGCAATCACAATGGCTCTTCCACAGGAGATCCTCCATACATTCAAAAAATATACATCAGCTAGAGAGCTTTGGGAAGCTCTTGAGAACAGATTTGAAGGGAATGTAGGAATTCGAGCTTCAAAAATCAAATTGCTCAAAACTCAGTTTTCCGTCTTCAAATTTTTGAAGAACGAATCTCTAGATGATATTTTCACCCGATATTATCATCTAATGACTGAGCTGAGCAACTATTCTATTTCCTACCGAGAAGAAGAAATAGTTGAGAAGCTTCTCGATGCCCTCCCACCAAAATGGGAGATGTATACTGTACTGATGAGGGAAGACAAGGACTTCCCTACTTATGATCTTGAAACCACTGTCAACAAGCTCAAGACTTTTGAGCTTAATATGGTAAGAAAAGAAATATCTATGAATCAGGTTCAAGATCCAGGCATGTACGGTGCTAAAGTAAACTCCAATTCAAGTTCAAAGACTGATTCTGCCGCCTACTACTCGAAGGGCGAGTCGGGTGCCAAGTCTTCACAGGAGGGGCATGTTTCAGTAAACTCAAATGGGGATGTTTGCTTTGAAGCCGGTGGATCAAGTGGTACTAAACAGACAGCAAGCCAGAGTAGTGGCTCTTCAAGTTCTTCAAGCAATAACTACTCTAAGATGCCAATGAGCGTCAAATCTGCTGAAGAGCAGTTTGGCCTCTATGCTTCGTTTATTGCTTCATATGAGAACTATATCCAAGGGAAGGTTGTTGATCCAGCGATGCTGGATGAAGACTATGACCAAATAATGCTGATGATATGGAAGAGATGGATCTACAATGGCAGATGGCCATGATTGTGAGGAGGGTGAAGAGGTTTATGAGGAAGACAGGGAGAAAGTTTGTTGGTGGCAGGCCTGGGTTCGACAAGACTAAGGTGAGGTGCTATAACTGTCAACAAAACGACCACTTTGCTAAAGAGTGCAGAAACGAGAGAGTTGAACGTGGTCAAGGCAGGTCTGCACAGTACAATGGGAGTAGTAAAGATTTCAGTGCCATGATGTCTAGAGAAGCAGGTGAATACAACTGGAACCTGCATTCGGATGAAACTTTTGAGCAGGCAAATATGGCTAAGGTTGAGAATGAAGAATGTGAGAAGGTCACCGGAGAAGTGAAAGCTACTGGAGAGGAAAAAGCTTTCATGGCAGATCTCAAGGACCAGTCCTCCGAGGTATGTTCTAAACCTATATGTACTAAATGTGAGAACTTGTCTGAGCAACTTGCTACCATAACTGATCAGTTTGTTCGTTTAGATGCTGAATTTAAAACTCTTAAAGAAGATCATCACTTTATGAAATCAAGAGAGAACAGTTACAAAATTAAAATAAAAGCGTGTGAAAAAGATGTTAAAAGCTTAAAAACAAAACTTGCTGAAAAAATTGAAGTGATAGATCTAAGTTATGAGGTTTTGGAAGAAAAGACCAAACTTATTGCTGAACGAGAAAACAGATTGTTGACCACCAGGTGAAAGTGGTGGAACTGAACCGAAAACTTGAGCAGTTCAGAAATTCCTCAGCTATTCTTGATCACCTTGTTAGTGATCAAGGTACCTCTGCGAAGAGGGGAGGAATTGGTTATCACGAGGTTCCACCACCTTATAACCACAATTATACTAATAACCCTAGTGTTCAGAAATCTGTTGATTTTGAAGTTCCTCAGACAGTTCCAATCAAGGTTTCGAGTAAAGAACCAATTGCTAGTAAAGGCGAAACAAGTTCGCCTGTTTCAAGTGTGAAAATTTCTGTTGCAAGTCCAGTCTCATCAGATTCGGAGAAGTCGTCCGAATCAGGTAAGATAAAAGAGGAGAATGTGTTACCCAATGGTGGAGAAAAAGATAAAACTAATAAGAAAAGTACTCCACTAAACCCGTACATCCCACCTTATGTGAAACGAACGGCCGGTAACACAGCCTCGAGATTCAAAACAACCTTTGAAAAGAAAGTGGAGCATAGGTGTTGTTTTAGGTGTAATAAATTAGGACATCTTGTTGCAGATTGCCCTCTGAAGCCGCGATTCAGAGGTGTGAGGCCTAATAAAACTGAGAATAAGACTAATACTATTAAAAATGAAAACCATTCAAAATTTCGAAATGTAACTAATTCAGGTTTTCACAGAAACAAACCTCAGTTTTACAATGCAAATAACCAAACCACAAGATATAATTCTTTCAATTCACTTAGGTTTGGAAGGTCCCACACTCAATCTCCAAGGTGGTTTCCTAATAGGGCTTACAGAAATTTTGCGAATACTAACTGTGAAAAGCCAAAGTTCGGGATGTATAGATCCAAGACCAATTGGTCTTGGGTCCCAAAATTCTAATCTTTTGCTTTATTGTGCAGGAACAGTTGAACAGGGCTGCCCACAATCTTTGGGTTGTAGATAGCGGCTGTTCCCGGCACATGACGGGTAACAAATACTTGTTACACGATTTAAAACCTGTTCAAGGAGGGAGAGTTAGTTTTGCCGGTGAAAGTGGTGGCAAAATTACTGGAAGAGGAACGGTGTCGAATGGAAAGATGATTCTTGAGAATGTGAACTTTGTAGAAGAGTTGAAGCACAATCTGCTAAGTGTATCACAGATTTGTGATAAGGAGTATACCGTTCATTTCACGAAGAATGAGGCAATTGTGTTAAAGCCTGGTTTTCAGATACCAGAAGAGTGGATTTTGATGAAGGCTCCTCGTGATAGGAATACGTACATTATGGATATGAGATCAACTGAAATGGCCACGGCAGAGTCATGCCTTTTGACAAAAGCGAGTGAAACATAGTCCGAATTGTGGCATAGGAGAATGGGACACATTCATCTTCGGAAGATGAACCACATTGTCAGGAATGGACTTGTGCTGGGCGTTCCCTTGAAGAATTTCAATTTTGAAGATAAATGTATTGCGTGCAAGAAGGGAAAGCAGCACAAGAAATCCCATCTCACCAAGAAAGTAAATTCAATTGCCAGTACTCTAGAATTGCTTCACATGGATCTCTTCGGTCCCGTGTATGCAAAAAGTCTAGGAGGTACTTCATACTGCTTGGTGATCACTGATGACTACTCACGATACTCGTGGGTATATTTCCTGAAATCAAAAGATGAAACGGCTCAGATGGTGAAGAATTTGATTACCAAAGTTGAGAACGTTATGGATAAAAGGGTTAAGTTCATCAGAAGTGACAATGGAACAGAGTTCAAGAATTTTGAGATGGAGATCTTCTGTCTTCAGAGAGGGATTGAACACCAATACAGCGCTCCTTATACACCGCAACAGAATGGAGTGGCTGAAGCGAAGAACATAACGTTAATTGAAGGAGCCAGAACTATGCTGGCTGATTCGAAGCTTCCTGTGGTGTTTTGGGCTGAAGCTGTTGCTACAGCTTGTTATGTTCTGAATAGGGTCTTAACTGTTAAAAGACTTGGTAAAACGTGTTATGAGCTTATGCATGGGAGAAAGCCCAACTTGAGTGGTCTTGAACCATTCGGGTCCCCTTGTTCAATTTTGAATACAAATTCTAAATTTGGTGAAGTAGCCGATGAAGGAATCTTAGTCGGTTATGTTGTTGGGACTCCCAACAGACGTGTCTTCAATACATCGACAAGCAAGATTGAGGTGGTGTGTAACACAGATATCACAAGTTACCAACCGCCAAAACCGAGCAACGGACCTGCTGAGTTTTTCGACTATGTTAAACTTTTTAAGTCTTTTAACATACCGGATTTAGATATCTCTGAAGAAGAAGAAAGAGTTGCTATGAAGATGATCCTTGATGAGGAAGAAAATCTATTGCAAAGACAGCTGATTGATAATTGTCAACCTTCCTCATCAAATACTATCGATACCCCTGCTGATCAACTGTAGAAGAATTTATCAATCCTTTTCACTCTCAGCATGAAACAACCATTGACGAGCTCTCTTCTAACTTGGAAGACAATTTGCATGTCGGTTCTGTTCCGACCACGACAATTCATAAAGATCACCCTTTGGAGAATGTGATTGGTGATGTGTCCTCCGGTGTACAAACAAGACGTAGCTTGGATGAGCACACCTGTGTTTACACAAGCATTAAGGAGACAGGGATAATCAACGAATGCTTGTACACCTGCTTTATCAGCCAGATTGAACCGAAAAATTATCAAATGGCTTTAAAGGACAGCTCGTGGGTCGAAGCCATGCAAGAAGAGTTGGCTCAGTTCAAGAAAATGGAAGTTTGGGATTTGGTTGAAAAACCGAAGAATGTGCATGCGATAGGCACAAAATGGGTGTTTAAGTGTAAGAGAGATGAGAAAGGGATTATCATCAGAAACAAGGCGAGGCTAGTTGTGAAAGGATTTAATCAACAGGAGGAGATTGATTATAATGAAGTGTTCGCTCCTGTCGCAAGGTTGGAAGCCATAAGATTGTTTTTGGCGTTTGCTGCATATAAAAAGATGAAGGTATTTCAGTTGGATGTGAAGAGTGCGTTTCTGAATGGGAAAGTTAATGAGGTAGTGTATGTTGAGCAACCTCCGGGTTTTCCTGACCCAGACTTTCCTGATCACGTGTACAAGTTAAGCAAGGCATTGTATGGATTACATCAGGCACCTCGTGCCTGGTATTCAACTTTATCAGATTACTTGCTTGAAAATGGGTTTGAAAGAGGGAAGATTGATAGCACGTTGTTCGTTAAGAGAGAAGGAAGCGACTTCCTGCTGGTGCAAGTCTACGTGGATGACATTATATTTGCTGCATCTAAAGTCTCCATGTGTCAGGAGTTCGAGGACGTCATGAAGAAAAGGTTTGAAATGAGTGCTATGGGTGAACTAACTTTCTTTCTAGGATTGCAGGTTGATCAGAAGAAGGACGGGATGTTCATTCATCAGACGAAGTATGTTCATGATGTGCTCAAACGCTTCAAGATGGAGGACAGTTCTCCATATGAAACTCCAATCTGCGTCAATCACAAATTGGGTGCTGAATCAGTCGGTGATGCAGATGTGGACCCAACTCAATATCGGGCTATAATAGGTTCTTTAATGTACTTAACTGCTTCTAGGCCTGATTTAATGTTTGCTGTTTGTCTTTGTGCACGTTTTCAGGCAAATCCAAAAGAATCTCATTTGAAGGGTGCGAAGAGGATACTGCGGTATCTCAAGGGCAAGCCGAAGCTGGGGTTGTGGTACCCGAGAGGAGGAGACTTGGAGCTAGTCGCTTACACGGATTCTGATTATGGAGGGTGCAATCAGAGTCGGAAGTCTACAACTGGAGGATGTCAGTTTCTTGGTGGCAGATTGGTGTCGTGGCAATGCAAGAAGCAGACTTCAGTCGCAATTTCAACCTGCGAGGCAGAATACATGGCAGCATCCAACTGCTGCTCTCAGGTTCTTTGGATTCAACAACAGTTGCGCGACTATGGTCTGAATTTCTTACTTACTCCTATTTGCATTGATAACACAGCTGCTGTCTCAGTAACTAACAATCCCGTGAAACACAGTAAAACTAAACATATTGACATACGTCATCATTTTATACGGGATTGTGCTGAGAAGAAACTGATTGTGCTTGAAAAAGTGGATACGCTTGATAATTTCGCTGATCTTTATACTAAAGCGTTTGACAAAACGAGATTTCAAAACCTTATTGAGTTGAATAGGATGATCAATCCCGAGTAACCATGTTTTTTCAAGTTATTATTAAAAAAAAAAAAAAAAAAAAATCACTATCGCTTAAAAGTATGTCGGTTACCACAGTTTGAAGGACATGTCTTCGGATATGTTTTGGTCCTCATTTTCTACTTGTAGATTTTGAGGATAGCCATTAACCAGATGACTGAAAGTGACCGGGGCGGTTTATGATGAGTTTTCATTCTTTCGCTGAAAAGTTAGTCGATCATACTTATTTATAAGGACACATACTAGTATGTGGTCGGTCCAGCTGATCCATTGGATCTTCGGGATAGCCGTTTACCTGAAGACTTTGTTTTGGTCGGGGCGATTAATGTTAAATTTTTTTTAAAAAGGGAAATGAAATTATTTTTCAAGTCTTCTACTTCGCAAGAAGTTCGTTTGCTATGTTTAACAGAAAATTGATCCAACCTTGGAAAATGATACATATACTGATTCTGTGTGCTTAACTAGTGAAGTTATTAGGCATAAAAGGCTTTAGGACAGTCATTGTATGTCATGGTAACTTTTTATGGTGCGTAAAAGTAGATGTGATACAAACTAAATCTACTCGATTTTACGTGGAAACTCCTTAAGAGTTTTGCATGTCTTCATATATATCTTTCCGAATGATAGGCAGAAAAGCGATTACCCAGTCATACACGAGCCCATAAGTGTTCTGATTCCCGTGAAGATAGCATTTCAAGAAACTGCAGTGATCCAGATTCGGGACTTGCAGTTGTTTACTACTCGGAAGTCTACAAGAATGTTTGATAAAAAAAAAAAAAAAAAAAAAAAAAAAAAAAAAAAATTATCAGTTATTGAGACATTCTAGAGTTAAAGATATCAAGACTTCTTAATCATGGAATAAGAAAGAGAACGGGAAGCAGATGAAGAGTAATTACAAACTAAGGGTCGAAGTCAATTCGAGGTGACTTGGGGAAAGCCAAATACGCTTTGGGAATAGATAGGAGGCATCATAATCTCTGAGTTGTTGCCCACTTAAATTTTGAGGCTAAATTGAACTTAACTCGTATCACAGAAACGATGAAAACCATCTTAAGTTATTTACCTGCTTACAACCTGTTTCCTTATGTCATAATACAGCTAAACACGGATCTATGTGACAGTCACGTAGTTAGTATGATTCCTGTTCGGATCTTTTCTAAAACGTAGTAGTCCCTATCGAGACTGAAATTTGATCCCTTGTACTTTAATTCTTTAATTTTTTAAAGTTTTTCGTACTTAGGTAGTTTATGATTTTATAACTGGTTACTTGGACTTGATCGTGTTATTTAATTCTTAAAGGAAACCTTTAAAAGTTAAATGCAAAATGTTCAAATTTTAATGGTTGATTTTGTAAATATAGGCGATGTTGTTGAACAGGCGAACTTGTGAATAACTTCGCCTAGGCGAAGTTATCCGTAACTTCGCCTGTATAACTTCGCCCCTATATAAGGATTTTCAAGAGTCACAGTTCATATTTTTCAATTCAGCGAACTTATACCCAGCGAACTTATCCGGAATTTTTCATCCGGTTATCCTTTTGTTTCCGATTTCATTCATTGTTCAAGGTGTGTTCGGGTTCTATATGTTATACTCGATGTTCGATGTCGTCATTCCTAGGTTGTTTCGACACCCGGTTAACGACCTCGGACGTTCGAAACTTATACCCGATTTCAAAACAAGCTTTTACGTGTTCATGAGCAAACTGATCGTCCAGATTGCCTTAATATCATGTAGTCTAGTCTACTTAATCGTCTAAACTAGCCGAAACATCAGATACTCGATGTTCGATAACCTTACTGTCGCCGATTCAGTTTCAGGCGAAGTTAAGGTTTAGGCGAAGTTATCCGTAACTTCGCCTGGAGCTTAAATTCGCCTGAGGCGAAGTTATCCGTAACTTCGCCTGATGCTCAACTTCGCCTGAAACTTAAATTCGCCTGAGGCGATGTTGTGGTGAGGCGAACTTAACGATGAAGCGAAGTTGTTCCCTACTTCGCCCCAACTTTTACTTCGCCTGGATCCTTTTAACTTAACAATTATTAGACGAACTCAAAGATGAAGCAAAGTTGTTCCCAACTTCGCCCCAACTTTGACTTCGCCTATACAGTTTTTATCACAACTTCGCTCATGGTAACAAGCGAACTTGTGTTATGTCTTAATGTTTATCTAACTTGGTTCGTTTGTTGCAGAGATGGCTGCTGTTGCCGGTGCTGGAGGTGCTGGAGGAGACGATGGTGATAACCAACGACAATTCTTCCCGGGTCACAATATGTACATTACCTTAGACCCGGAGGCAAGCGGTGTGGAAGATTACCGCGATATCATAACTTTCCTCATACGCTCGAGGATATTTCATGCTATCACGACGACTCTGCCGATATCCTTACCGAATATCGAGTATTTCTGGCAGACGGTAGAATACGATTGTCTTGTTGAGCCCCCGGTCATGCGAGCGACTGTGAACAGTCAAGAGGTTCGGTTCAATTCTGAACAGATCCGAGTGGCGTTACGGTTTGGAGAAGAGATGAGGGACGACCCAACTGAGTTTGTGGCTCCGTTTCGTGATGGAGCGTTTCTCCGAATGGGCTATTCTGGTCGATTAGGCGATACACAGAGACGGAAGGGTTTTCTACTTGATCAGTGGCGCTTCCTTATGCACGTCATGATAGTTTGCATGTTACGAAGGAAGGCGGGCACTGACGGTATGGGTGCGACCGTGCAGTCCGCAATGACTGCAATGACTTACAATAAACGCTATAGTTTTAGTCAGATGGTCTTTTACGAGATTGACAGACAGAGGAGGGCGATGGCTCGTGAGCGGTTCATTATGTATCCACGTTTCATCCAGATGATATTGAACCATGTGGCTCCGAATCTACCTCAGAGACGACCAATCAGATACGTGGAGTCTGTGAGCAAGCGTATCTTCGCTCAATGCCGCACTTCGAGTGCGAGGAGCAAGCCTGAGCTGCGTCCAAGGCATACTCCACTGTTTGGGTTTTTAATCAACCCAGAGTATGTTCCTGCTGCTGGGGACGAGTTCAGAGATCCTCAACCATGACAGGCAAGAGCAACTCAAGCTGCCCCTGCTGTGCCTGTTGTGTCGGCTGCAGAGGATATAGATCTTGATGCTATCTTTGGAGGTCAAGGTTATTTCGATATGGATCAAGTTGATACACATGAAGAGGTGCAGGTCTCTGCTGCACAAGGTTCGGGTGTGAGTGTTACTAGAGCAGCTACATCGATGGCTGACTCAGATTTGGATGAGGTTATGGATGAGGCGAGGAGGATGATGGTGAGACGAGAGAGAACGTTAGGGAAGAGAAAGAGGACGGTGGATGATAGTGAGTCAGAGGAAGAAGAGGAGGACATACACAAGTTGATCAGACGTTCGAGACGTGAAAGGACAGGTGCTGGTATGGGAGCTTGAGAGACTTCACGTGTTATACGTTTTGCTCCATCCGCACTGTCTGGTATGTCTATCGTTCCTACTTCTGTACAGGTTACAGGTATAAGCACTGCGGATGTTCCCGTGGTGGCTACATCACCTGCTGGCATTCCATCTACCACTACTATCCAGATGTCGACTCCGGAGATTGTGTCTCTACCACCTCCAACGCTTACTCTGTCGGTGGTTGCGGCACGATTTGTAGAGTCAACGGTCGTCACTACTGCAGGGTTATCAGGTATGGTACCACCTGCGGTTACGCCTGCTTCTGATATCTCGCCTACGCCTACTTCAGACTCAGAGTGAATAGCTTCACTAGAGCGGATCGTGGCAGAGCAATCTAAGACTATTCAACGCCTAGTAGAAGCAAATCAACTACAGTCATCCCTCCTGGTTGAGCATGGGAAAATTATAGATACCTTGAAGGAGTTCTTGGCATCTCAGGGGGAGATGAGCTGTAAAGGCGACGAGCTAAGGACGAAAAGAAGGAATGACAAAGACGATGATCCCAATGCATCGAAAGATGCAGGTGGTGAGTTGCCAAGAACTACTCTAGCTCTTGGTACTTCCACAGCTCAGGGGGAGTCTGCCGACGCGGCTGGTGGTTCTGGTGGTGATGATGTGGTGTTGGTTGATGATGAGAATATAGGTGATGACGTGATTGATGCGTTGAAAGAACTAGATGATGATATGTTCAGTGATGATATATTGTTTGATGAGGATGTGCTGCCGAGTGATGTGATTGAGAAGATCGGTGAGCAGATTGAGATTGAGAATGAGATTGAGGAAGGAGAGATAGTAGAGGAAAATGTCGAACATGACATTCCAGAGGTTGAGAAGGCCGATATGGGTGATCAGACGGCAGTTGAAGATACTGAATGGGAAGAGCAGCCGAGGTGGAAGGAAGGATACGCTCAATGGTTCGTCAAAACGAAGAAACCGGCAGTCCCTACCATGTTCAAAAAAAGTTACAATATTAAGGGCTATGCTGAAGTAAAGAAAGGGATTATATGCTGGATTTATGATGAGCAGTTGCGGCTCTTCGTGATTAAACGATATGACGGAGTTCAGTACCTTAGAAGAATGTTGAGATCGTTAAACACACTGCCTGAGTGTGAGGTTAAAGACTTAGCCAGATTGGGGTTGATCAATCGAAGTGACGATAATATGGCTAGAGTCATAGGGAAAATCGTATGGAAAGAGAGCATAAAGGAAAAGAAGTTTAAGCTGTTGAAACCACAGAAAGGGAAACTTGTTGAAGACAAGGATAGAGGTTTGAGAGCTGATGGAAAGCCTTGGATGGTTATGAAGTATAAACCAATCCGGTGCCTTAAAGAAGTACCGATGAAGCTTATGCCCAAGGATTTGCTCAAAGACCTAAAGTGGTGGTTCGTTGATTGTGAGACAGCGGAGGCAGTGATGGAAGATGAGGATGAACAAGAGATTCTTAGAGTTTACGGTCCGATGCATCTTGTTAACTTATCGCAAGCTGATCTGAAGGTTCTTAACGAGAAGAAAATCTTTTATATTCCAGCTTGGAAGGACGAAGCAAGAAAGTATCAACGAGTTGTGTCGGTGTGTGTTAGAGAAGGAGTGCACGCGTGAAGATACATGATTACAAGACAGATGCTGAAAGATCAAGATATGAAGCTACTGCCAAGGGGGAGTCTGTTGGTGCATAAATGTCAGTAGTTCATAGTCTAGTGTCTGTAATCGAGTCTGTAATGTTATTTATATTTTTGTTCAAGCGAACTTGTTGAACAAGCGAAGTTATGGACAACTTCGCCTGAGGCGAAGTTGTCGTGTATTTATATTAGATGTTATGGCTTGTTTAAGAGAAATCGGTTTAGGTTGTTCGAGTGTTCGGTTGTTTGGTTATTCAGCTGTAACGTGTCTGTAACTGTGATATTCGTCACGTGTGTTTGAGCTAATATATAACGTGTGTTTGACGTGTGTTCATGTGATTTGTGTTCTACGTCCGTAACGATCTACACAGGGATTCCGCACCTGTGTATATCGAGATATCTCGTGTGATCCGTCCAGGGAACCTACAGTAGACGATGAGGCTATGTTACTATCAGTTTGTATCACGTAGGGAGGAAAAAATGGGTTTAAGGAAGATTTCTTTTCATCAAACATGTAATCCTCCCCCCTTTTGAGTAACAAAACTTCATGTTTCATCTTAATAGATTCAAAAGCTTTGTCCGAATTTGATGAAACAGGACTTGTGACATTAGAACTTGTCTATGCCGCTTCGCTCATATTAACATCGGTATTGTTTGAACGGATTTTAATTGTTACTGTCTGATCAACTTCAACAAAAACGGATTGCTGATTACTAGGATTATAAGTATAATTATTGTTGAATGGTGGTGGAACTTCTGTGTATCCAATTCCCCCTTTGTTAATTAGGGAATGTTGAACGCTCAGTATATTATCAAGCATCACTGAGGAATTCCTAAATTGTTCAATTTTCCTATTCAATTCCACCACTTTTAGCTGGTAATCAACTATCTGTTTATCCTTTTCAGCTATCAGTTTTGTCTTTTTCTTTACAACTTCATAGCAAAGATCAGTGACTTGTATTTTTTCAGCTAGGGTGGCCTTAAGGCTTCTTATGTCTTTTTCACTAGCTTTTATTTTTAGAGAATAGCTATTTTCTTTAGTTTTTGAATAATGATGTTCCTCTTTTAACGTTTTTAATTCTTTATCCAAACTAACATACTGATCAGTTAAAGCTTTTACTTGATCAGATAGTTTTTCACATTGTTCACAATGAGGTTCAGAACATACCTCTGAGAGCTGATCATTCACTTCTTCCATGTACGCTTGATTCTCCATGGGTTCTTTGTCACATCTTCCAGTCTTGATTTTCACCAGATTCGCTTGCTCAATCACTTCCTCAACTTGTACATTCCAGTTATACCCACCGTTCTGTTGAGATACCATGGCCTTTATTTCATTTCCACTCCCATTCTGTTGAGTAGGCCTGTTCTGACTCTGTTCAACTCTTTCATTTGTACACTCTCTAGAAAAGTGTCCATTTTGTTGACAGTTGTAGCAACGAACCTTTGACTTATCAAATCCCGGTCTCTCTCCAACAAACTTTCTTCCACTTTTCTTCATAAACCTTTTCACCCTTCTTACTATCATTGCCATTTGCCACTGCAGATCCATTTCTTCTATGTCATCGGCATCTTTCTTATTATAGTCCTCATCCAAGGTTGCATGGTCGAATATCTTCCCTTTGATGTAATTCTCATAAGAAGCAATGAAAGAGGCATAAAGAGCAAATTGTTGTTCAGCATATTTCACACTCATAGGCATCTTTGAGTAATTCACACTAGAAGAACTGGTGGAGGAGTTACCGACGGAGGATTGAGGTTTTGAAGAACTACTTCCACCCGCTACGAAGCATACGTCTCCATCCGTATTCATCACAACATGACCATCTTGAGTGGAGTTTGGTTCTCCTCCTGAGTAATAGGCGGTTGATTCTGCTTTAGAACTTGAGTTTGGAGAGCCTCTTGCACCATATGTTCCCGGATTCTAAACCTGATCAGTAGACGTCTCTTTTCATACCATATTAAGCTCATAACTACGTAACTTGTTAACCACCTTTTCGAAGTCAAAAATATCAAATTCTTTATCTTCTCTCATCAAAACTGTGTACATCTCCCATTTGGGTGGGATAGCATCAAGAAGTTTTTCCACAATCTCATTCTCTGTTTACTCTATAGAGTAGTTATTCAACTCAGTCATTAAGTGATAGTATCTTGTGATGATGTCATCAAGACATTCATTTTAAAGATATTTGAATATAGAGAATTGAGTTTTCAGCAACTTTGTCTTGAGTTATGAATCACGACATTACCTTCATAGAGGTTCTCTAATGCTTCCCATAATTCTCTAGCAAACTTGTATTTTCTGAATGTATGTAGAATCTCTTGAGGTAGTGCCATGGTTATGGCAGCCAGTGCTTTACTTTCTGCTTCGTATATTTTCTTCTCATCATCCTCCATCTTATTATACTTCTTTAATTGCTCACGACCTTCGAATTCAGTTGTTGGTGGAATATATTCATCCTAAATACAGACCCACATCTTTGCATCTTGATACTTCACATACTGCTCAAATCTGTCTTTCCATGCAATAAAATCTGTTCCTTTAAGTAACTTTGGAGCTTTAGTAGCTAAGCCAGGTTCAACTTCCATCTTTACCTGTTTAATGATGTTTATCGAAGTCATACTTATCCAAAACGAGATCTGAACCAAACTCAAAGGTATTTTGTGAACAGTGAGTAGCGAAGTTAAGGTAACTTTTCTATCACAGTAACTTCGCTTGTGGCGAAGTTAGTCGAATAAGTTAAGTTCGCCGAGTCTTTAATTCACTAATTAACTTCGTTTTTAAACAACTTCACTTAAATGACACCTTCGCAGTACCCTAACTTCGCTGATGCAATATCTTCGCCTAAAACCCTAGTTGCACAAGACGGCAACTTTGCAGGAAGATCTGATATGATTTTTAGGTTGATCTTTGATTTCGACGGCTGTGAGAGTAATAGGGTTTGCGATTTGGAGAGTATTGTTGAGAAACGGACAAAAGAACAGTATTTTTACGTGACACGATTCCGCGAAAAGTCTAACGGAATAACAATAACACCCGAGTGATTATCCCGAACCACAGAATTACGAGCAAATGCTTTGATACCAATTGCAGGTTCCCAGCTGGATCTACACAGCAGTATCTAGTAACACGAGAGTGCTGAATCCCCTACGCATATGATACGAGTGTTTACACAAGTAATACATTAATAAAACCATAACACGTAAACGCAAATGAATACTTGTTATATTAAGATGTAGAGAACCAAACACACCAAACCAGTATCACGTTTTGTTACAAAACCAAAACTATCAAGTTACCACATACATTGGCCGAAGTTAGGTTTATATTAAACGACAACTTCTCTTAACACCTTAGGCAAAGTTGTCCGTAACTTCGCTACTTGACAAGTTCGCCCAAAACCATAGCCTACACAACCACGTTCAACAAAACGTAAGAACAATATAACGATTACAGACACAATAGACACGAGATAAATGAACTACTGGCATCATGCACCAACATGTTCCAACTATATACCCCATCATGTTGAGATACCATGGCTCTTGTCTCAGCATCATTTCCACGAGTTGGTTTATTCTTACTCCTTTCAACTCGTTCATTAGTGCATTCCCTTGCAAAATGCCCATTTTGTTGGCATTTGTAACAACGAACTTTCGACTTATCAAACCCCGGTCTCTCTCCCACAAACTTTCTTCATGTCTTCTTCATAAACCTTTTTACCCTTCTAACTATCATAGCCATTTGCCACTATAGATCCATTTTTTCCATGTCATCAGCATCTATCTGATCATAATCCTCATCCAAAGTAGCAGGGTCAATTATTCTACCTTTGATGTAGTTCTCATAGGAGGCAATGAAAGAGGCATAAAGAGCAAATTGTTGTTCAGCAGATTTTACACTCATAGGCATCTTTGAGTAAATCACACCTGAAGAACCTGTGGAAGAGTTACCAACTGAGGATTGAGGTTTTGAAGAACTACTTCCACCTGCTACAAAGCATATATCTCCATCCATGTTCATCACCACATGACCATCTTGAGAAGAATTTGGTTCTCCACTTGAGTAATAAGCGGTCGAGTCTGTTTTAGAACTTGATTTTAGAGAGCCATTTGCACCATACATTCCCGAATCCTGAACTTGATCAGTAGGCGTTTCTTTTAGTAACATATTAAGCTCATAATTTCGTAACTTGTTGACCACCTCTTCTAAATCAAAGCTATCCAATTCTTTATTTTCTCTCATCAGAACTGTGTACATCTCTCATTTTGGTGAAAGTGCATCAAGAAGTTTTTCCACAATCTCACTCTAAGTATACTCTATGGAGTTGTTGTTTCAACTAGGTCATCAAGTGATTGTATCTTGTGATGATGTCATCAAGTGATTCATTCTTAAAGTACTTGAATACTGAGAATTGAGTTTTCATCAACTTTGTCTTGGAGTTTCTAATTACGACATTACCTTCATAGCGGTTCTCTAATGCTTCGCACATTTCTCTAAAAGACTTGTACTTTCTGAACGTATGAAGAATTTCCTGAGGTAAAGCCATGGTGATTGCTGCTAATGCTTTACTTTCTGCCTCATACATCTTCTTCTCATCATCGTCCATCTTATTATACTTCTTGAGTTGCTCACGACCTTCAAACTCAGTTGTTGGAAGGATATAGCCATCCTGAATACATACCCACATCTTTGCATCTTGATATACACATACTGCTCAAACCTGTCTTTCCACGCAACAAAATCAGTGCCATTAAGTAACTTTGGAGCTTTAGTCGCTGATCCAGCTTCAACTTCCATTTTTACCAGTTCAGTAATCTTTATCGAAGTCATACTTAACCGAAACAAGAACTAAAACTAAACCAATTTGTGTTTTGTGAACAGCAGATGGTGAAGTTAGTATAACTTCGCTGAGGGACAATTTCGCTTAGAACGAAGTTAAATAATTTTATTTGTTAAACCCCAGATCCTCGCGTACCTAATGTACGATAATATATTAGTGTACATTAACCACCCCCTATATATATACATATCTTTCATTCATCGACGAACTTGTCCATAAAAAATTGAAAGGGACTTAACGGAGTTGATGAGGTTGAATAATTTGGTTTATTAATCAAGCTGGATTAGCATTGGTTACTATGGACTAAGCCTAATTAGCTTAGCACTTGCTAGGTTAGGCCGAATCGCATCCTGGAATCCCAATCGAATGAGGCCATCTATTCGAATCAAATGCCCATCATCTAATCGAATCGAATACCCATTTTGTGCAGCCCAGTCCGCGAGTCAGATTAATCTTGCAAAAAGAATGCGGGATCCAGGATTCGATCCTGAGACCGTCCACACATTATCCAACAAACCAAACACTCAACCAACTATGCTGGGATGTTATAAGCTCCATCCAACTCCCATATATATTGATTTGTTGTTTCCTCCTACCTTTCCTTCTGTTCTTTCATTTCTTTTTCTTTCTTTCCCACTTTTTCTTTCTTTTTCAACATGCTGAACATTATTTTTTTTATTATTTACTAATATTATCATTGTGATATTTACGTTGCTACAGCTGCTATTATTATTATTATTATTTGTATTATTATTATTATTATTATTATTATTATTATTATTATTATTATTATTATTATTATTATTATTATTATTATCATCATTTCCATTTACACGTTCATCCAAGATCTAGCTCATTTATGATAAAGTTCAAGCCTTTATCGATTTTAAAACCCGATTTAGCTAGATCTAGAAATGCTTGGATGTTATAGGCTCCATCCAACTCCCTTATATATTGATTTGTTGTTTCCTTCTACCTTTCCTTATTTTTTTTCATTTCTTTCTTTCCCACTTTTTCTTTCCTTTTCAACATGCTGAACAATATTATTATTATTATTATTATTTACTAATATTATCATTGTTATATTTACGTTGCTACAACTATTATTATTATTATCATTATTATTTCCATTTCCACATTCATCCAAGTTCTAGCTCATTTATGATAAAGTTGAAGCCTTTATCGATTTTTAAACCCGATTTAGCTAGATCTAGATATACTACCGAGCCGAACTCAAAAGAACAAGCTTTTTGTTATGAAACGTACCATAGATGAATTGGTTTCACGAACCCAATCATGTCTTGGTGTATATCTTGTTCGTCGAGATGCTCAAAGGCCCACAAGCTTCGGCTCTTCTTCGGATCTTGGTCCGAAATGGTAGAGGGAGTGTTTGTGTGTGTTTTGAGTGTCTGTTGTTAAAAATGGAAAGTTGCTAGGGTTTAAGGGTATATATATTACTTAATTTCATGGACCTTAGGCCCATTAGCACACTAGTCCATGATTTATTTTAAGCCCATCACTATAAAAGCCTGCCATCCTTTTTATTATATTATTATATATTTAACGACAATTAAATAAGCGTAAATAAATAAAAATATTTCTATATTTATTATTTTAGAACGTCGGATGTTACAAGTCTACCCTCCTTAAAAGAGTTTTCGTCCCTGAAACCTTACTATTACTTAATCAAATTTGGGTAAAACTTGTGCATTTCTTCTTCAACTTCTCAATTAGCATCTGATCCCTTACGATGTTTCCATATCACTTTTACCAAGGGGATAACATTAGGGCTAAACTGCTATTCCTTGCGGTCAACTATCTCTACAGCCTGTTTAATGTAGTTCAACTATTCATCAACCTCGATGTCTACTAATGGCACTAGAGACGTGTCATCAGCTAAGCATTTTCTCATGTGAGAAACATGAAAAGTAGAGTGAATTCCTTACAACTCCCCCGGTTAAATCTAGCTTGTAAGCCACTTCACCCACACGATCTAGATTCTTAAACGGTCCAATGTACCTTGGACTCAATATTCCTCTCTTCCTGAAATGAATAATTCCCTTCCAAGACGAGACCTTGATCATCATACTTTCACCAACGTTAAACTCAATCAGTCGTCGCCGCTTATCGGTATATGACTTATGTCGGTCTTGAGCAGCTTTCATTCTTTCCTTGATCTGATCAAACCTTAAAGAGTTTTCTTGCACAACTTCTAAACTTCCAATCTCATTCGGACCAATCTCTCCCCAACATACAAGAGTTCTGCAACGTCTACCATACAATATCTCAAATGGCGGTATACCAATACTCGAGTGGTAGCTATTGTTACAAGAGAATTCTGCCAGATGCAAATAATCATCCCAGCTCCCTCAAATGTCTAAAACGGAAGCACGTCGCATATCCTCAAGGGTTTGGATAGTCCTTTTAGACTCTCCATCTGTTTGAGGATGATACACCATGCTGATGTTCAATCTTGTTCCAATAGCTTCATGGAACTTCTTCCAGAATCTTGAAGTAAAACAAGTATCTCTATCAGGCACGATCGATAACGGTACTCCATGTTTAGCCACAACCTCTTTTATGAACACATTTTCTATCGTTTCTGACGAGATAGCCTCTCGTATAGGCAAAAAATGAGCACTTTTAGTCAAATGGTCCACTATCACCTAAATGGTACCATGATGTTTAGCTGTACGCGATAGTTTAGTTATGAAATCCATGGTGATGTGTTCCCATTTTCATTCCGGTATCTGTAAAGGCTTCATCTTTCCATAAGGTGTCTGTCGTTCTACTTTGACTTGCAAGTAAGTTAGCACTCACTGACATAATCTACTACATCATTCTTCATACCCGACCACCAATAGTCACTCTTAAGATCCTGATACATCTTGGTGGATTCCAGATGAATTATAAGTTTCATCTAGGATTCGACATCTAAGATCTCCAAAGCTTGGAATCCACATACGGTCAAACCTAGTCTTTACACCATTAGTGTTGTCCATCAGCTCGTTTTGTTGTCCGAAGATCCTTTCCTCCTCCATTAACCCTTCATTTATAAGGACGTCTTTCTGTACCTTGATGATCTCTCTGAAGAGATCTGAGTTAATGATCAGCTTATAAGACTTTACTGTTGCAATGGCTTCTTCATTCTAATGGCTTAGTGCGACTGCGACCACATTAGCCTAACCAGGATAGTATTTGAATCACAATCGTAATCCATTATCAGTTCTATCATCTCCTCTGTTCATGTTCAACTCCTTCTGCTCAAAGAAGTACTGTAAACTCTTATGATCTGTATACATAGTACACTTAATACCATACAGATAATGTCTACATATCTTTAGAGCATGCACTACTACTGCTAGTTCTAGATCATGCGTAGGGCAGGTACTTTCATGAACTTGCAACTGTCTGGACGCATAAGCTATCACCTTTCCTCGTTGCATTAACACGCAACCTAACCGACAATGCGAGGCATCAGTACAAACAACCAAATCCTCATCACCCTCAGGTAGAGCAAGGATTGGAGCTTGTGTGAGTCTTTTCTTAGTTTCCTTAAAAGCTTCTTCCTGGTACTTACCCCAATTGAATACTAAGGGCTTTTGGGTCATACCGGTCAACGGTGCGGCTATCTTGGAGAAGCTTTGAATGAATCTCCTATAATAGCCAGCCAACCCTAAGAATCTACTTATATTAATCGGGTTTTGCGAAGTCTTGAAATTCATTATCGCCTCAATCTTAGCTGGAACCACAATAATCCCTCAGGATTGATCACGTGACCTAGAAACTGTACCTCACGCAACCAGAATTTCGAACTTCGAAAACTTAACATACTGTATCTCTTCCTTCAAAATCTGCAATACTTCTCTTAGATTAAACGACTGATTAAACGATAAATTGGTTACTTCGTAACGATTAAACGAGTAACCGACTGATACTGTTTATGACCCATATATATACTGAGGGGTCATTTATAAGTGATATATACATTATAGTGGCTAACATGTTGATATTAAGACCTCATTAGGTACAAAATCATTTAAACGAAAAAGGTTTCGTTTAACTATACACTATGAACTTAAACGCGATCGTTAATACCAAAACAAGCATTACATCATCATTTGAGCCGAAAAAGACTTATGGAACACTTGCATAAGATGTTTAAAGAAATATGTGAAAATATTTTGGATTTTTACAATGAGTCAGTACGTTTTTCTTATTTTACAAAAATGGGCTGAAAAAGCACTCGTTTTCGCCTTGTTTTTCGCAACCGGACTATTTTTCTTACAAAAAAACTGAACCCGAACTAAGTTTTGGACCGAGACCGGACCTTGGCATGCAAAACGAGGTAGTAGGGGGGCAAAAAGTGGTCTAGTGAACCCCTTAAACTTTCCGGCAGCCATTCACATTTCCCCAGTTTAGATATTTACTACAACTTTTTGAATAAACCTCATTAGATTCACACCTATAACTAAAAATCAGACCGTGCTTCAGCTGTTCTTCCAAACTCCAACCTTAAACTCTCATATAAGTTTAATTTTTATGAAGATTTAACCAAGTTTTGATCATATTATTAACATATAAACATGCTTTAATTAGTATTAAGACAATTGACATGTTCTGGGCATAACAGTCGTACCCAAACTATATATACAGGCCGATATAGGTTAATGACTATACTAGTGTTAAAAGTACTATACCGATTATAGGATTCATGGTATAATCGAGGCATTATACATACTACACGTGTAATCGATCGACACTATAATAAGGTGAGTTTCAAGACCTCACTTTCTAAGCTGTTTTATGAACTTTTGGGGTGGAAAGCATGTTTATACGTACTTATGTACTTGAAAATTTGTTATGATGTGAATTATCTAAGTACTAACACTTGAAAGTCCCCACAAACACAAGTGATTAACTTCGTCCCGATGACGTGTGGATAGTACTATCGGTTTGACAAACCCAACTGATCGAGCCGGTGGGGTTGTTGCAGCCTTAGTGGCTGTTGTTACATGGTTGGTCTATCTTGTACGTATGAATAAGTAGAACAGAACAATATAGTTGGTTGTATATAGTCTTTTGACATCTCATGCAGCATTTTGTAGAAGCATGTTTGGCTGACTTGGGAACTGTTTACCATTTACTATTATCACAAGCACTGGCCCTTATCGGGTTAAGTCTATATTTCACTTAGTGGCAAATTTTGATACGGATATTCAAGCGCTGGTCTATACCAGGTTAAGCCTATGCGCTGATTTTGAAATACATGTGTACAACAATAGTTATGTGTAATACGAATGTGTTCTTTGGCATAGTTGTGTGTTTATGGTTACACTTACCTCGGTAATATGCTTTCTATGGTGGAAATAGTGCTAATTACTATATAATAGATTGTTGTTATAGAATGGCCCCGGAGAAAGCTAATAATATATCAGAGGCGGAGGTGGGCGAAATGATTGCTCGACAATTACAAGCAGTGATTCCGACTATAATAGCGCAAGTCACATCATACGTGCGAATTCAACTGTTAACCAACCGTCGAGCACCGATACGACCGCTAATACTACACCTCCGCTGAACAATAATGCAACTACGAATACTACTTCCACGTTGAATACTAATAATGTTACAAATATAACTCCCCCACTGTGTACTAATACTTCTGGTAACACGAATCCCCCGCGCCGAGAATGTTTGATGAACAGTTTATGTCGTGTAGACCTATAAATTTTAGTGGTACTAAGGAACTAAATGGATTAATAAAATGGATTAAAAAACTGAATCCGTTATTAATAATAGCAACTCCCCACTAGACTGTATAGTTAAGTATACTACTAGCAGGTTTGTTGATCATGCCATAATGTGGTGGAATATGATTGTACAAGCTCGGGAACGAGAACCGACTAAGAATATAACATGGACTGCACTTAAAACCCTGATATTAAAACATTTATGCCCATGAAATGAAATCCATAATTTGGAATATGAACACTAGAATTTGGAGATGAGAGGCGATGATCATTTAAGTTACACAAACCGTTTCAACGAATTGACTCGTTTGTTACTATGGTCAATTATTCTGGAACCCTGGCGCAATGAGTGCTACATTTGGGGACTGACCCCAGCCGTGAGAAGTATAGTCAACTCCACAGCCCACCCAACTTAAGAGAGTGTCGTGTCACAAGCCGGCGTCATTACTTTTTGACCTTACAAGAAACATTGTATTAAGAGTACCAGGAGAATCATCTGGTCTGAAACGAATTGATTATGCCTCCAAAGCACAAGTGAAACCTCAGAATAAACGAATCCGCCCTGCGAGTCATAATTATACTATCATCAGTCCCAACACGAAACAAGATACATACAAAGGGTCATTGCTGAAGTGCTAAAAGTGTAATTTGCATCATACTGGTGAATGTCAAACGACCTAGTGTCAAAGGTGTGGAAAGATTGGGAATTATGCCAAAAAATGTAGAACTATAATGGACACTCCAAATTGACGACCTCAAACAACCCAACATTGCCATCCACAAACACCCAATCCCCAGCGAACTCGACAATGATCTATTCAGCAAACACCACCGATAAGGAACCTCCGTACGTGTTATAAGTGCGGTGGAACGGAACACCATAAGAAATACTACCCCATATTGAACCTCAATGCAGTAAGAAGACAAAACCAAGAGCAAGCATTAACTTCTAATCCAGCTGGGGGGGGTGGTTGAGGGACTTTTGTAAATGAATCAGACTAAGCGCAACAAGATCCCAATGTAGTAACAGGTACATTCTTAGTTACTTATTAGTATACATCCGTTGTGTTTGATTCGAAAGTCGATAGTAGCTTCGTATCTGTTAACCTCTTCGTTTGGGGAATATACTGGTTAGTGAACTAATAGATACTTACACTATAGAACTTGTTACCGATAAGTTTATAATTTGTAATCAAATAGTTCGAAACTACCCTTTTATCCTAAACGACCAACCTTTCCTTATCGATTTACTCCCAGTAGAATTAGGATGTTTCGATGGTAACAGTCGGTATGAACTAACTATCTAAGTATATCAAATTTCGTTTGTGAGGACAAAACTATTAGAATTCCTAATTCGGACAATGAAACGATAACTGTACAAGGAGAGAAAAATGGTACTATATTACATCTCTTATCTTAGAGCACTATGATACTTGCGTCAAGGTTATATGGTGTAATTAGCGAGTGTAACAATTAAGGAAACCAATGAAAAGTGTTTGGAAGACATCAGGTGGTATGAGAATATTCAGATGTGTTCCCTGATGAATTACCAAATTTACCACCGTTCCGACTAGTTTGAATTTCGTGTTGGCCTAATACCAGGAAAAACTCATATCGCTAAGGCACCTTACCGATTGACACTTTCTGAAATGCAAGAGCTATCCAATCAAATACACAAATTATTGGATAGGGGTTTTTTACGACCTAGTTATTTACCTTGGGGAGCACCAGTTTTGTTGGTGAAAAAGAAGAATAGGTTTTTTCGAATGTGTATCGATTACCGGGAATTACACAATGTAAATATTAAGAATAGATACCCTTTCCTCTCAAACTCGGTATGGTCACTATGAATTCTTAGTTATGCCTTTCGGGTTAACCAATGTACCGACGGTATTTATAGATCTTACGAATGGAGTTTGTAAACCCTACCTTGACAAATTCGTGATAGTATTTATTGTGAACACCTAAGAGCTTCAATCAGTTGAAACGTTCATATATATGATATATGTATATGTATAATAGGCTTGATAATATTAACGAAGTATTGAGTGAATAATTTGACAGAGTAACAAATATGGAGAAAATACTATTAAAACACTTAAATTAATCTATACGCTGAACAACCTATATGTAGAAGACGAATGCCATTCCTTACGCATTCGGTAAAGAATGGCTCTCATTCGTCTTCATTACATTAGAAACCAAATGGTATAGTGAATGACTCATTCGCCATACCCCATTCGTCAACATTCGGGTACATTACATAACGATTAAAGTCCATTCGTTAAACATCCTTAACGAATGGATAGTGATAAATACGATTGGTCTCATTCATTAAGCATCCTTACCAAATGAGCCATAACATTAACGAATGGGACGTATAAATTATTAAAATGGCCTCACATTAAAATAATAATAAATTATAAACGATTACAAAGACTCGAGACGACCAAAACCATGCACTAACAAACACCCCTAGTCTCGTTCTCTTTTCTTTAAATTACATGAACCTTTTCGTCTTCCAGTCAGCACAACTATGAACACCAAACGCGTGACACACGAACAACTCGTAGGAATTGCATAGCTCGATCATAGTCTTCATGTTTGGCAAATAGGATCTTGTTCTTTAATAGCAATTCATTGTCTGTCTCAGATAAATTAACAAGCCAAATTGGATCTATGACTCGTATAAAATTTGTATTCAACCCTTTGCCCAAAACAATGACTGCCTCGCCTGATTTGTTGTCGTAGTACCAGCGATTGAATGATAGATGAAGATCTTGCGGAAAGGTCTTCACTGGCAAATGCTTCATTGTCTTAGGCGACTTTAATTTAAGTACAAGATTCATCCAACCAGTGTGAGGATCAATCTCATTAATATACTTTTTGGTTGGAACCTGCGGTTTAAAGAACTTAAAACCGTGGTTGACCTCAAAGAGTAGATGCTGATGAAACCATCCTACTAATTGATTCCCACCACGGTTGATCAAAGGCTGATTGGTGAGCGTCCGCATGTCCCACCTCGGCAGTGAGATAACATCAGTAATATATTGAAAATACCTGAAGCCGTTCTCCCACATAATGATACACACCCTTAACTCCGAATCGTATAACCAAGAAACGATGTCACCTTTGATAGTTTGAACTACATTGAATGTAGTCTTCTGATTTGCTTTGGCACGTGCACTGACATCCAACTCGTGTTCTTGATCAACGTAACGATAGGCTTCAATGATCTTCAAAGTCAGGGACTTGTTATGATTTCCAAACCAACACTCAGCATCAAGATCCAACTAGCTTGATCCCTTTGTCGATACTTTCTCTTCCCTCTTCGTTGTCTTCTCAAGATGATCATCGGCAGCTTTAACATGTTCTTCTCTGAATAATGGAACACCCTAATCAACATTTGATCATATATACAAATCAGGGTACTCCTCTTCCGTTATATCTTCCATTTCAATCTCCTCATCTTCATAAATAAATGGCGTATTCTCGTGTGAAATACTAATGTCAAGTAGGACTTCTTCATCATTTATTACCTCCACATCTTCCTCAGCTTCCAACACATCCATATCTTCATCGTTCAACCCCAACAATAAAGAATTTTGATCACGAGTCAGGGCATGATCAATAACTGCACCCTCCTCAATCTCATCAGCGTTAGAAGTACTTATCACCACAACAACCTCATAATCCATAAACAACACAGTGTTGCCTTTGATTGACTCGATAGGCTTAACATTAGTCGTGTCTTGATAAATGACTATATGCCGATCAAAGTCGTCACCACCACCATTACTAGTACCTGCAGTTGATGAGCCGTGAGCTTGTTTTGACTCACTTCCACTTGCAACGGGAGCATTAGGATCCTTATCTTCATTATCGTTCTTCAATTTATTTAACGCGTCATCTTTGCATGTTAGTTGAAGAATAAGGTCCTCTTGCCCCTTCATCTTCCTTCCCTAAGCTGCAACAATCTCACGCATCTCCTTTATCTCCTTCTTACAATATGAGACAAAACCCATTAGACGACGTTGATTCTTCATCATTTGTTCTTGAAATTGAAGATTAGTCACCATTTGATTCTCATATAAATGAATCAAACTAAGAAGCATATCCATCTGATGTGTAGGTGGCAAAGCGTGAAATGAAGCTGGTATAGGCTGCACTGGACCTTGTGACGACTAATTCTCATAAATGATAAGGCCGAAGGTTGTTTCGGCATCATTGTAGGAGTAGGAGAAATCACCGCTGATTTTGCAGGAGGCATGGGCATAAGAGATATAATAGATTAAGGAATTGAGCCAAGCCTTGGATCGGATGAAACTGTCGTCGTAAGTGTAAGTGTCGGGATGCTAATAGAAAGTGACACCACCAGGTGTTGATGCGTAGCCGACCTAGGCACTTGTGGACTTATCTTCACTCCCAATCCATGTCTAATACGACGCTTGGGCGGTTGATCTAGTAGCGTTTTCTTCTCCTTACTTTTTCGTTGAGCAGCATATGAGCTGCCTGCCTCAACGGTAACACATCGTCCGTCACCCCCATTTCCATCTTCCCCACGATCACCATTACAACCATCATCCCCATTGTTCCCACCCGGTCCCTCTTCACATTCAGAATCCGAGTCATCATGTATCCAACTATCATTAGAAGGGAAGGGAATTCATAATCCGAATTAGCCAAGTGTCCAATCAAACTCTTGGTTCTGACACGGTCTTCTGGTGCTTGGCTATGATATATCTTCATTCTTTTCATCGTATCAGCTGTCATGTGTTCTAATCGCAACACATCATCTTGTAGCGACTGATCAATCACCATAATAATGAATCAAGTCCATAATAAATAGATGCACTAACTTTTGATACATAAGGAACTTGTTCCAACAATTCTTCACCAAACAATTCTCCTTGAGATAGTAGAAAATAAGCTCGGAGAAATTGAACGGTTTGTTCAATATAAGAGCAACAAACGTAGATTGAAGCATTAGCAGGCATTCGTTAAAACCTCCATTGCGCCCCCCAAGGCAATGAATCAACACATGTAATAAGTAATTGAACGGAGCACACAAGTACGTCTTATTGAATTGGGAACGTTCAAGGTCTCCAGTATAGAACAGTCGCTGAAATAATACACGAATCAATGTCTTATCAAATTCACATGGAAAATCCATGCTATCAGCAAATTGTAGCACTCGACGTATCACACCGGGAGTAATCGTGATAGTCGTCTTGTTGATCTCCACGACAATGTGATTATCAGACTCCACATATCTTGCCGAATTCCAAAACGGACGGATTACACTGAAATGAACAGGTATATCAGCAGTTATGGCATAATGAATCCGAGATCGGCGTAAAACTGTGATGATATCACCAAAAATGTTCTGATCGTCAAAATTGTCCTGCACGAATGCACAAATAATGTGCTTCTTATCGAAAGAAAACATAGGACTCGGCCATTGCTATAAATACACAAAGTTGTCCTACACGAATGCACAAATATTGTGTATGAGGTTGTTGAGCAACAGGTTGTGGATCGACAGCAGGACCATCTTGAATCATCTCGTCGGCCATTACTATAAATACACAAACCCGAAGATCAGTAATATGAATTAAGTGTCATTTGTTAACCCATTCGTTATGACGAATGGAGTCATTCGTTATAACTAACAGATATAGACGAATGAATATTCATTCGTTACATAATGATACGAATAAAACTTATTTGTTATGAATACTAAACGAATGAGTCTATTTGATTCTCTTAGACACGAATGACCTGTTATTCCTTAATCAAGACGAATAGACTCCAATAATGATCAACTTTGTCCACACTTTGTTAATGTAAAAATTAATTGGAAACCTAGGTGGTCAACATGCAAACAAATCCCAATTAATTAATGTATGACGATGAATCAATGAAATTTTCACATCAATAAACTCGTATCTGCATCGGGAACCACCCCCAATCAACCATTACTGATAAAGCAAAAGTTAAAACTAATTATTATTCATAATAAACACCCGGTTAATAAAACGATCAATTAGTCGATCAAACATGGTTGAAAATTGACGAAAAGCATCACGTTTGTGTTGGTTTTACCTTATGAAACTCAGATGATTAACAAAAATGTATTTGGTTAATGTTAAGATTTCTAGAAAATTTTTGGTAAGGGTTTGCTTTGTTTTTGCTGTAATCGAGGTGAACGAATAAGCCTATTCGTTCACCTCCTGTTTATTATATAAGACAGATTGCACGCAAATCAAGATGAATGAATTGACACATTCGTTAATTTAAAATTAACGAATGGTTCACATTTGTTGATTCATTCGTTAATCCCGTTAATGAATAACCAAAAAGTTACTTTTCATAACGAATCAGCGAAGATTTGTTCTTCATTCATTGTCAATGATAATAACGAAAGAGATCATACGTTATTGGAGTGAGCGGAAGCGAATAGTATAGCGAATGAGTACATTCGTTATATTGTACAAGGCACAAATGATCATCAATCGTTATCATTAACTCTAACGATTGGGTTCTATTCGTTATAATGTTCATAACGAATAGAAACAAATAAACAAATTAATAATAAATTCCATTTTGAATTTTCATGAATTAAAAAATGCATCGAAACCCGTGTCCCGATGAACTTTACCTTAAAATTCTTACCACTCGGAGTAAGATGCAATACCTTATCATGCTTTGCGTTCAAGATACATAAGTTAACAGAATTAATTTAAAAGTAGATTAACTTAAATCATTTAAATCAACGAATTAAATAAATCAAAAACATGGAAAAATCTTTTTGATATTTTATTTTTTTAAATTTGCACTCTTCAGCTCGAAAATCGAAAATAAACTAAAACCACAATATTTTTTTATATAAAGATGAATTAAAACAAACCTAAAAAAACAAAGACACATATGAAAGCTATTCTACGAAAGAAGTACATGTTTTTATGAGTTGAGATAATCATATTGACCAAATCGCCCTTCCATCGTAGTTTTATATTTTAGCATTATTATGACTGGTGTTCAGTATGTTTTGATATGATTTAATTTTCAGTTAAGGCACATAATATCAGAAACTATCAGCCTCTAATCTCGGTTCAGGCTTAGTTTGACTTTTACCATGTCACCCCAACTTGACTTAAACCATTATGATGTTTATAAAAAATATTGGATTTTTATAGATTTATAAACAAACTAAGTTCATAATTCCACACTACAAGGTATACCCCCGTTATCAAGCTATACACCAAGCTTCCTTTACTGTGAATGAGTATGCACGAGTTCATCTGTAGACTTAAAGACATTGTAACCCTTGGGGTCCGTCTCTTATTGGTATTAAAACGCACGCAAGGGAGGAACAATGTATGACTAACACCGGATTTTGATCAAGTCAGTAATGAGTTTGTACGATGTATAGTAGTGATCAAGTTTAATAACTTTGGGTTTGCTCTAAAAGCTTTTGAAATATTCATATTTATGAATACCCAGATAATTAAGCTGCATAAAGACTCATAGTGTCCAGAAACCGTATGCATCCCATCAATACAGGATTTGAGACCATAAGACCATACACCATTGAAGTGTTAACCATAAACCAGATGCATTTTATTTAGAATTTTTGTTTTTGGTGATCAAACAAACATAAGGCTTGAGTATGATAGGCTATTACATTTATTCCTTCATTACCGAAACTTCTGGAAGAGACTAACACCTCTTTCAATTTGGCAGTTTTTTAGGTATATATCACATACTTTACCTTTCAGTTTGTTTAAAACCTATCAATGCACCAATGCAGTTAAGCACTCAGCCTTTTAAGCCTATTCATTTTTGGATATGGGACTAGATGATGAATGTACTATCATTTTCTCTTTTTGCTTCACAACTCATTTTTTAGGAGCATTTAAACTTAGTTGCCCCAGTCACTTTCAGTTTACGAGTAAATGGCTATCCCATATATCTACATGTAGATAACAGGACCAAACACGTATAAAAATACATGTTCCACAAACTTAAGTAGCCGACATAATTTTCAGCGAAACAATTAAACAAAATACACAACAGCCGCCCCAGTCACTTTCCGTTTTCAGGTAAATGGCGATCAAGTATATCTACAGGTGGATATCAGGACCAAACATATACAAGTATATGTCCCTTAATATTAAGTAACTGACAATTTTTAAGCGAAAGAGTGCACAAATATTTTTGAAAATTTTGAAATATTTGAATGTTTTTGGTTTTTCTCTATACAAACAGAAATCATAATATTTTTGTATTTTCCAATTTTCTCCCTCAAAACGCAAAACACTAAAATAACCAAAACAAAATAAACTTGATTATCCGTGCTTAAGGATATCATCAAGAGTTTTCAATCCATTTAAACCAAAAAATAAATTAAAGCGAGTTTTATCAAAAACTTTAATAAACAGATTATCTTTCTGAAAATCCGTGTGCACCTTCTCAAGGTCGATTAATTCCTTTTCAAAACAATCACGAATATAATGATTTCGAATTTTGATATGCTTTCTCTTAGAGTGGTGAACGGGGTTCTTAGTAATACAAATAGCAGCTAAGTTATTAACAAATATGGGAGTAGTAAGAAACTTCAAACCGTAATCCCGCAAATTTTGCTAGATTTAAAGAACCTATGAACAGCAACTCGAGGCTGCCACATACTATGCTTCTGCGATTGAAGTGGAGACCTTTGTCTGCTTCTTACACTGCTAGGAAACAAGGCGGCTTCCTAGAAATTGAGAACCCGCTGCCGTTGATTTGAAGTTGATCTTGCATCCTCCATAGTCTGAATTGGAAAATGTAGTGAGTTCAAAGTTATCATCCTAGGGATACCATAACCCGGTGTCAGGATTATCCCTCAGATAGTGAAGTACATGTTTAACCTCCGCTAGATGAGTCACTCGGGGACTCTATTGGTGCCTGGCACATAAATAAACAACTAACATGATACCAGGAGGAGAAGTAATTAAATAAATTAAAAAACCAATAATTGCTCGATACGGGTTTGGATCTACGGTATCCTCAAATTCATCCGGTGACAAATTGTGACCCACGGGAAGAGGCTTCGAAGGGATTTTATCGGCAGGTATCTTGAATTGGCTCAAGACATCATTCGCATATTTGGTCTGATGAATAAAAATTCCAGCGTCAGACTAATGAACCTGCAACCCTAAGAAGAAATCCATCTCCCCCATAGAGCTCATTTCAAATTTTTCCTGCATAGCAAAGTCCATATACAGTTTGTTGTTTATAGAACCAATATGATGTCGTCGATATATATATCTGGATGAGGAGCAAATCATCACCAACTGTCTTATAAAAGAGAGTACAGTCCATAATCCCTCTTTTGAAGCCACTATCAGTCAAATGGTCAGCAAGTGTGTCGTGCTCTCGGGGAAACAAGAACATATACTTTCGTGTAATCTACACCTTCTTGCTGATGAAACCCTTGCACAACCAAACATCCTTTATTTATAATGATGACCCCACGATCATCCTTCTTACATTTGAGACCCATTTAGTCAGAATAGGCTTCTTAACTCTATCAAGCTTGTCAATGAGATCCCAAACACCTAGTCGACTAAATTGTTGCAGTTCCTCTTGCATTGCTTTTACCCACGAAGTGTATTCAAGCACCATACGAACACTTTTCGGTTCCATTTAGGACATAAAGTAGGTGTATTTAGCGAGATTCATGATTCCAGAAGAATGCATATCAACATACGCTCACCATACATTAATCTCACTCGAATTAGCAATCTTATGATGTGTTTGCACACCAACATTAATATTAGCAATGATGTTGTCCTGAGGATGATACTTGTGAATCCAAAGTATCAGATTCTCAGACACAACAAAATTATCATTTAAATTAGTATGATTCTCTTCAACATTATCAGATGATTCACCAATCTGATGAGTTTCAATAAATGGAACTGAAGGGGAATTAACAAAGTGACCATCATCTGATGAAATAGAAATAACAAAAGACGCATCAGGAAGATCATCTTGTATAGCATCATCATAAGTAGAAGTTGAAGATCTTGGTGTGGAAAACAATTGATCTTCTAAATAAGCACGCACCAAGTCTTCGTCAGGTTGATCAACTATAGGAGTAAATCAATAAAATAAGCTCTCATAATCAAACATCCAATCAGGGCCTTGCCGGAAGGAGGTGTTGTGTATTTTTGACAATCAACATGGTACTACTCTTTAACACAAGCCAAAGTGAATTTGAAGACACGTTTCTTAGGCGATGCATAACCCACGAAATAACCTTCAATAGCCTTTTCTTCGAATGTTTCTGCATCTCTTTTCAACATAGTGCAAGGACACCCAAACGGTTCCAAAAACTTTAAATTAGGTTTTCGATTGTTCATAGGCTCATAACTTGTCTTTTGTAGCTTCATCACAGTTAGAACACGATTACGCGTGTAACAAGCAGTTTCACCGTCTCATTCCAAAATTGGATAGGAAACTTTCAATCTGCCAACATAGTTCTAGCAGCCTCAATCAGTGTTCGGTTCTTCCGTTCAGCAACACCATTTGTTGAGGTACATATGGAGCACTATATTCTTGATGGTTTCCTTTCTGGATACAAAATAAGTCCAATATAGTATTCTTGAACTACGTATCATTATCCCTCCGAATACGTCTCGCCTTGTTTTTGTATATTGATTCAATCTTTGTGATTAAATTTTGCACAAGACAGGTGTTTGATATTTAGAACTCATAAATAACACCGACAAATATCCTAAGTAGTCATCAGTAACAACTAAACAGTACCAATCTCAAGCAATACTCGCACGATTCACAAGACCAAACAAATCCATATGAAGTCGTTTCAAAGGAATGTCAATGGAAATAATTAACTTAGATGGGTGAGACTTCTTTTTCTATTTACCATTTTTGTATGCAACACCGTGATCAGTGTTAGTGCACGGTTTTGTCGTCTCGAGTCTTTGTAATTTATCGGTTGTAATTTATTATTATATTAATGTAAGGGGAATTTATGTAAAATCACCTAGTTCGTTATGTATAGGCTAATTCGTTAAGGATGTTTAACGAATTAGCCAGTTTGTTATTTGTAAAGTCCATTCGTTAAGGATGTTTAACGAATGGAAAGTAGTTCGTTATGTATGTTTCCCATTCTTCATGGAATGTTGGCGAATGGAGGTATAACGAATCACTGATTCGTTATGCTTTCCTTTCTAAGTTATGTAATGTTAACGAATGGAGCCAATTCATTACGGGATGTGTAACGAATTGGGTTCCATTGTCTATATAAGGTTTTTTAGCCTTGAGTAATTTAAGTATTGTTTATCTATTATACCGAACCTCTGCTCAAACTCTCTCTCGTTCAATAGTTCATTAAGATTAATATTATTACTATTATCAGTTACTATTATATATACAACTAAGAACATATCAATTAACTAGATTCATAGCTTAATCTTTCTAATACCTTTATGGATTGATTAAAATCTCAGTATTAAGGTATTTACTAGTGGTATCAAAGCTTTACTATGTTAGATTGCTCTCAGTTTAAGGTAAATTGTTGGTACATGATGTCAGTAGTTCAGTATCTAGTGTCTGTAATCGTGTTATTTGGATTTGTATTTATGTTTAAGCGAACTTGTCTGACAAGTTCGCCTGATATAGGCGAACTTGTGGAACAAGCGAAGTTAGTGACAACTTCGCCTAAACATGTTAGGCGAAGTTGTCGTATGATATATAGGTTAGCCTACGGGTTATTTGAAAATCAAGTTTTCAGTACGTGTAATCGGTGATTGTATATCACATGTTATTAGTTGCAATACAACATGTTTTTGAGTATTGTAACGTGTGTTTGCTTGTGTTTAACGTATATCGATTCGACGCTCGTATCGTCTTACGTAGGGATTCCGCACCTACGTAGAACGAGATATTTCCGTGTAGATTCGGCTGGGAACCTACAATTGGTATCAGAGCTTTTGCTGATTGTGTGGTTCGGGATTATCACACGAGTGTAGAAATCGTTCCGTTCGACTATTCGCGGGACGAGTTTACGTTGGAATACCGAGTTTTTGTGTACTACTCACCTCACTCCACCAAAAACAACCCATTACACCTTCGCATACCTCGCAAAACGTCAAAATCAGACCTGCAAAAACGTTGTGTTAATCAGGCGAAGTTGCCGCCACTGTTTGTAGGGTTTAGGAGAAGATATAAGTTTAAGCGAAGTTATTAACAACTTTGCCTACCTCACAAGTTCGCTTAACTTAAGCGAAGTTATCTGCAACTTCGCCTAATCAGGCGAAGTTGAGAAGAAGCGAAGTTAAGAATTCAAGCGAAGTTAAGACTTAAGCGAAGTTAAGTTTAACTTCGCCTATTGGTACTGTTCTGAATAATTTAACATTTTTTGTTTGTTTCTTTGAGTGTTCGTTCGTATTTCCTCCAAAGATGACTTCCATAAATATTATGGAACTGGTTAAAATGGAGGTGGAAGCAGGTTCAGCTACTAAGGCACCGAAAATGCTTAAGAGTACCGATTTCGTGGCTTGGAAAGATCGATTTGAGCAGTATGTTAAATATCAAGATGCTAAGATGTGGGTGTGCATTCAAGATGGATACATTCCACCAACGGCTTTGTATGAGGGTCGTGAACAAATTAAGAAATACAATAAGATAGAAGAGGAAGAAAAGAAGATGTATGAGGCTGAAAGCAAAGCTCATGCTACGATAACAATGGCTCTTCCACAAGAGATTCTTCATACCTTCAGGAAATATAAAACCGCCAGAGAGCTATGGGAAGCGCTTGAAAACCGATATGAAGGTAATGTGGGGATACGTGCATCCAAAATAAAGCTACTCAAAACCCAATTCTCGGTGTTCAAGCATTTGAAGAATGAGTCACTTGATGATATCATCACAAGGTTGTTGGTACATAGATGTCAGTAGTTCATAGTCTAGCGTTTGTAATCGAGTCTGTAATGTAATTGTGTTTAAGTTTATCTTTATGTATGTAAGCGAAGTTGTCAACAAGTTCGCTTAGGCGAACTTGTTGAACAAGCGAAGTTGTTGACAAGTTCGCCTAGGCGAACTTGTTCAACGAGCGAAGTTATTGACAACTTCGTCTGAGGCGAAGTTGTCGTGTATTTAAGTAACCTACGGGTTACTGTTTAAGGGTTGGTTTTTTGATAGTTCGTTTTAGAGTTCGTGATAGTTGTGATCATTTCACGTGTCAAGTGTCTGTAATAGACGTGGTTCGAGTTATAATATAACGTGGTTTCGTTTGTATCGTGTGTTCGTGTTTTACGTATCCTACGCTCGTAACTACCTACGCAGGGATTCCGCACCTGCGTAGATAGCGATATCCCGTGTAAGATCCGTCCGGGAACCTACAATTGGTATCAGAGCTTAGGCTCGATTGTGAGGTTCGGGATTTCACGCGGGTGTAGAAAACGTCTCGTTTGACCTATTCGCGGGACGCGTTTTCGTTGGGATTGTGTTATACTCACCTTATACAGTCTTATTCAAGCCGTAACACCGACCGGAAACTGCTACATCGTCGAAAACAGATCTGAATATTTTCAGTGTTCTTCGGGCGAAGTTGTTGTTCTTCAGGCGAAGTTGCCGTCACTGGAAGTAGGGTTTCGGCGAAGATATAAGGTTAAGCGAAGTTAACCACAACTTCGCCTACCTCATAAGTTCGCCTAAGCGAAGTTATCCTCAACTTCGCTTACCTCCTAAGTTCGCTTACCTTAAGCGAAGTTATTCTCAACTTCGCCAAGTCACGCGAATTTAAGAATTTTCCAGTGAAGTTAACACTTAAGCGAAGTTAGCCTTAACTTCGCCTGTAGTACTGTTTGGAAGATTTTTTGAATTTTCGGGTTTTTCTTGTTTTCGCGAAGATGTCGCCAATTAACATCTCAGAGTTAGTCAAAATGGAAGTAGAAGCGGGGTCGGCTACTAAGGCCCCAAGGTTGATGAAAGGAACTGACTTTGTGGCGTGGAAGGATAGATTCATTCAGTATATTAAATACCAGGATGCAAAGATGTGGGTGTGCATCCAGGACGGATATATCCCATCGACAATGGAGTACGAAGGTCGTGATGTGGTTAAGAAGTACAGCAAGATGGAGGAAGAAGAGAAGAAAATGTATGAGGCCGAGAGCAAGGCCCATGCTGCAATTACTATGGCTCTTCCTCAAGAGGTTCTCCATACATTCAGGAAGTACACTTCTGCACGAGAGCTTTGGGATGCTCTTGAGAATAGATTCGAAGGGAACGTGGGTATTCGTGCCTCGAAGATTAAGCTGTTAAAGACCCAGTTCTCTGTTTTCAAGTATTTGAAGAATGAACCGCTCGATGATATTATCACCCGATACTATCATCTAATGACAGAGCTGAACAACTATTCAATTGCTTACAGAGAGGAGGAAATAGTTGAGAAGCTTCTCGATGCTCTCCCACCGAAGTGGGAAATGTACACTGTTCTAATGAGGGAAGACAAAGACTTTCCTAATTTTGACTTGGAGACAGCAGTAAACAAGCTCAGAACCTTTGAGCTTAATACGGTTCGTAAAGAAACACCAACGGATCAGGTTCAAGACCCTAGTATGTATGGTGCCAAAGTTAACTCAGGCTCTAGTTCGAAGTCTGAATCTGCTGCTTACTACTCCAAAGGAGAGTCAGGTTCTGACTCTTCTCATGAAGGAAATGTGTCTGTAAACATGAACGGTGATGTTTGCTTCGTTGCTGGAGGATCAAGTGCTTCGAAACCTCAAGCATCCACAAGTAGTTTCTCTCCCAGTGCTTTAAGCAATAACTATTCCAAGATGCCAATGAGTGTCAAATCTGCTGAAGAGCAGTTTGCAGTCTATGCATCTTTTATTGCTTCTTACGAGAACTACATACAAGGGAAGATTGTGGACCCTGCTGTTTTGGAAGAAGACTATGACCAGATCGATCCTGATGATCTAGAGGAGATGGATCTGCAGTGGCAGATGGCGATGATAGTCAGAAGAGTGAAGCGTTTCATGAAGAAGACTGGCAGAAAGTTCGTAGGTGGAAAGCCAGGATTTGACAAGTCAAGGGTGAGGTGTTACAATTGCCAACAGAATGGACACTTTGCAAAAGAGTGCACTAATGCACGGGTAGAACGTAGTCAGGGGAGGACTACACAGCAAAGTGGAAATAACAATGGGAATAGAGCCATGATGTCTGATGCTGGTGAATACAACTGGAATATGTTCTCTGGAGAACTCTTTGAGCAAGCTCACATGGCGAAGGTTGCAGCTGAAGAATGTGTGAAAGCTGCTGAAAATGAAAAAGCCTTCATGGCTGATGATTAGAACACCGAGGTATGTACTAAACCTATCTGTACTAAGTGTGAGAACTTGTCTGAACAGCTTGCAACAATTACTGATCAGTATGTTAAATTGGATGCCGAATTTAAAACCTTGAAAGAAGATCATCATTTTACAAAGACAAGAGAAAATAATTATATAATAAAAATTAAAGCGTGTGAAAAGGACGTTAAAAGTTTAAAAACAAAATTAGCTGAAAAAATTGATGTGATCGATCTAAGCTACGAGGTTTTAGAAGAGAAAACCAAGTTAATTGCTGAGAAAGAAAAGCAGATTGCTGATCACCAGGTAAAAGTGGTGGAACTAAATAGGAAACTGGAGCAATTTCGGAATTCCTCTGCTATTCTTGATCACCTTGTCAGTGATCAAGGTTCCTCACCTAAGAGGGGAGGAATTGGTTACCATGAGGTTCCACCACCATATAACCATAATTATACTTTCAATCCTAGTGTTCATGAATCTATTAATTTTGTAGCTGATCAGACAGGTACTGCTAAGGAAACTGGTAAAGTACCGGAAGTTAGTAAAGGCGAAACAAGTTCGCCTGTCTCAAAAATTAAAATTTCAAGTCCAGTCTCATCTGATTCGGATAGGTCATCCGAGTCGGGTAAGACAAAAGAGAAGGAAGTATTACCCACTAGTGGAGAAAAGGTTAAATCAACTCAAAAGAGTACTCCACTCAACCCATATGTCCCACCTTATGTGAGACGTACGGGTGGTAATACTGCCTCCACATCTAAAACATCTGCTGAAAAGAAAGCTGAATATAGATGTTGTTTTAGATGTAATCAAACAGGGCACCTTGTTGCTGATTGCCCTCTGAAGCAGCGTTTTAGAGAGGTGAGGCCCTCGAAAACTGAGACTAAGGTTTTTAGTAATCGTTTAAATGTTAAAAATGAAAACCATTCAAATTTGAGATATAATACCGGTTTTCAAAGAAACACATCTCGTTTTCACACTACTAATAACCAAACCAACTGCTATAATTCTTTTAATTCTCTTAATGTTCGTCAGTTTGGTTGGCCTCACTATCAGTCTCCAAGGAGGTATCCTGTTAGGACTCGTGAAAATTTTCCTAATGCTAACTATGGTCAGTCAAGGTGTGTGAGTTCTGATAAGAAGGTTAGTCGACCCAAGACCAAGAGGTCTTGGGTCCCCAAATTTTAATAATCTCTTTTGTTTGTGCAGGAACAGTTGAACAGGGCTTCCAATAATCTTTGGGTTGTGGACAGCGGCTGTTCCCGGCACATGACTGGTAACAAGAATTTGTTACAAGATTTAAAACCTGTTTAGGGAGCAAGAGTCAGTTTTGCCGGTGAGAGTGGTGGCAGAATAACTGGAAGGGGTACGGTAACTAACGGGAAAATGACGTTAGAAAATGTGAATTTTGTTGAAGAACTTAAGCACAATCTGCTGAGTGTGTCGCAGATTTGTGATAAAGATTATACCGTACACTTCACGAAGACTGATGCGATTGTGTTAAAGGCTGGTTTTCAAATACCAGAGGAGTGGATAGTTATGAAGGCTCCACGTGATCGAAATACGTATATGATGGATCTAAGTTCAACTGAAATGTCAACGGAAGAATCGTGCCTTTTGACGAAAGCAAGCGAATCGGAATCTGAACTGTGGCACAGGAGAATGGGGCACATTCATCTTCGGAAGATGAACCATATTGTCAGACATGGGCTTGTGTTGGGTGTTCCCTTAAAAAGTTTCAATTTTGAAGACAAATGTCTTGCGTGCAAAAAGGGAAAGCAGCACAAGAAGTCCCATCTCACCAAGAAAGTAAACTCAATTGCTAGTACACTAGAGCTGCTTCACATGGATCTCTTCGGTCCTGTGAATGTAAGAAGTCTAGGTGGTACAACTTATTGCTTGGTGATTACTGATGACTACTCACGATACTCGTGGGTATACTTCCTGAAATCAAAGGACTAAACGGCTCAACTGGTGAAGAATCTGATTACCAAAGTTGAGAACATTATGGATAAACGAGTGAAGTTCATCAGAAGTGACAATGGTTCTGAGTTTAAAAATTTTGAAATGGAGATCTTCTGTCTGTCAAGAGGGATTGAACACCAATTCAGCGCTCCGTATAATCTGCAACAGAATGGAGTGGCTGAAAGGAAGAATAGAACTTTAATTGAAGGAGCCAGAACAATGCTGGCTGATTCGAAGCTTCCGGTGGTGTTCTGGGCTGAAGCTGTTTCTACAGCTTGCTATGTCCTGAATAGAGTGTTAACGGTAAAAAGACTTAATAAAACATGCTACGAGCTGATGCATGGAAGAAAGCCCAATTTTTGTGGACTTGAAGCTTTCGGGTCCCCGTGTTCAATTTTAAAGGCACATTCAAAGTTTGGTGAAGCAGCCGATGAAGGAATCTTAGTCGGCTATGAAGTTGGGACTCCCAACAGGCGTGTCTTTAATACAACGAACGGCAAGGTTGAAGTGGTATGTAACACCGACATCACGATCGCCAAGACCAAGCATCGGACCTCCTGGGATTTTCGACTATGATAGGCTCTTTAAGTCTTTTAACATACCTGATTTGGTTCGTACAGAAGAAGAAGAACGTGTTGCTACGAAGATGATTCTAGATGAGGAGGAAAATTTGGCACATAGACAGCTATTTGATGATTGTCAACCTTCCTCATCAAATTCTATCGGTTCCCCTGCTGTTTCTCCTGAAGAAGAGTTTATTAATCCTTTTCACTCTCAGCCAGAAACAACCATTGATGAGCTCTCTACTAATTTAGAAGATAATTTGCATGTTGGTGCTGTGCCGACCACGAGAATTCACATAGATCACCCTTTGGAAAATGTTATAGGTGATGTGTCCTCTGGTGTACAAACCAGAAGTAGCTTGAATGAGCACACCTGTGTTTATACAAGCTTTAAAGAAACGAGTATAATGAACGAATGTTTGTACTCATGCTTTATTAGCCAGATTGAACCGAAAAATTTTCAAATGGCTCTTAAGGACAGCTCGTGGGCCGAGGCCATGCAAGAAGAGTTGGCTCAATTTAAGAAGATGGAAGTTTGGACTTTGGTTGAAAAACCAAGGAATGTGCATGCGATAGGCACAAAATGGGTGTTTAAGTGCAAGAGAGATGAAAAGGGGATCATTATAAGAAACAAGGCGAGGCTGGTCGTTAAAGGATTTAATCAGCAAGAGGGGATAGATTATAATGAAGTGTTCGCTCCGGTGGCCAGGTTGGAAGCGATAAGATTGTTTTTGGCGTTTGCTGCTTTCAAGAAGATGAAAGTGTTTCAGTTGGACGTGAAGAGTGCGTTCCTCAATGGGAAAGTTGATGAGGTTGTGTATGTTGAGCAACCTCCGGGTTTTCCTGACCCAGACTTTCCTGATCACGTATACAAGTTGAGCAAGGCGCTGTATGGATTACATCAGGCACCTCGTGCCTGGTATTCAATGTTATCGGACTACTTGCTAGAAAATGGTTTTGATAGGAGTTTGATCGACAGTACTTTGTTTGTGAAGAGAGAAGGAAGTGACTACCTGCTAGTTCAAGTCTACATGGATGACATCATATTTGCTGCATCAAGAGTCTCCATGTGTCAGGATTTTGAGGCCGTTATGAAGAAAAGATTCGAGATGAGTGCTATGGGTGAACTAACGTTCTTTTTAGGATTGCAGGTTGATCAAAAGAAGGATGGGATGTTCATTCATCAAACAAAATATGTTCATGATGTCCTCAAGCGCTTCAAGATGGAGGACTCTTCTCCATTTGACACTCCAATTTGCGTCAACCACAAGTTGGGAGCTGAAATAGACGGTGACGCAGATGTGGATCCAACTCAGTATCGGGCTATAATAGGATCTTTGATGTATTTAACTGCTTCTAGGCCTGATATAATGTTTGTTGTTTGTCTTTGTGCTCGTTTTCAGGCAAACCCAAAGGAATCTCACATGAAGGGTGTGAAGAGGATTTTGCGGTATCTTAAAGGCAAGCCGAAGCTAGGGTTGTGGTACCCGAAGGGAGGAGACGTGGAACTGGTTGCTTATACGGATTCTGATTATGGAGGGTGCAATCAGAGTCGGAAGTCGACAACCGGAGGATGTCAGTTTCTCGGTGGAAGATTAGTTTCCTGGCAGTGCAAGAAACAGACATCAGTCGCAATCTCAACATGCGAAGCTGAATATATGGCAGCATCCAACTGCTGCTCTCAGGTTTTGTGGATTCAGCAACAATTGCGCGACTATGGTCTGAATTTCTTACTCACTCCTATTTTAATTGATAACACTGCTGCCATCTCAGTAATTAACAATCCCGTGAAACATAGTAAAACTAAACATATTAACATTCGTCATCATTTCATACGGGATTGTGCTGAGAAGAAACTGATTAAGGTCGAAAAGGTCGATACGCTAGAAAATTTCGCTGATTTATTTACAAAAGCGTTTGATAAATCCAGATTTCAAAACCTAATTGAGCTGAACGGGATGATCAATCCCGAGTAACCATGTTTTTGTGTTTATTTAAAAAAAAAAAAAAAAAAAAAAAAAAACATCACTATTGCTTAAAATTAGTCGGTTACCTCAGTTTGATGGACATATCCTCGGTTATGTTTTGGTCCTCGTTTCTACTTAGAGAATGAGGGTCGCCATTAACCAGATGACTGAAAGTGACCGGGGCAGTTAAGATGTGTTTTCTTTCTGTCGCTGAAAATTAGTCGGTCATTCTTAGTGAGAAGGACACATAATTGTATGTGGTCGGTCCAGTTGATCCATTGGATCTTCGGGATTGCCGTTTACCTGAAGACTTTGACGTGATCGGGGTGACTGAAGTCAAAATTTTTTTTAGGGAAATGAAATTACTTTTCAAGTCTAATACTTCGTAAGAAGTTCTTTGCTATGTTAAACGGAAAATTGATCCAACCTTGGAAAATGATATATATACTAACTTTGTGTGCTTAACTAGTGAAGTTATTAGGCTTAAAAGGCTTTAGGACAATCATTGTATGTCATGGTAACTTTTTATGGTGCGTAAAAGTAGATGTGATGCAAATTAAAGTTTACTTGATTTTATGTGGAAACTCCTTAAGAGTTTTGCGTGTCTTCATGTATATCTTTCTGAATGATAGGCAGAAAAGTGATTACCCAGTCATACACGAGCCCGTAAGTGTTCTGATTCACGTGAAGAAGGCGTTTCAAGTCACTGTAGTGATCCAGATTCGGGACTTGCAGTTGCTTATTACTCTGAAGTCTATAAGTATGTTTGAAAAAAAAAAACAAAAAAAAAATTAGTACTTATGAAGTTATTGTAACATTCGAGAGTTCAAGATATCGAGACTTCTCAATCATGGAGTAAGAATGAATACGGGATCCAGACATAGAATACTTACAAGTTAATCAGACACTATGGGTCGAAGTCAATTCGGGGTGACTTGGGGAAAGCCAAATACGCTTTGAGGATAGATAGGAGGCATCAATATTTCTAAGTTGTTACCCACTTAAATTTTAAGGATTAATTGAACCTAACTCGTATCACAGAAACGATGAAAACCATCTTAAGTATATTACCTGCCTACAACCTGTCTCTATATGTCATAATACAGCTAAACACGAATCTATGTGACAGTCACGTAGCTAGTATGATTCCTGTTCGGATCTTTTCTAAAACGTAGCAGTCCCTATCGAGACTGAAATTTGATCCCTTATTCGTTAAATTTTTATAAGTTTTTCTTAGTTTTGTAGTTGTTTTGATTTTAACTGGTTACTTAGAATTGATCACGACGTTTAATTCTTAAAAAAAATTTTAAAGAGTTAATTCAAATTGTTCAAAATTACAAGGGTTGGTTTTGAAAATATAGGCGAAGTAGTTGAATCAGGCGAACTTGTGGATAACTTCGCCTAGGCGAAGTTATCCGTAACTTCGCCTGACCAACTCTGACCCTATAAAAGGTTTCAAACAGTAAATATATTCATTATTTACAGCGAACTTGAAACAGTCTAGAAAATCCGGCGAACTTGTTCTTTCGATCGATCTCGTGTTATTTTACTTCGATTTTCATTCCGATCAAAGGTCCGAGGTGTTATTTTATCATGTATTACTAGTTCGTTCACGCAAATCAAGGGTCGTTTCGACCCGGTTTTTAACCTCGAACCATCGGGTTTTTGAAACCCGATTTTCAAACCTCATGTTACGTGTTCATGGACAAACTTTACGTCCTCATAACCTTAACACCAAGTGTTATTCAGTTATTCATCGTCAATTTTTACCGAAACATCGGATTTCGGGATGATTGGAATCCTAACAGTCGCCGATTCAGTTCAGGCGAAGTTAGGGTTTAGGCGAAGTTATCCGCAACTTCGCCTGGGGCTTAATTTCGCCTGAGGCGAAGTTATCCGCAACTTCGCCTAGGGCTTAATTTCGCCTAACCCTTATCTTCGCCTGGGGCGATGTTGTGAAGAGGCGAAGTTACCACTAACTTCGCCCAGACCATCTTTTTTAAATAAATTAGACGAACTTATAGATGAAGCGAAGTTGTTACCAACTTCGCTTCACCTTTTAACTTCGCCTATACAGGTTTGAACACAACTTCGCTCCTGTTGAATCAAGCGAACTAGTCTAACACTTTAACGCTTATCTAACTTGGTTTGTTTAGTGCAGATATGGCTGCTGTTGGAGGTGCAGGTGATGACGGTGATGATCAAAGACAATTCTTCCCAGCTCATAACCAGTTCATAACACTTGACCCAGATGCAAAGGGCGTGGAAGATTATAGGGAGATAATTACTTTTCTTCTGCGCTCAAGGATTTATCATGCAATAACAACTACCCTGCCCTTTTCGCTACCGAACATTGAAGAATTTTGGCAGACGGTAGAGTATGATTGCCGGGTTGAGCCCCCGGTTATGCGAGCCACCGTTAACGGTCAAGTCGTTCAGTTTTCTTCTGAACATATACGGGTGGCGTTGCAGTTTGGTGAAGAGACGAGGGATGACCCAACAGAGTTTGTTGCACCATTCCGTGATGGGGCGTTCCTCAGGATGGGATATTCGGGTCTCTTAGGAGACACTCAACGGAGGAAGGGGTTCCTCTTAGATCAGTGGCGCTTCCTTATGCACGTCATGATCGTATGTATGTCAGGACGGAAGGCAGGCACTGATGGAATGGGTGCGACAATGCAGTCTGCTATGACTGCATTGACTTACAATAAAAGATATTCGTTCAGCCAGATGATCTTTTACGAGATCGACAGGCAACGAAGGGCTGTGGCGCGTGAGCGGTTTACAATGTATCCTCGATTCCTACAGATGATTTTCAATCATGTGGCTCCGACGCTGCCTCAACGACGCCCTATACGATACGTTGAAAGTGTGACAAAACGTATCTTTGCACAGTGTCGCACGTCCAGCGCACGAAGCAAACCTGAGCTGCGTCCCAGGCATACTCCGCTCTTTGGGTATCTTATAAACCCGGAGTATGTGCCTGCGGCAGGGGACGAGTTCAGAGACCCAAGACCACAACAGGCGGCAGCACCCCAGGCTGTATCAGCTGCGCCTGCTGTATCTACTGCTGTATCTGCTGCTGTGCCAGCTTCTGAGATTGATCTTGATGCCATGTTCGGCGGGCAAGGGTTGTTTGATATGGACCGAGTTGATCCACATGAGAATATTCAAGTCTCGGGTCCACAAGCTGATTTTGATGATGTGATGGAAGAGGCCAGACGGATGATGGTGAGGCATGAGAGAACGGTGGGTAAGCATAAGAGAATTGTTGACGACGACGATGAGGAAGATGATGAAGAAGAAGCTGTGCAGCTGGTGAGAAAGCGCTCACGAAGGGAAACGACAGGTATGGGTGTAGGAGCCGGAGAGACTTCAAGGTTTGCACGTTTTGCTCCACCTGCCTTGTCTGGTATGTCCCTTGTTCCTACCTCTGTGCAGGTATCGAGTACAAGCGCTACGGTTGTTCCCGTAGTGGCTACATCGTCGGCTGACACTCCATCGGTCACGGCCGTCCAGACGTCGGCTCCAGCAATTGTGTCTCTACCACCTCCAACGCTTACTCCATCGGTGGTAGTAGCACGATTTGTTGAGTCTACGGTCACCACTACTGCAGGAGTATCGGGTACGGTACCACCTGCGGACACGCCCTCTTCTGGCTCGGAACGGATAGCTTCACTAGAGCGGATTGTAGCTGAGCAGTCAAAGACTATTCAAAGCCTAGTGGAAGCAAATCAACTGCAGGCATCCCTCCTGGCTGAGCACGGGGAAATAATAGATGCCTTGAAGGTGTTCTTGGCATCTCAGGGGGAGATGAGCTGTAGAGGAGGTGAGTTGAGGACCAAGCGTCGAGAAGATCGAGACGATGATCCCAATGCACCGGAAGGTGCAGGTGGTGAGCTGCCAAGAACCTCTCAAGCTCTTGGGGCTTCCACAGCTGAGGGGGAGTCTACCGAAGCGGCTGGTGGTGATGATGTAGTGATGGTGGAGGATGACGTGATCGATGCGCTGAAGGAACTTGATGATGACATGTTCAGCGAAGATGTGTTATTTGATGAAGATGTTCTGCCAATCAGTGAGATTGAAAAGATTGGTACAGAAATTGTGGTTGAGAATGTGATAGAGGAAGGAGAAATTGTTGAAGAAAATGTCGAGCATGAGATCCCTGTGGTTGAACAGTCGACTATATGTGAAGCTGCTGAGGTTGACAACACTGAGTGGGAAGATCAGCCTAACTGGAAGGAAGGCTGCGCTCAGTGGTTTGTAAAGACGAAGAAGCCAGCAGTATCGACGATGTTCAAAAAGTCGTACAATATAAAGGGATATGCAGAGTCGAAGAAAGGAATCATATGCTGGTTGTACGATTAAGAGTTGAGATTATTTGTGATCAAACGTTACGACGGCATTCAGTACTTCAAGAGGATGTTAAGATCCCTGAATACCTTTCCGGAGTGTGAGGTGAAAGACTTAGCGAGACTGGGGCTGATAAACAGAAGTAATGATAATATGGCGAGGATGATTGGGAAAATTGTTTGGAAGGAGGCCATCAAAGATAAAAAGTTTGAACTTCTGAAGCCTCAGAAAGGGAAGTTAGTGGAAGATAAAGATAAAAGGATGAGGGCAGACGGCAAACCATGGATGGTTATGAAGTATAAACCAGTCCGTAATTTAAAAGAAGTGCCGATGAAGGTGATGCCCAAGAATGTCTTAAAAGATTTGAAATGGTGGTACGTGGACTGTGAGACTGCTGAAGCAGTCATGGAGGATGAAGATGAGCAAGAGATTATGAGGGTGTATGATCCTATGCACTTAGTCAATCTGTCTCAAGCTGACTTGCAGGTACTACATGCTAAGAAGATTTTCTACATTCCTGCTTGGAAAGAGGAAGCTAAGAAGTACCAGAAGCTGGTCTCTGTACGTGTTAGACAGGGAGTGCATGCTTGAGGGGATGCAGAGAGAAGACGAGAGATTACAAGACACAAGCTATGAAGATCAAGATATGAAGCTACTGCCAAGGGGGAGTCTGTTGGTACATAGATGTCAGTAGTTCATAGTCTAGCGTTTGTAATCGAGTCTGTAATGTAATTGTGTTTAAGTTTATCTTTATGTATGTAAGCGAAGTTGTCAACAAGTTCGCTTAGGCGAACTTGTTGAACAAGCGAAGTTGTTGACAAGTTCGCCTAGGCGAACTTGTTCAACGAGCGAAGTTATTGACAACTTCGCCTGAGGCGAAGTTGTCGTGTATTTAAGTAACCTACGGGTTACTGTTTAAGGGTTGGTTTTTTGATAGTTCGTTTTAGAGTTTGTGATAGTTGTGATCATTTCACGTGTCAAGTGTCTGTAATAGACGTGGTTCGAGTTATAATATAACGTGGTTACGTTTGTATCGTGTGTTCGTGTTTTACGTATTCTACGCTCGTAACTACCTATGCAGGGATTCCGCACCTGCGTAGATAGAGATATCCCGTGTAAGATCCGTCCGGGAACCTACAAAGGTATTACCACTTAATGACCGAACTCAGGAACTATTCAATTGACTATAAAGAAGAAGAGATCGTGGAAAAACTTCTTGATGCTCTCCCACCGAAATGGGAGATGTACACTATCTTGAGAGAAGATAAAGAGTTTGCCAACATTGACTTGGAAACAACAGTCAATAAACTACGAACTTTTGAACTTAACATGGTTCGAAAAGAGACATCAACTGATCAAGTTCAGGATCCGGGAATGTATGGTGCGAAAGTTAATTCAAGTTCAAGTTCGAAGTCAGAATCATCTGCTTACTACTCAAAGGGAGACTCGAGCTCTAACTCAACTCATGATGCTCATGTAACTCTCAACATGGATGGTGATGTGTGTTTCATAGCTGGTGGAACAAATGCTTCTAAACCTCAAGCAACAAAAAGTAGTTTTTCCTCAAGTGTTCCGAACAACAACTACTCTCAGATGCCCATGAGTGTTAAATCTGCTGAACAACAGTTTGCTCTCTATGCATCTTTCATTGCTTCTTACGAAAATTACATTAAAGGTAAAATCGTTGACCCTGCAACTTTAGACGAAGACTATGATCAGATCGATGCTGATGATCTGGAGGAGATGGATCTGCAGTGGCAGATGGCGATGATAGTAAGAAGAGTCAAAAGGTTTATGAAGAAAACTGGTAGAAAGTTTGTTGGCGAAAGACCAGGGTTTGATAAGTCAAAGGTTCGGTGTTATAACTGTCAACAGAATGGACACTTTGCTAAAGAATGCACAAATGAACGAGTAGAACATAGTCAGAACAGGCCAACACAACCGAATGGGGAAGTAACGAGAATAGGGCGATGATATCCAGACAGAACGGGGAATACAATTGGAATCTGCAAGTTGAGGAAGTGTTCGAACAGGCCAACTTGGTTAACATCGAAACTGAAGGAAAAAACAGAGAGACAAGAGAAGATCAAGCTTATATGGCAGAGGTGAATGATCAGCTCTCTGAGGTAAGTTCTAAACTCCCTTGTACAAAATGTGAAAATCTGTCTGAACAATTGAAAACATTAACTGATCAGTTTGTTAGTTTGGATGCTCAATTTAAAATAGTAAAAGAAGATCATTATTAGACTAAAACTAGAGAAAACAGTTAGACGGTAAAAATAAAAGCTAGTGAGAAAGATATCAGAAGTCTTAAAGCCAGTCTAGCTGAAAAAATACAAGTAATTGATCTTAGCTACGAAGTGTTAGAAGAGAAAACCAAACTAATTGCTGAAAGGGATAAACAGATAGCTGATTACCAGGAGAAAGTGGTGGAACTAAACAGAAAGCTTGAGAAATTTAGAAATTCCTCCGCAATACTTGATCACCTCGTAAGTGATCAACGTTCCACAGTTAAAAGGGGAGGAATTGGATATTCTGAAGTTCCACCACCTTATAATCATAACTATACTTATGATCCTAGTAATCAGAAATCTGTTGATGTTGAAATTGGTCAGACAGTTCCTGTTAAATTTACGATTAAAGATCCAGAAGTTAGTAAAAGCGAAACGAGTAAGCCTGTTTCGAATGTTAAGATTTCTGTTCCTAGTTCTGTCTCATCAAATTCGGACAAGACATCCGAGTCTAGTGAGACAAAAGAAGAGGCAGTGTTACTAAAACGTGGAGAGGAACATAAACCAACTGAAAAGAATTCTCCACTAAACCCGTATGTCCCACCATATGTTAGACAAACGGGCAGTAATGCACCCTCAACATCTAAAACAACTGTTGAGACGAAATTTGAACACAGGAGTTGTTTCAGATGCAATCAAATAGGACACCTGATTGCTGATTGCCCTCTGAATCAGAGATTCAGAGGTATGAGGCCTTCGAAAACTGAGAATAGAGCTAACAGTAATTACTATAATGGTAAGAATGCAAACTCATCAAAGTTCAGATATTGGACTAATCCAGGTTTTCAAAGAAATCGATCTCAGTTTTTCCCTGTTAACAACCAAATCATTAGTTATAATTCATTTAATTCACGAAGGTTTGGATGGCCTCATAGTCAATCTACAAGAAGGTATCCTTTTAGGACTTACAGAAATCAATCTAATACTAACTTTGGACAGCCAAAGTACGGGATGCCTTTTAACAGGTTTAATCGACCCAAGACCAATAGGTCCTGGGTCCTCAGATTTTAATCCTTTACTTTAATCGTGCAGGAACAGTTGAACAGGGCTGCAAACAATCTATGGGTTGTGGATAGCTGCTGTTTCCGGCACATAACGGGTAACAAGAATTTGTTACACGAATGGAAACCTGTTCAGGGAGGTAGAGTATGTTTTGCTGGTGAGAGTGGTGGTAGAATTACTGGAATGGGGACGGTGACAAATGGTAAAATGAAGCTAGAAAAGGTGAATTTCGTTGAAGAGCTGAAGCATAATTTGCTAAGTGTGTCTCAGATCTGTGACAAAGATTACACTGTGCACTTTACCAAAAATAAAGCGATTATACTGTATCCTGGTTTCAAGATACCAGAGGCATGGATAGTAATGAAGGCTCCAAGGGAAAAGAATACATATGTTATGGACATGAGGTCGACTGAGATGGCAACAGAAGAATCATGTCTTCTGTCAAAAGCAACTGAATCGGAGTCCGAGTTATGGCATCGAAGAATGGGGCATATACATCTTCGAAAAATGAACTACACTGTCAAGAATGGGCTGGTGCTGGGTGTTCCCTTGAAAAATTTCAACTTTGAAGACCAATGTCTATCGTGCAAGAAGGGAAAGCAACACAAGAAATCTCATCACACCAAGAAGGTTAATTCAATAGTCAGTACCCTAGACCTACTTCACATGGATCTCTTCGGTCCCGTGAATGTAAAAAGCCTAGGTGGAACATCATACTGCTTGATGATAACTGATGATTTCTCTCGATATTCTTGGGCATATTTCCTGAAGACAAAGGATGAAACGGTTCAATTGGTAATTAACTTGATTACCAAGGTTGAGAATATTATGGGGAGAAAGGTTAAATACATCAGGAGTGACAATAGGACATAGTTCAAAAACTATCTGATGGAGGTATTCTGCTTACAGAAAGGGATAGACCACCAGTACAGAGCTCCGTATACTCCGCAACAAAATGGGGTGGCTGAGAGGAAGAACAGAACGCTAATTGAAGGAGCCAGAACCATGCTGGCTGATTCTAAACCTCCTGTGGTGTTCTGGGCTGAAGCTGTTGCAACAGCCTGTTATATCCTTAATCGAGTTTTAACTGTTAAAAGATTGAATAAAACATGTTATGAACTTATGCATGGTAGAAAGCCTAACTTGAATGGTCTCGAACCATTCGGGTCCCCGTGTTCGATATTAAAGACGAACTCAAAATTTGGTGCGATAGCCGACGAAGGTATTTTAGTCGGATATGTTGTTGGGACACCCAACAGACGAGTCTTTAATCTATCGACCAGCAAGGTTGAGGTGGTTTGTAAAACTGACATCACAAGTTACAAATCACCAAAACCAAGCACGGGACCAGCTGGGGCTTTCGACTATGATAAGCTTTTTAAATCTTTTAATTTGCCTTACTTGGATTGTGCAGAAGTTGATGAGAGAATAGCTACGAAGATTATTTATGATGAGGAAGAAAGTGTTGTGCAACGACCGCAGTACGATGAATGTCAACCTTCCTCGTCAAATGCTGTTGATACCCCTGCTGCCTCTACAGAAGAGGAATTCTTCAATCCTTTTCACTCTCAACAACAATCACCCATTGATGAACTATCTTCGAACCTGGATGACAATCTGAAAGTCAGTTCGGTTCCGACTACGAGTGTTCACAAAAATCACCCTTTGGAGAACGTGATAGGTGATCTGTCCGACAGTGTACAAACAAGACGAAGTTTGAATGAGCACACTTGTGCTTACACAAGAATTAAAGATACAGGCATCATTAACGAATGCGTGTACACCTGCTTCATCAGCCAGATTGAACCAAAGAACTATCAAATGGCTCTCAAGGACAGCTCGTGGGTCGAAGCCATGCAAGAAGAGTTAGCCCAGTTCAAGAAGATGGAGGTATGGAATTTGGTTGCAAAACCGAAGAATGTGCATGCGATTGGCACCAAATGGGTTTTCAAATTTAAGAGAGATGAGAAAGGAATAATCATAAGGAACAAGGCAAGGCTGGTTGTAATAGGTTTTAATCAGCAAGAGGGGATCGACTACAATGAAGTGTTTGCGCCCGTGGCAAGAATGGAAGCGATTCGACTGTTTTTGGCATTTGCTGCACACAAGGAGATGAAGGTGTTCCAATTATACGTGAAAAGTGCATTTCTTAACGGTAAAGTCGATGAGGTTGTGTACGTTGAGCAGCCTCCGGGTTTTCCTGACCCAGACTTTCCTGATCACGTGTACAAGCTAAGTAAAGCGCTATATGGGCTACATCAGGCCCCTCGTGCCTGGTATGCAACTCTATCCGATTACTTGCTTGAGAATGAGTTTGAAAGGGGAAAGATCGATAGCACACTGTTCGTGAAGAGAAAAGGAAGAGACCTTCTTCTGGTTCAAGTCTACGTGGACGACATCATCTTTGCTGCGTCAAAAGTCGCCATGTGTCAGGAGTTTGAAGCCGTCATGAAAAAGAGGTTTGAAATGAGTGCTATGGGTGAACTAACTTTCTTTTTAGGATTGCAGGTTGATCAGAAGAAAGATGGGATGTTCATTCATCAGACTAAATATGTCCAAGATGTTCTCAAACGCTTCAAGATGGAGAACAGCACTCCATTTGATACTCCAGTTTGCGTCAACCATAAATTGGGTGCTGATTCAGACAGTGATGCAGACGTGGACCCCACTCAATATCGGGCAATAATAGGTTCTTTAATGTATTTAACTGTATCTAGACCTGATATTTTGTTTGCAGTTTGTCTTTGTACTCGTTTTCAGGCAAACCCAAAGGAATCTCACATGAAAGGTGTGAAGAGGATATTGCGTTATCTCAAAGGCAAGCCTAAGCTAGGGTTGTGGTACACGAAAGGGGGAGACTTGGAGTTAGTCGCCTACACGGATTCTGATTATGGAGGATGCAATCAGAATCGGAAGTCGACAACAGGTGGATGTCAGTTTCTTGGAGGCAGATTAGTGTCATGGAAGTGCAAGAAGCAGACCTCAGTCGCCATTTCTAACTGTGAAGTAGAATACATGGCAGCATCGAACTGCTGCTCCCAGGTTCTTTGGATACAACAGCAATTGCGCGATTACGGTCTGAATTTCACTCATACTCCTATTTGCATAGATAACACTGCTGCTATCTCAGTAACTAACAATCCCGTAAAGCATAGCAAAACTAAACACATTGACATCCGTCATCATTTTATACGGGATTGTGCTGAGAAGAAATTGATAGTGCTCGAAAAGGTTGATTCGTTAGCTAATTTCGCTGATTTGTTTACTAAAGCGTTTGACAAAGCTCGTTTTCAAAACCTTGTTGAGCTAAATGGGATGATCAATCCCGAGTAACCGTGTTTTTCGTTTTTACTTACAAAAAAAAAAAAAAAAAAAAAAAAAACGTCACTATCGCTTAGAATTATGTCGGTTGCTCCAGTTTGAAGGACATATCTTCGGATATGTTTGGTTCTCATTTCTACCTGTAGAGTATGAGGATAGCCATTAACCAGATGACTGAAAGTGACCGGGGTGGTTTATGATGTGTTTTTATTCTTTCGCTGAAAATTAGTCGTTCATATTTAGTTAGAAGGACACATACTCGTATGTGGTCGGTCCAGCGGATAAATTGGATCTTCAGGATAGCCGTTTACCTGAAGACTTCGACTTGATCGGGGCGATAGAAGTTAAATTTTTTTTTAATGGGGAGATGAAATAATTTTTCAAGTCTACTACTTCGTAAGAAGTGAATATACAATGTTTAAAAGAAAATTGATCCAACCTTGGAAAGTGATGGACAAACTGATTCTGTGTGCTTAACTAGTGAAGTTATTAGGCCTAAAAGACATTAGAACAGTCATTGTATGTCATGGTAGCTTTTTATGGTGCGTAAAAGTAGAAGTGATACTAACTAAATCTCCTCGATCTTACGTGGAAACTCCTTAAGAGTTGTGCATGTCTCCATATATATCTTTCCGAATGATAGGCAGAAAAGCAATTACCCAGTCATACACGAGCCCGTGAGTGTTCTGATTCCCGAGAAGATGGTGTGTCAAGAAACTGCAGTGATCCAGATTCGGGACTTGCAGTAGTTTACTTGAAGCTGTGTAAATCTTATTATTTAAAAAAAATATATATATTTAAGCCTTCTAAAGCTTATAATGTAATACTTATCAATCATGAGGCAAGAAAGAGAACGGGAAGAAGAGTCTAAAGATCGAAGAGTACTTACTATTTAATCAGACACTACGGGTCGAGGTCAACTCGGGGTGACTTGGGGAAAGCCAAATAAGCTTTGAGAATAGATAGGAGGCATCACAATCTATGATGTGTTGCCCATTTAAGTTTTGAGCTTAATTGAACCTAACCCGTATAACAGAAGCGATGAAAACCACACTAAGTTATTTACCTACTTACAACCTGTCTCTTTATGTCATAATACAGCTGAACATGGATCTATGTGACAGTCACTTAATTAGTATGATTCCTGTTCGGATCTTTTCTAAAACATGTTGGTCCCCCGTCAAGACTGAAATTTGATCCCGTGTACTTTATTTCTAAAATTTATTCTACTTATGTCGTTTTATGATTTTATACCTGGTTACTTGGTAGTTGATCGTAACATTTTACTCTTTAAAGGAAGTTTTAAAAGTTAATTGCAAAATTTTCAAAGTGTGAGGGTTTGTTTTCTAAAGTTTAATATAGGCGAAGTTGTTTAAACAGGCGAACTTATATGATAGGCGAAGTTGTTTAAACAGGCATAGTTATGGGATAGGCGAAGTTAACCCTAACTTCGCCTGTATAACTTTGACCCTATATAAAGATATTTTTGGTCAAACTCTTCATTATTTTCGTAAACCAGCGAAGTTAGCTTTTTAACCATCAAGCGAAGTTAACTGTGAATCAATCTTTGTTATTTTCTCTCAATTTCAATCCACGTTAAAGGTGTGTAGAGTAGGGGTAACGTATAATTCACGTTGATCATTTATTTAGAGGTCGTTTTGGTCCGTCTTAGGACCCCGTTCATTCAAACACACAACACCCGATTTTCAAACTTGTTTTTACGTGGTCGTAATCATCTTGATTGTTTTGATATCCATAAAATCATGTGTTTATGAGTCCACAATCATCGAATTCTCCAAATCTCACCTCGATTTGTCTCTAAACTGTTGCCGCTTCAGATTCAGGCGAAGTTGCAGTTTAGGCGAAGTTATCCTTAACTTCGCCTAACGCTTAACTTCGCCTGTTGATTTAATTGTTTAACAGAATAAGAGGCGAAATAGTGGTTAGGCGAAGTTATCATCAACTTCACCTAGCTCTTAACTTATTTCTAATTAACTGTTATCAGGCAAAGTTAAAGTTAAGGCGAAGTTGTTTCCAACTTCGCCCCACCCCTAACTTCGCCTATACAGTATAAATCATAAATTCGCTCATGGTAATAGGCGAAGTTGTGATTTGCTTCGACGTTTTTCTAACTTAGACCGTATATGTTGCAGATATGGCAGCTGTAGCGGGAGCCGGTGGTGCTGGTGGTGACGAAGGAGGAGATAACAATCGGCAGTTTTTCCCGGGGCATAACATGTACATAACTTTGGACCCGGATGCGAGCGGTGTTGATGATTTCCACGAAATCATCACGTTTCTTATCCGCTCGCGTATCTTCCACGCTATTACTACAACACTGCCTGTCTCTTTGCCAAACATCGAAGATTTCTGGCAGACAGTTGAATATGATTGTCGAGTCGAGCCCCCAGTTATGCGTGCAACGGTTAACAATCAGGTAGTGCAGTTCTCGTCTGACAGATCAGGGTGGCTTTGCAGTTTGGGGATGAAACGAGAAATGACCCTACCGACTTCGTGGCTCCATTCAGAGATGGTGTTTTTCTAAGAATGGGCTATTCTGGTCCTTTGGGGGATACTCAGAGACGCAAGGGATTATTGCTGGACCAATGGCGCTTTCTCATGCACGTGATGATCGTGTGTATGTCGGGGAGAAAGGCTGGTACATATGGAATGGGTGCAACGATGCAGTCGGCGATGACAACACTGACTTACAATAAGCGTTATAGCTTTAGTCAGATGGTGTTCTACGAGATAGACCGCCAAAGACAAGCGGTGGCGCGTGAGAGGTTCTTGATGTATCCAAGATTCCTTCAAATGATCTTGAATCACGTTGCTCCCACGTTACCTCAGCGCCGCCCGATTAGATATGTGGAGAGTGTAAGCAAGAGAATCTTCGCTCAGTGTAGATCGTCAAGTGCAAGAAGTAAGCCTGAGCTCCGTCCTCGACATACTCCATTGTGTAACGATTCCGGCAAATTCAGGTATACCCTAGCCGGAATATACCATTTATGTGTTATTTAATACTGAATATATAAATTATAATGTGTTTATACGAGTATATAAGATTCACAAGTATGAATTATACTCGAATGTACAGCTAGTTGTATTGGAATTACGATTAACCGATGAACGATTATTGAAACCCGATCGAATCGGGGATTACATTATAGACGAAATATATGATGTTTAGTAAGGTTTACGAAGTATTAAGGCTACGGGATAAGTGAATTATAGCACAGAAAAAGGATTTTGATTTATTGGTGCGTCGGTACGATAAACGAAACCTTTAACATCAAACCAAGCAAGAGAAGATCGATCAAGTCGAAAAAGATGCACAATGACCGAAAATATGATGTGTTGAGTCAATAAATGTCATGGTTTAAGTTTTTAAATCGGTTTTATATAAAATTTATTTTTAAGCCGAAAAACGACCGTTTTAGCCTCGTTTTAAGCCGAATTAAGTGTTTAACCGAAAAACGAACTGAACCAGATTATCCACAACATTATCCGGATTACACAATCCAAATGTGTGGCCAAGGTTTGAGATGTGGGCCCCACCCCACACCATACATGGACCGATCGGTCCATTTGGTGCACACACACATATCATTTTCTTTTTTTAACACTCCAACTCCACATTTCTCTCAACACTCTTCAACATTCATCCAAAAACCCAAGTTTTTGAGCAAGAATCATAAGGTATAAACATATTATTATGGTTTAATCTTGGTTTTTAATTCCAAAATCTTTAGAAAATGAGGTTTCAAGTGAAAAATGGGTGAAAACCCGAGATGAAACCGATTCTTGCATGATCAAGTGATGTATACAAGTTATACAAGGGATCTTGGCCCAAGAAAGGAGTTAAAAGAGTCAAAAACGAATTTTTACGGTTAAAATCTTTGTTTTGATGTCTTAACCGAAACCATGAAAGGAATGGCTTGATTGTGGGTATAACTTGCTTGGTGTGGTGTTATTGTGCTTGTAGGTGTTATATCTAGTTGCTAGCAAAGGCTAGAAAGCAAGATCTTTGCGATCTAAAGCTAGAAACACAAGGTAGTTCGGTTTTTCGTTTGATTTGTGTGATTTGGACAGATTGTGGTAGACTTAGATTTGGGTCATGAAATTTCACAGAGATGATCTACACATGAAAATATGATATCTGTGAAATTTTGGTAATTTTTGGATAAAGGATGAATATTTGGTGAATTTAATGCTCGGTTTTGGCTAAAAATGGTGAAAAATAGCTAAACATCATGAAAAATTCTGGAAAAATTTAGATAAGCTTTTTATAACAGATAAAAGTAGCACACAAAATTTCAGGTCCATTGGAGAAGTCTAAGTAGGCTTTTCGGTAAAACGAGTTCTAGGGTTTTCTAGCTCGGTTTTGGTGAAAATGGCATGAAAAATGAATTTTTGGTTCTGTAAAAATTACTGGGAACTATGTGTATGGCAGGAGTCATCCCAGAAAAATTTGGGATTTTTCTAAGGTCGTTTGGTATTTTCGAAAAATTTGGTGTTTAAATGACGTTTTAAAATAGATAAATAAGTGTTAAATAAAAATATTAATTCTGGAAATATTTTTATAAAATTCCTTACTGTCAAAAACTGATTTGTGCAAAATTTCAAGATCCGAGACTAAACGGATAATTATTTGTGCTAAACAGAACATAAAAACAAACTTTTAAAGCTTAAAACGCGTAAACCGGCAAGGTTCGCCTAAGCGAGCTGACTGGTGTACAAAAACCCTAAAAATGGACTATATTCATGAAACTAAGTTAATCAAGTAAAAATAAATCATCCGAAAGTAATTCGGATGATTTGGGTAATTTTACCCGATTTAGCAGTTTCCGGTATACTAAAGACGGAAACGGGCCCCGCGGCCAAACGGGGTGTCTAAACCGAGCTCTAATTTCACCACTTTAATTAAAATATCAGTAACAACTATTTTCGGGTAGTATGTGACCAAACTCATTTTTGAAAACATAAAGACGGTTAACCGTGCTAGGCACGCAATACGAGAAAACAAACTAATGGTAATTTTGACTAAAGAACTCTAAGGGATATCACAATCTAAGTCCTGAGAAGTGTTTCGGGGTTAACTTTGTCCCCGGATCGTGTACGGTACTGGGTTAACAGTGTCCCCAGACGTACCGGTTAACACTAAATTAAGTTATATTAATAGAAATTGTGTAGTAACGACTTAGGGATCGTATTACAGATCCGGACCGGAAGCTGTGCACAGTATTACATCTTTGCTCACAAAAAGGTGAGTTTCACGAGCCCCTTTTTATTGAAATGTTTTGAATATTTTCCCGGGGCAGAAAGCATGTTTTTATCAACGTGTTTAAGTACATGCCGATCGCATGGAAATGAATGTATTTATATAATGTTTGTTGTACGGGAATCGTACGGTAATGTATTAAGATGGTAATTGTCTGAGTTGCTAATATTGTAAGGCCCGAAACAGTGTTCTGGGTTAACAGTGTCCCCAGAGGTTATTAAATGTATTTCTGGGTTAACAGTGTCCCTAGAGGTTATTAAATGTGTTTCTGGGTTAACAGTGTCCCCAGAGGTTATTAAATGTATTTCTGGGTTAACAGTGTCCCCAGGGGTTATTAAATGTATTTCTGGGTTAACAGTGTCCCCAGAGGTTATTAAATGTGTTTCTGGGTTAACAGAGGTTTCACTCGTAGGCTCAGCATAATTACATTGTTAATATATGATTATTAAAATGATTTGTCATGGTTTATTTAAATTAGTGAAACTCACCAACTATTCGTAGTTGACCCGTTTTCTTTACATGCTTTCTAGGTACACCCAAATTGGAATGAGTGATACGTGCTTGATGATGTGTGCTATTTTGTGGAAGCTTAAGAGTCTATATTTTGTATTAAACATGTTAACGTACTATTGGTAAAACTTATGTGGTAACTCCTAGTCGGTAACGAAACTCGGAACAATGTAATACGTTTAAATTATTGTAGTGGTGTTTTCTTTATAAGCAATGCTGTTGATATCAGATGTGTCTGTTGCATCCCGTTTACGTTTCCGCTACGGTTACGGGGTGTTACAATTGTTTGGGTACTTGATCAATCCCGCGTATGTTGCAGCTCGTGGGGACGAGTTTCGGGATCCGGCACCACAACAGGCTGAGCACCTCAACCACCACCTGAGGTACAACAAACTTTACCTGCTGCTCCTGTTGTGGCACCGGAGGAAAATGTAGACCTTGAAGCTTCGTTTGGCGGTCAAGGATTTTTTGATATAGAGCGTGTTGATCCTGAGGAAGATGTACAAGTCTCGGTTGCACGGGTTACTAGTGTGGATGTGGCTATGGCAGCTACGACGGAGGCTGATTCTGATTCTTCGAATGATGTTGTGGCTGAGGCTAGACAGATTTTGATCTCTCAAGAAAGAATTCATGGGAAGAGAAAGAGAGACACCGATGACAGTGATTCGGATTTTGAAGAAGATTACATCGGTTAGTTCGAAGATCGAGAAGGGAAAGGGCAGGTGCAGGTTCGGGAGCTGGTGAGAGCTCCAGGGTGGTTCGTTTAACTCCACCCGCACTGTCTGGTATGACTATGGTCCCTTCAACACTGCCAGTTACAGGGTTAAGCGCCGCGGATGTTCCCGTGGTGACTACCTCATCTTCCTTCGGCATCCCACCCACTACATTCCAGCTGTCGGCTCCGGAAATTGTGTCCTTGCCACCTCCATCTCTTACTCCATCGGAGGTCGTAGCAAGGTTTGTTGAGTCGACAGTTGTTGCCACTGCAGGGTTGTCGGTTACGATACCACCTGCGGTTACGTTTCCACCTGTTTCTGAGGTGCCGGTTACATTGGGAATCCCTCCTCCGTACGCTCAAGACATATCACATATGAGGTTTGATTTCGATGCAACCTTATCCGACTCGGAAAGAATAGCAGCGCTTGAAAGGGTCGTGGCAGAACAATCAAAAGTAAATCTTATCCAGACTCATGCTATTCAGCGCCTCGTTGCGGAAAATCAAATTCAGTCGTCCCTCCTGATCGAGCATGGTAAAATATTTGATGCCTTGAAACAGTTCTTGGCATCTCAGGGGGAGACGAGCTGTAAGGGTGACGAGCTGAGAACAAAAAAGAGCAACGATCAAGACGATGATCCCAATGCATCGAAAGGTGCAGGTGGTGAGTTGCCAAGAACTGAACAAGCTCTTGGGACTTCCACATCTCAGGGGGAGTCAACGAGTGCAACTGACGGTTCAGGGGGTGATGATGTGGTGGTTGTGGATGCTGAGGAGGTGTTAGATGATGACGTTATGCGTGATGATGATGTGTTACCAATGGAAGAGATTGAGAAGATAGGGGCTGAGATCATGATTGACGATGAAGCTGAAGAAGGAGAGATTGTGGAAGAGAATGTTGAACATGAAATTCCGGCAGTTGAAAAGTCAGATCTGGGTCAAGATACGGGATGTGATGAGACAGAATGGGAGGAGCAGCCAAGATGGAAAGAAGGCTACGCTCAGTGGTTCGTAAAGACTAAGAAACCGGCGGTCCCTACTATGTTCAAGAAAAGTTACAACATCAAGGGTTATGCTGAATCGAAAAAGGGGATTATATGCTGGTTATATGATGAGCAGTTGAGGCTTTTTGTGATTAAACGGTATGATGGGGTTCAGTATTTCAAGAGGTTGTTGAGATCGTTGAATACGTTGCCTGAATGTGAAGTGAAGGACTTAGCCAGGTTGGGGTTGAAAACAGGAGTGACGATAATATGGCTAGGATTATTGGGAAGATAGTTTGGAAAGAAAGCATAAAAGAGAAAAAGTTCGAGTTATTAAAGCCGCAGAAGGGAAAGCTAGTTGAAGATAAAGGCAAAGGTATGAGAGCTGATGGCAAGCCTTGGATGATAATGGAGTATAAGCCGATCCGGTGTCTAAAAGAAGTTCCGATGAAACAAATGCCCAAGGATGTGCTCAAAGATCTGAAATGGTGGTAAGTTGATAGTGAAATAGCTGAAGCAGTGATGGAGAATGAAAATGAACAAGAGCTGATGAGAGTGTATGATCCAATGCACTTAGTGAATTTGTCTCAAGCTGATCTGCAGGTGCTGAACGAGAAATATCAAAGAGTAGTTTCAGTTTGTGTACGAGAAGGCATTCATGCTTGAAGATGGAAGATACAAGATTTTTTAGATTACAAGACACGTGATTGAAGATAGAGATATGAAGCTACTACCAAGGGGAAGTCTGTTGGTACATGATGTCAGTAGTTCAGTATCTAGTGTCTGTAATCGTGTTATTTGGATTTGTATTGATGTTTAAGCGAACTTGTCTCACAAGTTCGCCTGATATAGGCGAACTTGTGGAACAAGCGAAGTTAGTGACAACTTCGCCTAAACATGTTAGGCGAAGTTGTCGTATGATATATAGGTTAGCCTACGGGTTATTTGAAAATCAAGTTTTCAGTACGTGTAATCGATGATTGTATATCACGTGTTATTAGTTGCAATACAACGTGTTTTTTGAGTATTGTAACGTGTGTTTGCTTGTGTTTAACGTATATCGATTCGACGCTCGTATCGTCTTACGTAGGGATTCCGCACCTACGTAGAACGAGATATTTCTGTGTAGATTCGGCTGGGAACCTACATAAATTGGTACGGAATTGAAGTTTATTGGTTAAACTTCGGTTTCAAGTAAGTTTTATTGAATTTGGTTGAATTAACATTTGGATTGGTTAATTATGGTTTGAATTGGATTGAATTGTGTTTCGATGTGAATCGTGGAAGGTTTGGGTGGATTGGATTGGGTTATTGTGGTTGATTGTGATGAGTTTGGATTGGATCTGAGTTTGTAGGGGACAGGGTATTGATTATTTGGATTTTGGTATTTGATTGACTGGTTTAAGGTATACGGGATAGATTGATTGTATTCACAAGTAAATTACGAGCATAATGAGCCTTGATTTGGTCAATTTGGTGCTATATTAAGGTTGTATTACATAATTGTATGTTGGGTTTTGGCAACTTTTGGATCTGGAAAATTTCCAGATTTCTGGAAAACTGAGTTTGATGATTTGAAGGTTTAAAGGTTCGAAGATTGCCTTAATTTGTTATGACTAATTCATTATTCCCGTGCTTTAATTCGTTATTAGTCTCTAACTGATTCGTGCCACGTGTAAAGTTTGTTACAACTGAATAACCACCTAGTTAGATAGTCACTGTAGCTAATTCGTGCTCACTATAGCTCAAGCGTGTTCATTGATTCGTCATTGATTCGTTATTGGTTCGTTATACTGATTCGTCATACTGATTCGTCATTGATTTGTTACTCATTCATTTTTGTCAATTCGTTACTGGTTCGTTAAGTTACTGTTCCTTATTCATCATCCATATATCACTCAATTCGTTAAGACTATTGTGACTGATTTGTTACTCTCATAACACTTAATTCGTTAAGATCACCATTTCTGTTTCGTTACTGAAATTTCACTTTTAACCCTAAAGTTTGAATATTGTTAAAGGGATTACTCAATAAAAAAGTAACCAACTTTGAAAGTTGTTCCAATCAGGTCACTGATAAAAACTTTTCTTCCAATTAGGTTATTGAACTTTTATTTTTGTTCCAATCCTAGATATTTTACCTGGATAGTAGGTAATGTAGGTTTTTTTTTTAATTTTTCAATGTTTTTACTTCGCATAATAACTTTTAAACTTTTAAAAGTTGCGAAAATTAGTTAAAATACGAAATATAATTTAAGCGATAATTAACAACAAAAGCTCGTTTAAGCGATTTTTCAGTTCGATTCAGCACGTAACAGCTCGTTAAAGCGATTTTTCAGTTCGTTTCAGCACCTAACAGCTCGTTTAAGTTATTTTTCAGTTCGTTTCAGCACCTAACAGCTCGTCTAAGCGATATTTCAGTTCCTTCATCACCTAACAGAGTCCGGCTCATTTAAGCGATTTTCAGTTCGTTTCAGCACCTAACAGCTCATTTAAGCGATTTTTCAGTTCGTTTCAGCACTTAACAGCTTGTTTCAGCACGTTTTGACCAAAATGGGTTGTTTTGGTTCGGGTCGGAACGGGTTAGGGTCAACAGGTTCGGGTCAGAACGGGTCCGGGTCGGAATGGGTCCATGTCGGAAAAGTCAAAACGGGTTTCGGGTCTTTTCGTATGCACATGGAAGAGTTGAAAACCAGTAATAAAGGTGCGTATAATCATCTTATGGAAAGAAATCCGAACGTGTTGACCCTAACCCGAAACCCTTTTTGACCTTTCCGACCTGGACCCATGCCGACCCGGGGCCGTTTTGACCCGAAACAAAACAACCCATTTTGGTCAAAACGTGTTGAAACAAGTTGTTAAGTGCTGAAACGAACTGAAAAATTGCTTAAACGAGCTGTTAGGTGCTGAAATGAACAAATAAATTTTGCTTAAACGAACTGTTTGTTGATGAAATTAACAAACAAATCGTTTAAACGAGCTGTTAGGTGCTGAAACAAACTGAAAAATCGTTTAAACGAGCGATTAGGTGCTTAAAAAAGCTTTTACGTGCTGAAACGAACTGAAAAAATCGCTTACACGAGCTTTTGTTGTTAATTTTCGCTTAAATTATATTTCGCATTTTTACTAATTTTCGCAACCTTTAAAAGTTAAAAAGTTATTATGCAAAGGAAAAACATTGAGTAATTAAAAAAAACCTACATTACCTGCTATCCAGGTAAAATATTTAGGATTGGAACAAAAATGAAAGTTAAATGACTTGATTGGAACAAAATTTTTTATCAGTGACTCGATTAAAAAAACTTTCAAAGTTGGTTACTATTTTATGGACTAATCCCTTTGTTAAATTTAAACTTTTATTTGTTTAAAATGGCTGGTTTTTATGCATTGGCATCTTAGAACGCACTAATGAATCAAATGTTACATCTTGATGTGGAATTTGGATCTCATTCAAAATGTCCTCGTTTGATGAAATTCAGTGATTTTGCTAAATGGGAACCACGTTTTCGAGAACATCTTGGTTCTGTGCATCCTGATTTTACTCCAAAAGCTTTTTTTCAATAATCGCAAAAGGAAAAAAGAAAGCTTTAGAGATTAAGACTAAAGCATACTCAACTCTGACTATGGCATTACCCGATAACATATATCATCATGTTGGAAGTATTAAAATATGTGCTTCATTGTCCCAACGTATTAAGATGAGAAGTATGGGAAACACAGAAAAGAGCAAGAAAGTGATGTTGAAGTTTCAGTTTTGAAAATTTAACTTATTAAAGGGTGAGATTGTTGAAGATAGAACCCACTGAATCTGATAAAATTGATACAGTCAAGAATGCTTTACCGGGTTCATATTCAACATTCCTGATGGTGTTGAAAGAAAATAATTATTTCAAAAATGAACACTTAACGGCTTCAGAATTCATGCAAAAAGTGGAAGCTAGAGAATATGATATGAAATGACATAAATCTTCAAAAGAAACTCAAGATCCATCTTTTTATGGAGGTTGTATACCATTAAGTAGAACTGTAATTCCGAATACTGCATTTCTTACTGAAAGTGCAAGCGAGGGATCATCAACTTATAGTGATCCTAATGTATGCTCTATGGCTTCTGGATTTACTGATAATTATGTTGGGTCTTCCTCTACCAATAGTTTCACTCCACCACCAAATGTTAACATGAAAGAAGTTGAACAAAATTTTGCTTTTCTTTGTGCTTTCATCACATCATATGAAAATTTGGTTGGTAGCAAGATTGCTACACGTGAACTAACAGATGAAGACTATGACCAAATTGATCCAGATGATTTGGAACTTATGGATATTAAATGGAACATGGCAATGATTGTGAGTACGGTTAAGAAATTCATGCAAAGAACTGGTAAAGACTTACCATCTCTGAACAAATGAGTTGGTTTTGATAAGTTAAATGTTAAGTGTTATAATTGTCAAGAATTTGGTCACTTTTCCAAAGAATGTGATAAGCCAAAGAAGGAGTATAATGAAAATTGAAGTCAAGAGGGAAATTCGGTGAAAAATGGTAATGATTCTTCTGAAAAACCTTCTGGAGGTAGTTCTTCTAAACCTTCGGGATCACAAGCTTTGCTGACGGCTGATGGAACTGACAGGAATCAAAGATTGTTGTGTAATGAAAATCAAGTAAATCTGGCAATATTCAAGCTGTCTGATAAATTTCAAGATGCTAGTGGAAATGAGCTATCTTCTGACAATGAAACATAATCATATTTTGAAGATTCGTGTCGTATGCAATCAACTTCTTTTGTCTGCATGGCTAAGATTGACGAGGTTAGTTCTTCTTCTTCCTCTTATGTTAAAATATCTGCAAATGTGTCTTGTGTTGAGTGTGAAACTGTTAAGCCTAGGTTAAAATCGCTGAAAGAGCATAATGACCTAATGGTAAAAGAAATTTCTTCAATTATGGATACATATAGGAAATCACTAGAATCACAAATGAGATGTAGGGAGAAAATAGAAGCATTGTCTATTAGTAACCATGAATTGAAAGCTGAATTATCTGTCAAAATGTCAATTAATGATCAACAATTTCAAGAGATTTTGAAACATCGAATTAAGATAACATAACTTGAGAATGAGGTTGTTGATTTGAAAAGCATGTTGGGCAAGTTTCGAAATTCTTCGTTTTTGTTAAATGAAATTATTGAAGTAACTGGTAAACAAAAAGATTCAAAGAAAGGTGTAGGTTTTGTTGAAGTACCACCACCATTTCATAATGATTATACTGCAAATCCTTTTGCGGGAAAAGAGGAAGTTGCTGTTAATGAACCTGTTGTTGAGATAAAATCTAAAGTGGTTAAAACTGACAATTTGAATGCCCAATCTTCATCTCAAAAATCTCATATTCAAAGTAACAAGATCATTGTTGTAAATGTTGATAAAGTAATCATTGAAGATGTATTTGAACCAGAAGTTGTACTCAAAAACCAGGAAATTCCAAGTTCAAATCACATTTTGTGTGAACCCCATGAATTTGAGGTGGCTGTGTATGGTTCAAATGCATCTCAAGTGAAAAAGGAGAAACCGGTTAAGGTTAAAGCCAAAAAATCAGAAAAACCGAACATTCTGATTTGATTCGTTTTGTCATTCATGTTGCTTCTATACCATCTACTGGTCGAGTGTTTAAGTTGAAAGGGATTAGCAAAGTTTTAACCGAGAAAGACGTTCCGCTTAATCTTATCAAGCCTGAATTGATAGAAAGCGTCATTCAAAATGAAACGTCCAAGATACAATATCTCAAATCTTTATTTCTACATGAAAAGGAAATCTATGACATTTGATGATTTGGACAAAGCTCCCATTGCTGGTGTTTTTCATCAACCTTCTATTGCACAAGTTTCTGCTAAACAACAACATGAGCGTGTTGACATGAGAACATGTCTCTGTGGTGAACATGGTCATCTAGTCAGAAATTGTGGACTAGAGAAATCACAAATCTTCATCCATTTATTAAGGAATAATCCAAACTCGTTCCTGTGATTAAGGAGAATTTGAAAAGACCGATGTCTTTTGATGATGAAACCCATATCATGTTTTCTGGTGTGAATCCTCTAAAGGTGATTCATGTTAATGATAATTTAAGTAATTTAAAGTCCAAATTTGTTCCTACGAAACCAATTTGCAAGAATGTGAATACAAATGTAGTTCAAGCTACATACTTGAGACGAATTTCGAAACGACCCGTGACTTATTCACAAGCGGGTAAACCACTTTTGGATTCACTAAACATTAAAACATCAAATGAAACTCAAGAGGTGCCCAAGACTGAGGCCTGGGCTGCCTTTTTGAACTGATCAATTTTCATTCTTTTGCAGAGTTCATCCAAGACTGTTTTTGGTGAAAACTGGATAATGGATAGTAAATTCTCTCGTCATATTACCGGTAAAATTAACCTCTTAACAAATGTCAAGAATATACAAGGAGGGTATGTCGCGTTTGCGGGTAATTTGGGTGGAATGATTGCTAAAGAAATAGATGTGTCAAACGGGTGTATCACCTTTGAGAAGGTTAATTATTGTGACAAAGTTGACCACAACTTATTGAGTGTGTCACAAATTTGTGATAAGAAATACACCACTCTATTTAATGATAAGGAGTGCATAATACTTAAACCTGGATACGTAATTCTATAAGATATGGTAGTTATGCGATCTCCTCGATCAAATGATATTTATGTGTTTAATTTGACTTCTAAGGTATCTACTTCTGTTGAAATGTGTTTTGTCTCAAAAGGAACTGAGAAAGACTCAATTCTGTGGCACATATGTATGGGTTATATTCATGTTAGAAAGATTAACTATCTTATAGCTAATGAATTGGTTGATGGGGTTTCATTAAAACACTTTAAACTGTCTGGCTACGATGTTGCATGCAAAAAGGGTAAACAGAAAAAGAATTCACGCCCTTCTAAGTTAATTAATACCATTGATACTCCACTTGAATGTTTGGTCCTATGAATCGTGCAACTATTGCTGGTGATTGGTATTGTCTACTTGTCACTGATATCTATTCAAGATATTCTTCAGTGTTATTTATGAGTTCAAAAGATCAAACAACTTTACTGGTTCAATATCTAACCACGAAGATCGAATCACTGTATAAACTCAAAGTGAGACGTATTCGAAATGATAATGGTCCGGAGTTCAAAATAATGTATTAGATTTCTTCTGTATTCAAAAAGGAATTCATCGAGAATACAGTGCTCCATATGTACCTCAATAGAATGGTGTTGCAGAAAGAAAGAATAGAACACTGATTGATGCTGCACGAACAATGGTAGAAGATTCTAAGCTTTCTGTTCAATTTTGGAACGAGGCTATGAATACTGCTTACTACACGCTTAATCGTGTTCTGACTGTGAAGAAGCTACAAAAGACGAGTTACGAACTTCTGAACAAGAGAAATCCTAATTTAAAGTATTTGGAGCCCTTTGGGTGTCCTTCTACTATGTTGAAGAAAGATGCAGGAAAATTCGAAGAAAAATTGTTTGAAAGGGTATTTCTTGGGTTATGCGTCTCCTAAGAAGCGTGTATTTAATTTTACTTCAGGTTGTGTTGAAGAGTGGTACCATGTCGATTTTGAACAGTACATAACACCTCCAGCTGGTAAAGGTCCTAATTGGATGTTCAACTATGAGAGTTTATTTAACTCATTCACTAAAATAGTTGACCAACCAGATGAGGATTTGGTACGTGCTTATTTACAAGATCAATTCTTACTTCTAAGATCTTCTAGTACTAACTATGTTGATACTCCACAAGATGATCTTCCTGATACATCTGATGTGATTTCTATCTCGTCAGATGATGGTCATTTTGTTGAAACCTCTTCAGCTCCATCTCTAGAAACAAATGAGATTGGTGAATCGTCTCATGATGTTGAAGAGAATCTGACTAATTTAGCTGATTATGTTGTTGTGTATTAGAATCCAACTCTTCGGATTCATACTTATCATCCACAGGAAAACATCATTGGTGATCTTGATGTGGGTGTGCAAACACGTCACCAGATTGCCACTTCTAGTGATGCAACTTTATTATGTGCGTATGCCGATATGCATTCATCAGGAATTATGAATCTTGCCAAATACACTTTCTTTTTATATCAATTGGTAACAACGAGTGTTCATAAGGCACTTGAAGACTCTTCATGGGTAGAAGCAATGCAAGAAAAATTGCAACAGTTTGCTCGACTGGGTGTTTGGGATCTTATTGACAAGCTTGCTAGTGTTAAGAAGCCAATTCCAACAAAATGGATATTTGGATGCAAAAAAAAATGATCGTGGGGTAATTGTAAGAAACAAAGCACGATTGGTTGTTCAAGGTTTTCGTTAGCATGAAGGCATAGATTACACGGGAGTATATGCTCTAGTTACTCGATTGGAGGCTATACGAATATTCTTGGCCTATGTTGCTTTCAAAAACATTAAGGTTTATCAAATGGATGTTTAAAGTGTGTTTCTCAATGGGGAACTTCATGAAGAAGTGTTTGTTTTGCAGCCTCATGGTTTTGAAGATCCAGATTATCCAGCCCGTGTTTACCGATTGAACAAGGCCCTGTATGGTCTACACCAAGCCCTGAGAGCTTGGTACGACACACTTGCTGACTATCTTACTGATAATGGCTTCAAGTGAGGAACTGTGTACTGCACTTTATTTTACAAGAATGTTGGTGATGATTTGCTCCTTGTCCAAATATATGTCAACGACATACATTTTGGTTCAACAAACGACAAGATGTGTAAGGAATTTGAGATGTTGATGCAGACGAAGTTTGCAATGAGCTCGATGAAGGAGATGAATTTCTTCTTAGGGTTGTAGGTTCATAAGTCTGAAACGGGAATTTTTATTCATTAGATGAAATATGTGAACGATGTCTTGAGCCGATTCAAGATAGCTGCCGGAAAAATCCCTTCGACGCCTCTTCCTGTAGGTCACAATTTCTCACTTGACGATTTGGAGGATATCATTGATCCAACGCTTTACCGAGCAATGATTGGTTCTTTATTGTGTTTAACTGCTTCTCGTCCTGATATAATGTTTGATGTTTGTTTGTGTGCTAGGTATCAATCGAGTCCCTGAGTGACTCATCTGCAGCGGTTAAACGTATAGTTCACTATCTGAGGGGTAATCCTGACACCGGGTTATGGTATCCCATGGATGATAGTTTTGAACTCACTGCGTTTTCTGATTCTGATTATGGAGGATGCAATATCAATTTCTAATCGACTACAGCGGGTTGTCAATTTTAAGGAATCCGGCTTGTTTCCTGGAAGTGTAAGAAGCAGACAATGGCCTCCACTTCAACGGCCTAAGTATAATACGTGGCAACCTCGAGTTGCTGCTCACAGGTTTTACGGATCCAGCAACATTTGAGGGACTACGGATTTACTCCAATTTTAATTGATAACTCTGCTGTTATAAGTATCACCAAAAACATGTGCAACATTCTAAAACACAACATATTGAGATTCGATATCATTTCATTCGCGACTGTTTTGAAAAGAAGCTAATTGATATTGAAAAAGTGCACAAAGATTTTCAACGCGCTGACCTGTTTACCAAGGCATTTGACAAAACTCGATTTAACTTTTTTCTTGGTCTAAATGGGTTGAAAACACTTGCAAATATCCTTAGACAAGGATAATTATCTTTAATTTTATTTTGGTTATTTTTTTCTTTACTTTTTATGTTTTGCGTTTTGGGGGTGGAATTGAAAATACAAAAAAATTGTGATTTTTGTTTGTATAGAAAAATTCCAAAAACATTAAAATTTTAAAAATCCAAAAACATTGAAAATATGACAAACCAAAATGATTGTGTTTTTGTTTGTATAGAAAAATATGAAAAACCAAAAAGATTGTGTTTTTGTTTGTATAGAAAAATATGAAAAACCAAAAACATTGTGTTATTGATTGTATAGAAAAATATGAAAAGTCAAAAGATTGTTATTTTTGTTTGTACAAAGAAAAATGAAAAATATTTTTTCACAATTTCGCTTAAAATTATGCCAGTTACTCATATTTAAAGGATATGTACTTGTACGTGCTTAGTCCTGATATTTACTTGTAAATGTTCAGGATAACCATTTACCTGAAAATGGAAAGTACTTGGGGCGATTGTTGTGTGTGTGTGTGTTTTTTTATTCTTTTGCTGAAAATTATTTCGGTTATTTAAATTTGTGGAACATGTTTATATGTTTGGTCCTATTATCTACTTGTAGAATTATGGGATAGCCATTAATCTATAAACTGAAAGTGACTATGGCTATTGAATTTTTATGCTCCTAAAAAATTTGAGTTTTGAAGCAAAAAAGATGAAATGATAGTACATTGATCATCCGGTTCCATATCCAGAAAGAAATATGCTTAAAAGACTGAGTGTTTAATTGCATTGGTGCATTGATAGGTCTTAAACAAGCTACTATGATAAAATATGTGATATAAACATAAAGAAACGCGAAATTGAAAGAGGTGTTAGTCTCTTTCAAAACTCCCGATAATGATGCAGACATGTAATAGTCTATCATACTCAAGCCTTATATTTGTCTGATCACCAAAAAAATAAAGCAAATAAAAAGCATTCGACTTCTGGACACTGTTAGTCTTTATGCGGCTTAATCATATGGGTATTCATATACATGAATATTTCAAACGCTTTTAGATCAAACCCAAAGTCATTAAACTTGATCACCGTTTTACATCGTACAAATTAAATTACTGACTTGATCAAAATCCATTGTTAGTCATACATTTGTTCCTCCCCTGCGCGCATCTCAATACCAAAAAGAAACGGACCCCAGGGGATACAATGTATGTAATCCTACAACTTGACTCGTGCATACTCACTCACAGTAAAGGAAACTTGGTGCATTATATATTTAACATCCTAAATTTTGATCGACAATATTTATGATTTAAGTCAAGTTGGAGTGATATGGTAAAAATCAAATTAAGCTTGAACTGAGATTAGAGGCTGATAGTTTCTGATATTTTGTGATTTAATTGAACATTTAATCATATTACAAAAATGCTTGAAGATTTGTTATAAGATTTAAGTGGACAACATTATCAATGACCGACTTAACGCAAGTCATAGTAACGCTGAAATGAAATATAAAACGGCGATGGAAGGGCAATTTGGTTAATATGATTCTTTGTTTAAACTTAGAAAAATATGTACTGCTTTAGTACAATATTAAAAACAATAATAATAATACAAAAATAGTTTATTTTTTTTATTATTTTACTTTTCTGTTTTATTTTTGTTTTTCGAGTTTAAAGGTAAATATTTGAAAAGAAAACAAAAATACCAAAAAGATTTTTATTTATTCTTTAAATATTTTTAAATTCAGTTTAAGTTATGCATTCTCGTGTTATGTGTTTTTAAGCGTAAAACACGTTAAGGTATTACATCTTGCTTCGTCGGGTAAGACTTGTAGGGTAAAGATCATCGGGACACGGGTTTCGGTGCATTATTTAATTCTTTTAAATTTAAACTGAAAAGTATTTTAGTTTTTAACTTATTGTCCATTAGTTCAATTCGTTATCCTTAATTTGCTTCCGCCATACAGTAAGGAATGACCCCATTCGTCATCTGACTGATAACGAATGAAGCACGAAGTAACACTAATTCGTTATTAAATCGTTATGTTTTTTTAACGAATCACTCATTTGTTACTGGTGGTTACAAATGGCATTGCAAATTAGCTCATTCGTTAATTTTGAAATAATGAATTAGCTTATTTTTTGTATGGAAATGTGTGCCATTTCGTCATATATAATGAACAGGACTTAGACAAATCGTCTCATTCGTTCACTTTGATTTTCGTGCATACCTAGGAGATACTCTGACAAATTTTTCAAAGAAATTCAAATCTCTCTAAATCCAGTTTTGATCATTTTTTCTGATTCCTAAGGTAACCACGATCAAAACATGATCAGAAACGTCAAATTTAATGGACATTTCAAGGGCTAATTTGATGATTGAAGTATCATGTTTTAACTTATAACCATAAATCTATATAAACCTTATTATAACTGGTTTTTACCTGAAATGGTTATCGTATATTGGCTATCGATGTCATTGCAACTCGATTTGCGTTCATTATAGGTTATTTCATCATCAATCATGCTTTAATTGAATCTGATAAACTATCAGAGTTCATGTTAATTTTGACATTGACTCCAGATAATCAAAGATATTAATTATTGGTGACCATTCATTATAAGTTAACAAATGAACACCCATTCGTGTTCAGATCCATAACGTATCACCATGACGAATCACCTCCTCCGTAGGATAACGAATGAACTCACAATTCGTTAGTTAATTCATTACTTCTTCGCTTGTGATTCGTTATGTTTAATTTGTGTTTAAATATTAATAACGAATTGAGTAATTCGTTATAACGAATGATTCAAGAATTATAACGAATGACCTATTTCATTTTAACGAATGAGCCAAGAATAATAACGAATGACACTTAGTATTATTTCGAAAATCCAAGAATTAAAAATATTAAATAATTTAATTATTTGAATGTTCATTTTACTAATTCTCGGGTTTATATATTTTTAGTTATGGATGACGAAATTGTTCAGGATGCTCCTGTGGCTGATCAGCAACAGGTTCAGCAAACTCAAGAACATGATCTCCCGATGTTGCCATTCGATAAAAGCACAACATATGTGCTTTCGTTGGGGAGATTTTTGCTGACGAGGACATATTTCGTGATGTTGCCATTCGATAAAAGCACAGCATATGTGCTTTTGTTGGGGAGATTTTTGCTGACGAGGACATATTTCGTGATTTGCTTGCCTTTATCCGTCTATGTTATTACTACTGATACGAAGATCCACTTCAGCCTTATCCGACCGTTTTGGAATTCGGTTGGTTACGTTTAGTCTGAAAACCAAATCGTCGCCAAGGTCAACAAGAAGCCGGTCATCATTACACCTTGGGTTATTAGATGGGTGTTGCGGTTTGTGAAAAATATGGACAACCCGTCTGAGTTTGGTAAGCGGTTGATCCGCGGATTATTTCAACGTGTCTTCTATGCTAGTGACCTTGAATGTTCCATGAACAACAAGGCTAACTTGTGCCCCACGTACAAGTATCTACTACATGTTCTTATACATTGCCTTGGGGGAACCAAGGGTGGATACGACAAGTGCCGGATCATGTTGCAATCGGCATTCATCGCTCTGATTTTGAACAAACTGTTTAATTTCTCCGAGATGATCTTCTACCATCTCAAGGAAAACTGCTTGGTCAAAAACCCACACAGTAAATATCCTGATGTATCCACGATTCGTATAGTTTATCATTCAGGATCTTATTTCTGATTTGGAGATTGATTTGACGTTGTAAGACAATGTGCTGAAGTTGGGGCATATGAATGCTGACACGGTAAAGATGATGAAGTCTTATAGGCAGGAAACGCCGAGAACCAAACGTTTGATTGGTCATTTGTCGAATCCGGCATATGAATGTCCTTCTAATGATCGTTGGATCCACGACGATTTGTATTTCGAACGAGAAGAGGGACCAGGTCAGAAATAAGGTGTAGATGATGGAGATGAAGGTGGTGATGGTGGACATGATGGTGATCAACGACGTGCTGATGTTGAGGTAGCAAGTTCTCAAGCTGCTCAACGAAAGCGGAAGGACAAGGTGGTAGCTCTTGATGAACTTCCCATACGTCGTATTTCTCAAGGTTCTGGTGTGTCTTTTGGTCCTCAAGAACCTAGGTCGTCTGCACTTCAAAGACTGGTGGTGTCGCTTACTACTAGGACCCCGTCACTCACATTGATGATGACTATCACATCTGATCCAAGGCTTGGTGAGATTCTCCATTCTGTATTATCTACTATACCAAGGTATGCCGCTACTGCATCGTGGTTCCTCCGACACTGACTATGATGATGACATATCCTATGGAAGACTCGTTTATGAGAATCAGTCATCCACAGGGTCCAATACAACCTATCCCGATATGTTTTCATACTTTACCCCCAAACCATTAGATGAACATGCTCTTGAGTTTGATTCAATTATACAAGAATCAAAGGGTGGCCGATCATCAAGCTCAAGAGCAGATGACGTAAAACCAACATCATCTGAGAGGTTACATATCTTATTGCCAAAAAGGAGACGAAGGAGCTTTGTTAGATTATCACGGCTCAGGGGTAAAATTAAGGAATAGGAGGATCTCATCCTTCAGCTTCCGTGCAAAGACGATGAACTGAAAAAGCTGAAGAATGATGATGACGATCCTGACTCTCCACGAACTGGAGGAAGTGAGCCGAAACATGCTCACGGTTCATCCTCGGGTGCTGGTAACAGTGGTGGTGGTAACAATGATAAACAGTTGGTGGTTTATCATGACTCGACAAACACTCAACCTATCGAGTCAATCAAGGCCAACACTGTGCTCTTTATGGATAATACTGGGGTAGTGAGGAGTATGGTCAATGCTGACGAGATTGAAGAAGGTTAGTTTGTCGATCGGTCCCTAACACGTGAACATATTTCATTACTATTAGGACTGAACAATGAAGACCTGGACGCTTTGGAGGCTGGGGAGGATGTTGAGGTGGTGAATAATAAGGACGTATTACTTGATATGACCATTCCACATGGGAATACCTCATTTATTTACGAAGGCGAGAAGATTGAGATAGAAGATGTGACAGCAGAGGAATACCAAGATCTATTTCAATGATCAAATGTTGATCAGGGTGTTCTTACTTTTACGGAAGAGCATGTTAAAGCTGTTGAAGATCATCTAGAGAAGACAACAAAGAATAAAGCAAAGATTTCAGAATGGTTGTTTGATCCAACTGAAGAAGACATTGCAGGTTGGTTCAAGAATCGGAACAAGTGTGTTCGTAAGATTATCGATGCTTACCGGTACGCAGATCGAGAACAACAACTAGAAACTGTTGCACGGGCTAAAGCAAATCAGAAAACCACGTTCAAAGCCGTGTTGACAGTGAAAGGTGATATTGTATCTTGGTTATACGATTCTGAATTAAAAGTCTGTATTATCAAGTGGGAAAACGGCGTTAAGTATTATCAGCATATCACTGATGTTCTCTCACTACCGCGTTGGGATGTTCGTACCGTCGCAAGTCGGCCATTTATTATCCGCGGTAAAGGTCGAAGAGCAGAATGGTTTCACCAACATTTGCTTTTCGAAGTTAATCGTGAATTTAAGTTCTTTAAGCCACAAGTTCCAACCCGCAAGCGCATTTACAAGATTGATCCTCGTACGGGTTGGAGAAAACTTGTACTTAAAGTAAAACCGCTGAAGACGACGAAGAGTGTACCGGTGAAGACGTTTTCACAGAGTCTTCACCTATCGTTCAATCGATGGTATTATGATAATTGTACTGGCGAGGCCGTCATTGTTATGGGTATAGGTATGAAGACCATCTTTATTAGAGTATCGACCAGATGTGGCTCGTTAATTTATTTGAAATAGACAACGATGTGCTATTCGAGAACAAGATTTTGATCGATCGCCAAGATGACTACAACCGAGGTATGCAATTCCAGCGTGTTGTACGTGTGTGTCACAAGTTTGGGATTCATAGTTATCGAAATTGGCAGACAAAGTGTTTCAAGTAATTAAAGACAAAGAGCATAAGACGAGGGGGTGTTTGTTAGTGCATGATTTTGTCATCTCGAGTCTTTATAAGTTATCAGTTGTAATTTATTATTATTTTAATGTAAGGGGTATTTATGTAAAATCACCTAGTTCGTTATGTATAGGATAATTCGTTAAGGATGTTTAACGAATTAGCCATTTTGTTTTTTGTAAATTCCATTCGTTAAGGATGTTTAATGAATGGACAACAGTTTGTTATGTATATTTCCTATTAGTCATGGAATGTTGATGAATGGAGGCATAGGGAATCACTGATTCGTTATGCTTTCCTTTATAAGTTATGTAATGTTAACGAATGGAGCCAATTTGTTATGGGATGTGTAATGAATTGAGTTGCATCGTCTATATAAGGTTGTTTAGGATTGAGTAATTTAAGTATTGTTTATCTATTACACCGAACCTCTACTCAAACTATTTCTCGTTCAATATTTCATTAAGATTAATATTATTACTATTATCAATTACTGTTATATATATATAACTAAGAATGTAACATCCCATTTTCTTGTTTCGGCTAATAAAATGAATAATGATTTATTATTATGAGTCAGGCTTGTGTTGGGTTGAATAAATGAGAGTTATAGACCTCGGTTAAAAAGGAAAGAAGACATGGGCTTAAGCCCATGACCCATCATATATAAACAATAATTAACCCTTAATCCATTCATTTACACTTATTCCATACACCATCCAAAACACACATTTAAGCTCTTTCTCTAGTTTTTTCCTTTCTCTAAACTGAATCCAGGAAGGAAAACTGATCTCGACATAAGGTAATGATAGTATGATATTGTATGGATTCAAACCCGCTAGATCTAGTCGTGAAACGACAATCCGACACCTTAAACCTTTAAAGTCACGAAATCCGGATGGATTCGGATACAAAATGAGCAAAAGATGAGATTAGGGGTCATCCTAGCTCAGATCTGGATCGAACGGGACGAAAAACGGCGAAAACGGTGCAAAAATACCTTTTCCTGGCATGTCGGCGTCGCAAAGGCGACATACGAGGTATTAGGTTAACATGTCAGAGAATGTTTCTGACATTCTGTAGGTTCCCAGCCGGATCTACACCAGATATCTCGTTCTACGTAGGTGCGGAATCCCTACGTAAGACGTTACGAGCGTAGAAGACGATACGATTAAACACACGTTACAATAAACACAAACACGTTGTATTGCAACCGGAAACACGTGATACAATGATCACTGATTACACAAACTCTCTGACTCGTAAACGCGTAAAACCAAATCTAAAGACTTGTTGCAAACACAGCCGTAACCTAATACATATATATCACGACAACTTCGCCTGGCATGTTCAGGCGAAGTTGTCCCTAACTTCGCTTAGTTCACAAGTTCGCCTGTATCAGCGAACTTGTGAGCTAACTTCGCTTACATACAAAAACACAAATCTAACAAACTCGATTACAGACACTTGACACTGAACTACTGACATCATGTACCAACAGACTCCCCCTTGGCAGTAGCTTCATCTCGTTATCTTCAAGTACGTGTCTTGTAATCTTAAATAATCTTGCATCTTCATCTTTAAGCATGAACTCCTTCGCGTACACAAACTGATACAATTCTTTGATATTTCTTCGCTTCGTCTTTCCAAGCAGGAATATAAAATATCTTCTTCTCATTCAGCACCTGCAGATCAGCTTGAGACAAGTTCACTAGATGCATTGGATCATAGACTCTCAGCAGCTCTTGTTCATCTTCGTCTTCCATTACTGCCTCAGCTGTTTCACAATCTACATACCACCACTTTAGATCTTTGAGCACATCCTTGGGCATTTGTTTCATCGGCACTTCTTTCAAACACCGGATCGGTTTATACTTCATAATCATCCAAGGCTTGTCATATGCTCTCAACCCTCTATCTTTATCTTCGATAAGTTTTCCCTTTTGTGGTTTCAACAGCTCGAACTTCTTTTCCTTTATACTCTCCTTCCATACTATCTTCCCGATGACTCTAGCCATATTATCATCACTTCGATTTATCAATCCCAATCTGGCTAAGTCTTTCACTTCACACTCTGGCAATGTATTCAATGATCTCAACAATCTTTTGAAGTACTGAACGCCATCATATCTCTTAATCACAAAGAGCCTCAACTGCTCATCATATATCCAGCAAATAATCCCCTTTCTCGCTTCAGCATAGCCTCTAATGTTGTAAGTCTTCTTAAACATAGTAGGGACCGCCGGTTTCTTCGTTTTGACGAACCATTGAGCATAGCCTTCTTTCCATCTAGGCTGCTCTTCCCATCCCGTCTCATCATTCCCAATCTCTTGACTCATATCTGCCTTATCGACTTCTGGTATCTCATGCTCCACATTCTCTTCTACTATCTCTCCCTCTTCTATCTCATTATCAATAACAATCTCTTCTCCAATCTTCTGTATTTCTTCAACCGGTAATACATCATCATCACCTATATACTCATCATCCATCTCCTCAACATCCACTACCACCACATCATCACCACCAGCTGCACTTGTCGAATCCCCCTGAGTTGTGGAAGTCCCAAGAGCTTGTTCAGTTCTTGGCAACTCTCCACCTGCACCTTTCGATGCATTAGGATCATAGTCTCTATCATTGCGCTTCTTCGTCCTCAACTCATCGCCTTTACAGCTCGTCTCCCCCTGAGATGCCAAGAACTCCTTCAAAGCATCTATGATTTTGCCATGTTCTACCAGCAGGGATGACTGCAACTGATTCTCTGCAATTAGGCGCTGAATAGCCTGGGTCTGGATAAGATTCACCCTTGATTGTTCTGCCATGACCCGTTCAAGTGCTGCTATTCGTTCAGAGTCTGATAAGGTTGCATCGAAATCAAACCTCAGATGTGATATATCTTGAGTATACTGAGGAGGGATTTCCGATGTAACCGGGACCTCAGAAGTAGGCATAGACGTAACCGCAGGTGGTATCGTCACCGATAACCCTGCAGTGGCCACAACCGTCGACTCAATAAATCGTGCTACGACCTCCGTTGAAGTAAGAGTTGGAGGTGGCAACGAGACAATCTCCGGAGCCGATAGTTGGAATGAAGTGGGTGGGAGGCCAAAGGCAGATGAGGTAGCCACCACGGGAACGTCCGTGGTGCTTGGCCTTGTAACTTGTAATGATGAGGGAACAATAGTCATACCGGACAGTGCGGGTGGGGTGAAACGTACCACCCTCGAGCTCTCACCAGCTCCCGATCCTGCACCTGCCCGTTCCCTTCTTGATCGACGAATCAACTGTTGTACTTCTTCCTCATAATCTGACTCGCTGTCGTCATCAGTTCTCTTTCTTTTCCCAAGAGTTCGTTCTTGAGTTACCAAAATTCGTCTCGCTTCGGCCAACTCATCATCATAATCAGAGTCAGCCACCGTTGTAGCTGCCCTAGTCACGTTCACACTCGAAACTCTTTCAACTGAGACCTGTACATGTTCTTCAGGGTCAACCCTCTCCATATCAAAGAATTCTTGACCGCCAAACTCTGCGTCAAGGTCTACATTCTCCTCCGGTGACACAACAGGAGCAGCAGGTATAGCTTGAGGTGCTCCTGCCTGTTGTGGTGCCGGGTCCCGAAACTCGTCCCCTCGAGCAGGCACATACCCCCGGTTGATCAAGTACCCGAATAGTGGAGTATGTCGAGGACGGAGCTCAGGTTTGCTCCTCGCACTGGAGGATCTGCATTGGGAGAAGATCTGTTTACTCACACTTTCCACGTATCTGATTGGGTGGCGCTGAGGTAGCGTTGGAGCAACATGATTCAAGATCATCTGAATGAATCTTGGATACATGATAAATCTCTCACGCGCCACTGCTCTTCTTTGTCGATCGATCTCGTAGAAGACCATCTGACTAAAGCTGTAACGCTTATTATAAGTCAGAGCAGTCATCGCCGACTGCATGGTCGCGCCCATGCCATCAGTGCCCGACTTTCTCCCTGACATGCATACAATCATGACATGCATGAGAAAGCGCCACTGGTCAAGCAAAAACCCGTTCCTTCTCTGAGTATCTCCCAAGGGACCAGAGTATCCCATCCTCAGAAACGCTCCATCACGGAAAGGAGCCACAAAATCTGTCGGGTCATCCCTCGTCTCATCTCCAAATCGTAAAGCCGCCCGGATTTGTTCAGATGAGAACTGAACAATGTGATTGTTGACTGTTGCTCGCATCACCGGGGGCTCGACCCTACAGTCATATTCCACGGTCTGCCAAAAATCCTCAATGTTTGGCAAGGATATTGGCAGTGTTGTCGTAATCGCGTGGAATATATGTTGGGTTTTTATACAAGATTATCAAAGTTCAAGTTAACCATATTTAACAAGAAAACGCAACGGAAGCTTAGATTTTAAAACTTGTTATGAACATACCATTATGTTAAAACTAAAACCCGAAGAACAAGGATCAATATTACAAGAACAAAATGCTCACATAATGTAAGTTGTACCTTCTTATACCTTATAATAAGATGTAGGTGGATGAAGAAGATGATGTCTTCAAATGGCAAGGTTGCAAAGGAGAAACCCTCAAGCTTTGTATACCCCAAGCTTTTGTAGCAACAACACCAATTTGTGCTAGGATTTGAACACCAATTTTAGACTCACAAAACTCCCAATTTGAGGCCAATATGGCCGTGAGTTTTGAGAGAGAAGAGAGAGTTTAGAAAACTTCAAAATTACTTGAGAATTCAAAAGGGACAAGACCAAAATGCATGTAATGTGAATGGAGATAAATAAGATGGTCAACACAAGAAGACAAAACTTTTGATTGGACCAAAACCTCCACCCACATGGGGTGGCCGGTTATATTTATTTTATATATTTTTTTTTTTTTTTTTTTTTTGTTTTGTTTTAACCATTTAAAACATCTCCATTCATTTTATAAAACTCATTTTTATAAAATGTACATACATTTATATAATTATTTAACCAATTAAATAATTAATTTATATAAACAAATTATCCAGATAATTTATTTAAATCCTCAAGTGTGTTTGTTTAGAAAACCAATTTTCTAAACATGTAGTGTTCGGTATTCGTTTAATTGATCAAATCATTAAAAGAATACATTTGGTGTTGTCTAGCTTGTTATTGGGTATGACCCGACTTGGATCAAACACATTTAGCCACATTAGTATAAGTATGTGTCTCGGGCATACGTAATTCCAACAATCTCCCACTTGCACGAGATACATAGAAAATTAATGCAAGTGGTGAATACCGCCTAACAACAGTTCACCACCCCTAATGTGTTTGACGAAGTGCCATTCAATAACATCATTCCTTCAAGTCCCTTACTTGATATGATTTAGGTGAATCTATCATTATATCCCTTTGTTACTAGATGTCATGTTGGATCTAAGAGACATAGGCGATCATTCTCTTTACAATTCAACTTTATCAGGCCTTAGACATCTAAACTCTCAACACATAAGAGGAACAAATTCCATCTTGACTGTATACGCCTCTCACTATCACTTTATACTCCACCTGAGCTCATCCTTATGTACCATCTTTTACGAATAGCGAAGGGGAGAGTCAAAGTGTAATACTTGGTGAAAATCAAGACCCAGTATACATCTCAGGTCTAAGGATAATATGAAATTCTCCTTTACTCAAAATTACTAATGATCAGGTCCATTGACTCCATGTAGTAATATTGAGAGCGGGTCAGTCCAATATTCGTATCCCACAAATATCTATGAACCTTGGCAGCAAACCTATGCTCCATATTCATTCCTTATGAATATCCACCAATCCTAGTTCATAATAGTCTTGCTTCATATTTGTTCCCACAAATGTGATCGACTACGGACTTTTAGAATAAGATAACTTATTCATGGATTAAACATGCAAAATTAGAATTTAACTCAAGATTCCATAATCATATAAAAGAGTTAAATTACAAAAGTCTTTTAAACGTAAATACAAAATAGATCAAATCCAATTACTAGAATATCGAAGTCCTAAGCCACTCGCATGACGCTCATGTTTCGGTCTTTCTAGGAGCTTCGTGAATGGATCCGCAAGATTTTGATCAGTTCCAACTTTGCGAATACATATCTTTCCTTTTTCAACTTCATCCCTTATGTAGTTGAATCTCCGCTCTATGTGCCTTGTCTTTTGGTGCGAACGAGGTTCCTTGATTTGAGCAATCGCACCCTCGTTGTCACAAAAGATTTCTAGGGGGTCTTGAATGGTAGGGACCACCCCTAGATCAGAAATAAATTTCTTCAACCATGCAGCTTCCTGAGCTGCCAATGAAGCGGCGATGTATTCTGATTCTGTAGTGGACAATGCTACCACTTCCTGTTTTGAGCTCTTCCAAGAGATAGCTCCTCCATTAAGAGTGAACACATACCCAGATTGTGATCGAGAATCATCTCGATCAGTTTGGAAGCTCGCATCCGTGTAACCTTTTATAGCGAGTTCCTCCTCACCAGATCCATATATCAGAAACATATCCTTAGTTCTCCTAAGGTATTTCAATATGTTCTTAACAGCCATCCAATGACTGTTTCCTGGATTCTGTTGGTATCTGCTTGTCATGCTCAAAGCGCATGACACATCCGGTCTAGTACATATCATCGCATACATGATGGATCCTATAGCAGAAGCATATGGGATTTGTTTCATCATCTCTTGCTCACCCTTTGAGCTTGGACATTGAGCTGAACTCAATATGGTCCCTCTTTGAATAGGTACAAAACCTTTCTTGGAGTTTTCCATCTTGAACCTTTTCAAGATCTTATCAATGTATGTACTTTGGTTCAAACCTATCAAGCGCCTTGACCTATCCCTATAGATCTTTATTCCCAAAATATAGGCAGCTTCACCAAGATCCTTGATGGAAAATCTACTTCCAAGCCAAGCCTTAACGCTTTCCATGGTTGGAATGTCATTTCCAAATAGTAGAATGTCATCGACATACAATACTAAGAAGGTAATTATACTCCCACTAGCTTTCTTATACACACAAGCCTCATCAGCGTTTTTGATGAACCCAAAACTTTTGATTTCTTCATCAAAACGATGATTCCAAGTTCTAGATGCTTGTTTCAATCCATAGATTGATTTCTTTAACTTGCATACTTTATTAGGATGTTTTGGATCGACAAAACCTTCAGGCTGAACCATATAGACATCTTCCTCAAGATATCCATTTAGGAAAGCGGTCTTGACATCCATTTGCCAAATTTCATAATCATAATGTGCAGCTATGGCAAATAATATCCTAATAGACTTTAGCATTGCCACAGGCGAAAAAGTTTCATCATAATCAACCCCTTGAGTTTGAGTGAAACCCTTAGCTACAAGTCTTGCTTTATAAGTATCCAAGTTTCCATGCATATCAGTTTTTCTTTTGAAAACCCACTTACTTCCAACAGCTTTGGAGTTGAGTGGTGGTTCAACCAATTCCCAAACTTGGTTGTCATACATGGATTGCATCTCAACGTTCATGGCTTCAAGCCATTTGTCACAATCATTCTTGGACATTGCATCACGGTATGTGGTTGGTTCATCCGAATCTACCACGTAGCAACCTTCTACAAAAAATCCATATCTTTCAGGTGGATTGCTAACTCTACCAGATCTGCGAACGTTTTGTGTGTTTTGATCAACCACTTGATCACTTTCAACAACCTCTTGTTGAGTGCTAGTATCAACCAATTGTGTATCATCTTGTGGTTCTTGATCCTCATCAAGTTTCACTGTTCTACTATTAGTTCCTTCCTTAAGGAACTTAGTTTCCAAGAACTTACCCTTTCGAGCAATAATAACATTTTGCTCACTAGGATCGTAAAAGTAATATCCTAAATCATCTTTAGGATAACCTATAAAGATACACTTAGTGGATCGGACTTCTAATTTGTTTGGGGTGTATTGCTTTACATAAGCTTCACAACCCCAAACTCTTAAGAATGATAGCGATGGAGCCTTTCCATGCCATATTTCAAAAGGTGTCTTCTCCACTTTCTTGGTTGGAGCCATATTCAATATGCGAACAGCGGAAAGTAAAGCATAGCCCCAAAATGATAGAGGTAAAGTGCTTCTAGCCATCATCGATCGAACCATATCTAATAGGGTACGATTTCTCCTTTCAGACACACCATTATGTTGTGGTGTTCCAGGTGGAGTAAGTTGTGAAATAATTCCACAACTCTTAAGATGATCTTGAAAAACACCACTTAGGTATTCACCTCCTCTATCACTATGAAGTACTTTGATTGTGGTCTTGAGTTGTCTTTCTACTTCAGTTTTGAAGTCTTTGAACATTTCAAAAGCTTCATCTTTGTGTTTCAATAAGTACACATAACCATATCGACTATAATCGTCAATAAAGGTAATGAAGTATCTTTCACCATTCCTAGTCATTGGTCTAAAAGGACCACATACATCCGAATGTATGATACCCAATAATTCTTTTGACCTTTCAAAAGTTTTATTAAAGGGTTGCTTTGTCATTTTGCCTTGTAAACAAGATTCACATACATCAAATGAATCATACTCATTTGTTTCTAGAATACCACTCTTGCGAAGAGTTTGCATGCGATTCTTGCTTATATGTCCAAGGCGACAATGCCAAAGATAGGAATCACCCAAGTCCTTCTTGAGTTTCTTGGTGTTGACATTGTACATTGAACTACTATGTGACGTACCAATTTGATCTATTTCATATATACCATTCATGGGTATAGCTTTAAAATAAAATATGCCATTCATCAAAACATGAATATCATAATCTATAAATTTAAGATCAAAGCCACATTGTTTTAAAAGGGACACGGAAATAATGTTTCTCCTTAACTTAGGAGCATACAAAACATTCTTCAAAATTACTTCCAAACCACTTGGAAGATTTAATATGTAGTCTCCTTGGGCTTGGACTTCAACTCTTGCTCCATTGCCCATAAAGAGACTAATGTCCCCTTTGTTGAGTTGTTTACTTCTTTTGAACCCCTGCAACAAATTGCAAATGTGAGTTCCACATCCGGTATCAAGTACCCATGTATTTGAAGAAATAACATTTAGTTCAATATGTATAGTAAAGATAATACCTGAGGTATGCCCCGCATCCCTCTTATCTTTTAACGCTTTGAGATAGGTCGGACAATTCCTTTTCCAATGACCTATCTCTCCACACTCAAAGCATGGATCTTGCGCCGCAACCTTTTGCTTCTTTTCCTTCGGTTTGATGGGCGTGATGGCTTTCCTCTTTCCCTTTCCTCGGACGTGGCCCTTGCCCTTAGCAACACTTGCTTTGGGGTTGGAGTTATGTCCCCTTTTTCCTTCATCGATTGTTAGAACGGGTAAAGCCTTTTTACCCATTCCCGCTTCGGCCGTTCTTAGCATTGCGTGAAGCTCACCAATGCTTTTGTCCCACCCATTCATGTTATAATTCATGACAAAGGTTTCAAACCTTTTGGTCAAAGAGTTGAGGATCAAATCCGTAGCCAACTCATTAGACACGGGACAATTCAACCTACGAAGCTTTTCGATGTAGCTTTTCATCTTTAGGACATAAGATGAGACGGTTTGGGTTTCCTCCATACGACATGCATGAAACGCTCGAACCGTTTCGAAACGTTCCGCTCTAGCTTGTTGAAGGAACATTTCCTTCAATTGAGTTATCATGTCGTATGCCCCATGATGCTCGAAATCCTTTTGGATTTCGGGAATCATAGTCCCCAACATGAGGCAAGAGGCTTGCACCGAATCTTTGGTGTAATTGACCCAATCGTTATAAGCCTCCTCATCTTCCACGTTAGGCTCATCGGGAATGGGATCGTCTAAGACATATGATATCTCTTCTTGTTTGAGAACTATTCTCAAGTTGCGATACCAATCCATAAAGTTATTATGGTTTAGACGATCCTTTTCAAGGATGGTTCTTAAGGATAGGTTACGGGTGTTATGGGTAGAGGTGTTTGCATTGTTAGTGGCCATCTACAAAATTTAACAAAGTTCTATTTAGTATTATAATCAATTTAATTATTAATACCCTTTTATTTCAGATTTTAAAATAATAATTAAATTCTAGAATCCAACGATAAATCAAATTTCGGTTAGGTGACCTTTATCCCGTTATTTGATTTAACAAGGTAGTCAACCTTGACAATTGCAACCCTTTGCAACTTCTAGAGGTATGGGACCATTCGAAATCCTTATTTCGTGTTGGCATGTTTATCCCATCAACACCATTGGATCCCATGCTTAGGTGACCTTTATCACATGGTTTCCAATTCAAGTCGTCCTACTTGTATAAACATGTAAGATTAACATACAAGTGGTTAGGTGACCTTTATCCCACAAATATGTTAATATTACCCTAAGTATATTAGTTTGCTCAAAATGGTTAGGTGACCTTTATCCCATTTAAAGTTCCCTAATACGTTAAGTGTCATACAAAAGGATGGTGTTAGACTTGTTTCCTTGGTAATTTGAAAAAGGGATTTTAAATTTTCAAATATTCTAGTTGAAAAACATTATGCCATATCCTAACATGCATTTAGAAATATGGCGATTTTGAAAACCAATTTTCAAGGTTCTAGTTATAATAAAACCAATTTTATTATAGGTGAGTGATCGCTTAGTTTTAATAAACCCATTTAATTAAACTAATTGACGCGATATTACCAAATATATATTAGAACCCGTTTTATGCTTGTTGTCGTTCCTATGTGACGGTTTGGATATCCTAATATCTATCAACCACACATTACATTAAGTAAAACAAACAACCAAGCATACACATGCAAAATATAGTCATAACCGAAAACCGCTAAATTTGACCATACTTGTTAGCCGAAACAAGTATAGGTCATAAGTCACACCTAAGGGACAAAACATGACACAAGGATGGAATGTTGACTCCCACTTGATCTTGCATCCAAATGCTTCAAGTATCCTTTCCAAGTTGTTGTGTTCTTGTTGGGCTTGTTAATGGGCTCCAAACTTCCAAAAGTCTTCTTGGGCCCAAGAGTGAAATTTATGGGCCTAATGGGCTTGAATCCCATGATGGGCCGGTGAGGCCCAACAAGCCCAAAATTTCGGCCCAAGGCCCAAATCCACCAATTCTTGCATCTTCAATTTTTACAACATGTATCCTAATACATATTTTTTCTAAAATGAAGAAAATGCAACTAATCTACTTATTACATACCATTTATGAACAAATAAATTACACAAGCCTAAAATTATGAATTATTACAACCATATTGAATAATAAACATAATCAACATACACAAAACAACAATCAACACATCCAAGGTCTAGGTTTCGGTTATGACACATCCAAACATACCAAATGTTCTAAGCATGCATCCTAAGCAACCAATGCCCAAAATATCACAAAGACAAAAGGTGCCCCCCCCCCCAAGAGGCTACGGCCACCCCCCCAAAATATTTACAATTTTGATATTTCAACATCCAAATGTTAAATGGTTTCCTAAGATCTTTCCATGCATGTCAAGATCTTACAAAACCATGAGGGGTAAAATCCACCAAATTTTCGGACCCCTTTTTCACCCATGAAAAAACCCGAAATTTAGGAACATGTAAGGAGCATAAGTCCTTGTAACCGGCTCTTGATGCCATTGTTGGGTTTTTATACAAGATTATCAAAGTTCAAGTTAACCATATTTAACAAGAAAACGCAACGGAAGCTTAGATTTTAAAACTTGTTATGAACATACCATTATGTTAAAACTAAAACCCGAAGAACAAGGATCAATATTACAAGAACAAAATGCTCACATAATGTAAGTTGTACCTTCTTATACCTTATAATAAGATGTAGGTGGATGAAGAAGATGATGTCTTCAAATGGCAAGGTTGCAAAGGAGAAACCCTCAAGCTTTGTATACCCCAAGCTTTTGTAGCAACAACACCAATTTGTGCTAGGATTTGAACACCAATTTTAGACTCACAAAACTCCCAATTTGAGGCCAATATGGCCGTGAGTTTTGAGAGAGAAGAGAGAGTTTAGAAAACTTCAAAATTACTTGAGAATTCAAAAGGGACAAGACCAAAATGCATGTAATGTGAATGGAGATAAATAAGATGGTCAACACAAGAAGACAAAACTTTTGATTGGACCAAAACCTCCACCCACATGGGGTGGCCGGTTATATTTATTTTATATTTTTTTTTTTTTTTTTTTTGTTTTGTTTTAACCATTTAAAACATCTCCATTCATTTTATAAAACTCATTTTTATAAAATGTACATACATTTATATAATTATTTAACCAATTAAATAATTAATTTATATAAACAAATTATACAGATAATTTATTTAAATCCTCAAGTGTGTTTGTTTAGAAAACCAATTTTCTAAACATGTAGTGTTCGGTATTCGTTTAATTGATCAAATCATTAAAAGAATACATTTGGTGTTGTCTAGCTTGTTATTGGGTATGACCCGACTTGGATCAAACACATTTAGCCACATTAGTATAAGTATGTGTCTCGGGCATACGTAATTCCAACAATATACGCGAGCGTAGTAAGAATGTGATGATTTCGCGGAAATCATCAACTCCACTCGCCTCCGGGTCTAATGTTATGTACATGTTATGACCCGGGAAGAACTGTCTTTGGTTATCACCACCGTCATCACCGCCTGTACCACCTACAGCAGCCATATCTGCATCAAACAGACTAAGTTCGCCTGTTACCATGAGCGAAGTTGTGATTTATTCTGTATAGGCGAAGTTAGAGGTGGGGCGAAGTTGGGAACAACTTCGCCTCAACTTGAACTTCGCCGGATAACAGTTAAGTAAAAAGGGCCAGGCAAAGTTAACGATAACTTCGCCTAACCACAACATCGCTAAAGTACTGTTACACAATTAATTATAAGGCGAAGTTAAACCTCAGGCGAAGTTACGGATAACTTCGCCTAAACTGTAACTTCGCCGAATATGAAACGGCAACGGATTCGACGATTCAAACTAATTGATTAGGTCAATTTGGAGATTGTGGTCAATTAAGCACATGTTTTAGAGACGATCTGGACGATTAATATGTTTACGATCACGTGAAAGTAAGTTTGAGAATCGGTTATTGAAGGTTCGAAAAACGAGGTCGTGAATCGGGTCGATACGACCTCTGAAAAACATCAATTGTCAACGAATAATCGATGAATCGACACTACACACCTTTAATCAGAGTTGAAAACGAGAAAGAATGAACACAAGATGATTGATGGTTAAGTTCGCTTAGGGTTACGTAGGATAAGTTCGCTGGGTTTTTGAAATTAATGAATAGTTTGACCTTTACTCTTCTTTATATAGGGTCAGATTTATTCAGGCGAAGTTATGGATAACTTCGCCTATTGCAGGCGAAGTTATGCACAACTTCGCTGATATTAAAATATTTCAAAACCAACCCCATAATTTGAACAATTTGCAATTAAGTTTTAAAACAACCTTCAAAGCGTTAAATGATACGATCAAGACCAAGTAACCAGGTATAAAATCATACAACTACATAAGTAGAAAAATTTTAAAAATAAAGTACACGAAATCAAATTTTAGTCTCGATAGGGACTACCATGTTTTAGAAAAGATCCGAACAGGAATCATACTAACTACGTGACTGTCACACAGATCCGTGTTCAGCCGTATTATGACATAAAGAAACAGGTTGTAAGCAGGTAAATAACTTAGAATGGTTTTCATCGTTTCTGTGATACGGGTTAGGTTCAATTAAGCTCAAAATTTAAATGGGCAACAACTTAGAGATTATGATGCCTCCTATCTATTCTCAAAGCGTATCTGGCTTTCCCCAAGTCACCCCGAGTTGACCTAGACCCGTAGTGTCTGATTAAATAGTAATTCCTCTTCGATCTTCAGACTCTTCTTCCCGTTTTCTTTCTTACATCATGATTGAGAAGTATTAATTTATGAACTCTAGAATATCTCAATAACTCAGAATTTTTTTTTTTTTAATAAGCGTTTACACAAACTTCAGAGTAGTAAACAACTGCAAGTCCCGAATCTGGATCACTGCAGTTTCTTGACACACTATCTTCACGGGAATCAGAACACTCACGGGCTCGTGTATGACTGGGTAATCACTTTTCTGCCTATCATTCGGAAAGGTATATATGAAGACATGCACAACTCTTAAGAAGTTTCCACGTAAAATCGAGTAGATTTAGTTAGTATCACTTATACTTTTACGCACCATAAAAAGCTACCATGACATACAATGACTGTTCTAAAGTCTTTTAGGCCTAATAACTTCACTAGTTAAGCACACAGAATCAGTATATGTATCACTTTCCAAGGTTGGATCAATTTTCTGTTAAACATAGTAAAGGAACTTCTTACGAAGTAGTAGACTTGAAAAATAATTTCATTTCCCGAAAGTGAAAAAAAATTTTAACTTTTATCGCCCCTATCAAGTCAAAGTCTTCAGGTAAACGGCTATCCTGAAGATCCAATGGATCAGCTGGACCGACCACATTCGAGTATGTGTCATTCTAACTAAGTTTGAACGACTAATTTTCAGCGAAAGAATAAAAGCACATCATACACCGCCCCGGTCACTTTCAGTCATCTGGTTAATGGCTATCCTCATATTCTACAAGTAGAAATGAGGACCAAACATATCCGAAGATATGTCCTTCAAACTGAGGCAACCGACATAATTCTAAGCGATAGTGACGTATTTTTTTTATTTTTTTTTAACAAGTCATAAAACACGGTTACTCGGGATTGATCATCCCATTCAGCTCAACAAAGTTTTGAAAACGATTTTTGTCAAACGCTTTAGTGAACAAATCAGCGAAATTATCTAACGTATCAACCTTTTCGAGCACAATCAGTTTCTTCTCAGCACAATCCCGTATAAAATGATGACGGATGTCAATATGTTTAGTTTTGCTATGCTTTACGGGATTGTTAGTTACTGAGATAGCAGCAGTATTATCAATGCAAATAGGAGTATGAGTGAAATTCAGACCATAATCGCGCAACTGTTGTTGAATCCAAAGAACCTGGGAGCAGCAGTTTGATGCTGCCATGTATTCTGCTCCACAGGTTGAAATGGCGACTGAGGTCTGCTTCTTGCATTGCCATGACACTAATCTGCCACCAAGAAACTGACATCCACCTGTAGTTGACTTCCGACTCTTGTTGCACCCTTCATAATCAGAATCTGTGTAGGCGACCAACTCCAAGTCTCCTCCTCTCGTGTACCACAACCCCAGCTTAGGTTTGCCTTTGAGATAGCGCAGTATTCTCTTCGCACCCTTCAAGTGAGATTCCTTTGGGTTTGCCTGAAAGCGTGCACAAAGACAAACTGCAAACATAATATCAGGTCTAGAAGCAGTTAAGTAAATTAAAGAACCAATTATTGCCCGATATTGGGTTGGGTCCACGTCTGCATCGTTGTCTGAATCAGCACCCAATTTATGGTTGACACAGACTGGAGTATCAAATGGAGTGCTGTCCTCCATCTTGAAGCGTTTGAGAACATCATGGACATACTTAGTCTGATGAATGAACATCCCATCTTTCTTCTGATTAACCTGCAATCCTAAAAAGAAAGTTAGTTCACCCATAGCACTCATTTCAAATCTCTTCTTCATGACGGCCTCAAACTCCTGACACATGGCGACTTTTGATGCAGCAAAGATGATGTCATCCACGTAGACTTGCACCAGTAGAAAGTCGCTCCCTTTTCTCTTGAAGAACAATGTGCTATCGATCTTTCCTCTTTCAAAACCATTCTCAAGCAAGTAGTCGGATAGTGTAGAATACCAGGCACGAGGGGCCTGATGTAGCCCATACAGTGCTTTACTTAGCTTGTATACGTGATCAGGAAAGTCTGGGTCAGGAAAACCCGGAGGTTTCTCAACGTACACAACCTCATCGACTTTACCGTTAAGGAACACGCTCTTCACGTCTAACTGAAATACCTTCATCTCCTTTTGTGCAGCAAATGCCAAAAACAATCGAATGGCTTCCAATCTTGCCACAGGAGCAAACACCTCATTGTAATCAATCCCCTCTTGCTGATTAAAACCTTTTACAACCAGCCTCGCCTTGTTCCTGATAATAATCCCTTTCTCATCTCTCTTGCATTTGAAAACCCATTTTGTGCCAATCGCATGCACATTCTTCGGTTTTGCAACCAAGTTCCATACCTCCATCTTCTTAAACTGGGCTAATTCTTCTTACATGGCTTCGACCCACGAGCTGTCCTTGAGAGCCATTTGATAGTTCTTTGGTTCAATCTGGCTGATGAAGCAAGTGTAAAAGCATTCGTTGATTATGCCTGAATCTTTAATGCTTGTATAAACACAGGTGTGCTCATTCAAGCTTTGTCTTGTTTGTACACCGTCGGACAGATCACCTATCACATTCTCCAATGGGTGATTTTTGTGAACTCTCGTAATCGGAACCGCACTGACTTGCAGATTGTCTTCCAGATTTGAAGATAGCTCATCAGTGGGTGATTGTTGTTGAGAGTGAAACGGATTGAAGAATTCCTCTTCTGTTGAGGCAGCAGGAGTGTTGACAGCATTTGACGAGGAAGGCTGACATGCATCATACTTCGGTCGTTGCACATAATTGTCTTCCTCATCATAAATCATCTTCGAAGCAATTCTTTCATCTACTTCTGCACAATCCAAGTAAGGTATGTTAAAAGATTTGAAAAGTCTATCATAGTCGAAAACCCCAGCGGGTCCCGTGCTTGGTTTTGGTGATTTGTAACTTGTGATATCAGTGTTACAGACCACCTCAACCTTGCTGGTCGATGTATTAAAGACTCGTCTGTTGGGAGTCCCAACAACGTATCCAACCAAAATTCCTTCGTCGGCTACTTCACCAAATTTAGAATTTGTCTTTAATATCGAACACGGGGACCCGAATGGTTCAAGACCACTAAAGTTGGGCTTTCTCCCATGCATAAGTTCATAACATATTTTATTTAATCTTTTAACGGTTAACACTCGATTAAGAATATAACAGGCTGTTGCAACAGCTTCAGCCCAGAACACCACAGGAAGTTTCGAATCAGCCAGCATGGTTCTGGCTCCTTCAATTAACGTTCTGTTCTTCCTCTCAGCCACTCCATTTTGTTGCGGAGTATACGGAGCGCTGTACTGGTGTTCTATTCCTTTCTGTAAGCAGAAGAGCTCCATTTGATAGTTCTTGAACTCAGTCCCATTGTCACTCCTAATGTATTTAACTCTTTTTCCCATAATATTCTCAACCTTGGTAATCAAATTTATTACCATCTGAACAGTTTCATCCTTTCACTTCAGGAAATATACCCAAGAGTATCGAGAGAAATCATCAGTGATCACCAAGCAGTAAGATGTTCCACCTAGGCTTTTTGCATTCACGGGACCAAAGAGATCCATGTGAAGTAAGTCTAGGGTACTGACTATTGAATTAACCTTCTTGGTGTGATGGGATTTCTTGTGTTGCTCTGATACCACTTGTAGGTCCCCCCGGGGCGTCGCCGATCGATACGAGATCCGCACGAGGTCTAGGAGTGCGGAATCCTCCTAGACTCGTTTATGGTGTAGAAGACGAAGAACACGATAAGTATCGGTCTTCAAAGTTGAAATTCTTCAAGGGAACACCCAGCACAATCCCATTCTTGACAATGTAGTTCATTTTCCGAAGATGAATATGCCCCATTCTCCTATGCCATAATTCGGACTCCGACTCAGTTGCTTTCGACAGAAGGCACGATTCTTCTGTTGCCATTTCAGTCGACCTCATGTCCATAATATACGTATTCTTTTCTCTTGGAGCCTTCATAACAATCCAATCCTCTGGTATCTTGAAACCAGGATATAGCACGATCGCTTCATTCTTGGTAAAGTGCACGGTGTAGTCTTTGTCACAAATCTGCAAAACACTCAGCAGATTGTGCTTCAGTTCTTCGACAAAATTTACTTTCTCTAACGTCATCTTTCCGTTAGTCACCGTCCCAATTCCTGTGATCCTTCCACCACTCTCTCCAGCGAAACTCACTCTTCCTCCCTGAACAGGTTTCCATTCGTGTAACAATTTCTTGTTACCCGTCATGTGCCGGGAACAGCCGCTATCCACAACCCATAGATTGTTTGCAGCCCTGTTCAACTGTTCTTGCACAATTAAAGCAGATGATTAAAATCTGGGGACCCAAGACCTATTGGTCTTGGGTCGATACATCCCGTACCTTGGCTGTCCAAAGTTAGTATCAGAATAATTTCTGTAAGTCCTAAAAGGATACCTTCTTGGAGATTGACTATGAGGCCATCCAAACCTTCTAGAATTAAATGAATTATTTCTCATGATTTGGTTGTTAACGGGGAAAAACTGAGGTTAATTTCTTTGAAAACCTGGATTAGTCCAATTTCTGAACTTTGAAGAGTTTTCATTTTTACCATTATAGTGATTAGTTCTATTCTCAGTTTTTGAAGGTCTCATACCTCTGAATCTCTGCTTCAGAGGGCAAACAGCAATTAGGTATCCTAATTGATTACATCTGAAACAACTCCTGCGTTCAACTTTCTTTTCAATAGTTGTTTTAGATGATGAGGCTGCATTACTGCCCGTTTGTCTCACATATGGTGGGACATACGGGTTTAGTGGAGATTTCTTTTCAGTTGTTTTATGTTTCTCTCCACTTTTTGCTAACACTGCCTTTTCTTTTGTCTCACTCGACTCGGACGACTTGTCCGAGTTTGATGAGACAGGACTAGGAGCAGAAATCTTAACACTCGAAACAGGCTTACTTGTTTCGCCTTTACTAACTTCTGGATCTTTAATAGTTACCTTAACCGGAACTGTCTGACTATAATCAACATCAACAGATTTCTGATTACTAGGATCATAAGTGTAATTATGATTGTATGGTGGTGGAACTTCATGATAACCAATTCCTCCCCTTTTAACTGGGGAACTTTGATCACTAACGAGGTGATCAAGTATAGCCGAGGAATTTCTAAATATCTCAAGTTTCCTATTAAGTTCCACCACTTTCACCTGGTGATCAGCTATCTGTTTATCCCTTTCAGCTATTAGTTTGGTTTTTTCTTCTAACACTTCATAGCTAAGATCAATTACTTGAATTTTCTCAGCTAGATTTGCTTTAAGACTTCTAATATCTTTTTCACTAGCTTTTATTATTACCTTGTAACTATTCTCTCTAGCTTTAGTGAAATGATGATCTTCTTTTAAGGTTTTAAATTGAGCATCCAAACTAACATACTGATCAGTTATAGTTGTCAATTGTTCAGACAGATTTTCACACTTAGTACAAGGGAGTTTGGTACTTACCTCAGAGAGCTGGTCTTTCACATCTGCCATGTAAGCTTCATTTTGAGCTTCTGCCATGTAAGCTTCACTTTCGCCAGTCACTTTCTCAGTATCTGCAGTTTCGATGTTCGCCAAATTGGCCTGTTTGAACACTTCTTCAACATGCAGATTCCAGTTATACTCCCCATTCTGTCTGGATATCATGGCTCTATTATCATTACCACCCCCACTCTGTTGTGTAGACCTGTTTTGACTGCGTTCTACACGTTCATTGGTGCACTCCTTCGCAAAATGGCCATTCTGTTGACAGTTGTAACACCTGACCTTCGACTTATCGAACCCTGGTCTTTCACCAACAAACTTCCTACCTGTCTTCTTCATAAACCTCTTAACCCTTCTCACAATCATCGCCATCTGCCACTGCAAATCCATCTCTTCCAGATCATCAGCATCGATCTGATCATAGTCTTCATCCAATGTTGCATGATCAACAATCTTACCCTGAATGTAATTTTCATACGAAGCAATGAAAGATGCATAGAGAGCAAACTGCTGTTCAGCAGATTTAACACTCATGGGCATCTTCGAGTAGTTGTTGTTTGAAACACCTGGGGAAAAACTTCCCTTGGTCGCTTGAGGTTTAGAAGCATTTGATCCTCCAGCTACAAAGCACACATCACCATTCATGTTGAGAGATACATGACCTTCATGTGTTGAGTTAGCGCCCGACTCTCCCTTTGAGTAGTAAGCAGACGAATCAGACTTCGAACTTGAACTTGAGTTAACCTTTGCACCATACATTCCTGGATCTTGAACCTGATCAGTAGGTGTCTCTTTTCGAACCATGTTTAGTTCAACAGTTCGTAGCTTGTTAACTGCTGTTTCCAGGTCATAGTCGGCAAAGTCTTTGTCTTCTCTCATCAACACAGTGTACATCTCCCATTTCGGTGGGAGAGCATCAAGAAGCTTTTCAACAATTTCATCTTCTTTGTAAGCAATTGAATAATTGCTGAGTTCGGTCATCAGATGATAATATCTCGTGATGATATCATCAAGTGATTCATTCTTCAAATACTTGAAGACCGAGAACTGGGAAAGTAGTTTAATCTTTGAAGCACGAATTCCCACATTACCCTCAAAACGGTTTTCAAGCGCTTCCCAAAGCTCTCTAGCAGTTTTATACTCTCTGAAGGTGTGAAGAATCTCTTGTGGAAGAGCCATAGTAATAGCAGCATGAGCTTTGCTTTCAGCCTCATACATTTTCTTTTCTTCTTCTTCCATCTCTTTGTATTTCTTAATCTGATCACGACCCTCATACTCAGCAGTTGGTGGAATGTAACCATCTTGTATGCACACCCACATTTTAGCATCTTGGTACTTGACATATTGTTCAAATCGATCTTTCCATGCTACAAAATCGGTTTTCTTAAGCATCTTCGGTGCCTTTGTAGCTGAACCCGCTTCCACTTCCATCTTCACCAGTTCCGTAATATTTATTGAAGTCATCTTTCACGAAACACAAAGAAACCCGAAAAAATAAAAATTTTATTTTTAACAGTACTGTAGGCGAAGTTGTGGATAACTTCGCTTAAGTCTGAACTTCGCTGATTCTGAACTTCGCTTCCTTTTTAAATTCGCCTGATTCGGCGAAGTTGTAGATAACTTCGCTTGAGATAAGCGAACTTGTGAAGTACGGCGAAGTTATGGATAACTTCGTTTGAGATAAGCGAACTTGAGAAGGTAGGCGAAGTTGTGGATAACTTCGCTTAACCTTATATCTTCGCCGAAACCTTACGAACAGTGACGGCAACTTCGCCTGATGAACACGATGGTTTTGCAGGTTTGATTTCTTGATTTTGCGAGGTTTGTAAAGGTGTAATGGGTTGTTTATGATGGTGGGAGGTGAGTAGGACACAAAAAATCGGTAAACCCGTCCCGCGAATAGTCGAACGGAACGATTTCTACACCCGCGTGATATTCCCGAACCACACAATCACGAGCAAAAGCTCTTATACCAATTGTAGGTTCCCAGCCGGATCTACACGAGATATCTCGTTCTACGTAGGTGCGGAATCCCTACGTAAGACGTTACGAGCGTAGAAGACGATACGATTAAACACACGTTACAATAAACACAAACACGTTGTATTGTAACCGGAAACACGTGATACAATGATCACTGATTACACAAACTCTCTGACTCGTAAACGCGTAAAACCAAAACTAAAGACTTGTTGCAAACACAGCCGTAACCTAATACATATATATCACGACAACTTCGCCTGGCATGTTCAGGCGAAGTTGTCCCTAACTTCGCTTAGTTCACAAGTTAGCCTGTATCAGCGAACTTGTGAGCTAACTTCGCTTACATACAAAAACACAAATCTAACAAACTCGATTACAGACACTTGACAATGAACTACTGACATCATGTACCAACACATTCTCTAACCTAGCCCAAATTCGTTACGGGAACATTACCGATTAACCCCAATTCGCTATGACAATTCATTAAGGAAAAGATTATGAATTAACCCCGGTTAGTTATGCTCGTTCGTTAAGAAGAGTTAGCGAAGTAGGATCAATTCGTTACGTAGTTCGTTACCAGAGATATGACGAATGAACCCTCATTCGTTAGAAGGTTCATTTGTTATAGATGGGTTATTCGTTATACAGGCCAGTTCGTTAAGGTTCAATTCGTTATGATGACCAGTTTGTTATAAGGTTCAATTCATTATAACAGTCAGTTCGTTATGAAGTAACGAATGGGTTCATTCGGTATGAATCCCATTCGTTAAGGGACTGGGACGAATTGGAAGTTTGAAATAGATAGAAAGGTCCCTGGACTTAAGATAAAATGATTTAATTACATAATAGCCCTTGGACTATACTAAATTATGAAAGATACTTTTAAGTTTCACGAGCAACGATTAACTAACCGGGTAATGATTCAATGAAGTAAAACTGGCTTAGACGTTTAAGACAAATTAAGCAAACAACTAGGCATGGCTCTAGCGGTATTTAATATTGTGTTCATAAAAAATGTTAGTCGCACACAGCTCAAGAAAGGAATAACCGTTAACGGTGAAAGTAACTGATTTCAGGTGAGTTTCTAGCCACATTCTTTGTTATGTAATCGGGGCTGTGTGCATACTCGATTTGATAGTAAGTACACTTACATTATATGGTAACTGTATGACATGTATGATTTGTATGTTATTCACGTATTTCTTAATTGTGAATGAAAGCTTGTCGATGCGTGAACGATCTTGGGATATTACATGCACTACCCGGTGATGGTTTGATGATATGATTGTGTATTTGATGGATGAATGAAGTATGTACATGTGAAACTTACATATACATATATATGGAAAGGTATGGTATGGTAGTAGGAAGGAAAGGGAGACCGTACACTAATAATATCCGCGGATGGAGGGTACCGGACCCTAATAATATCCGAGGATGGAGGTTTCCAGACCATATTAATATCCGAGGATGAAGGGTACCAGACCCTAATAGTATCCGATGAAGAAGGGAGACCGGACCCAAATAATATCCGATGATGGAGGGTACCGGACCCTAATAATATCTGAGGTATGTAGGGCAAAATGCTCTTAATAATGTAAGGATTGTTATAAATATATATATATATATATATATATATATATATATATATATATGGAAGAATGATGAACAGTTTAGTATGTAATGCGTACCTTCGGGCACGTAAATTGTTTATGTAAAGTAAGTTATCTGATTAACTAGAACTCACTCAGCGTAGCTGACTTTTAGTATGCACGCATGTAAGTAGGATGAGACAGCTGGCTTGAGCGGGGACAGATGGCAGAAGTATAAAAGACAGGCATCCGAAGACTCATGATGTTTTATATTTAATGTTTTATTTACTGAAAGACAAGAATGTTTTAAGACAAGTCATGGATTAATATGTAATGTTTTATGATAGTTTTATATTCCGCACAAAGTTTTAATTAACTATGATATTTAGAATTGTGTTTATGAGTAAATCCAACGTCCAAAATGAGGCACCGGTAATGGGGCCTTACAAGTTGGTATTAGAGCAAAGTTCGAGAGATTTAAGCATCCTACATGCTTAGACTCGAACAGAGAATGGGATTTAAGTAAAAAAGAGAAGATGCCAGTTCAAGAATGCAATCTGTTACTCAATCAAGCTCAGTATAGGTAAAGTGTATGGTTAAATAATGAATGTTAATGTTAGCTTAACTTCTAAAGAAATGATATGTGTATGTTAGGGATAAGAGTTATTGACTATTTGATTGGTTAACTATTTAAGAGTAGACTTGATAAGCTAATCACAGCTGGCCATTATTATTACCTGTTAGCCTTATTATCATTGTACTAAATAGTTCCTTAAGTGATGACGTTTGTGTTTTCCCTTTTAGAATACGATGGTTGGAGCAAGAGAGATTGTAGGCACTGGAGGTCGCACTGGACGTCGTGGCAGGCCTCGTCGTGTCCGACAACCTTTGGTAGAAAGAACTTCCAACACCGGAGATGAAGGGAGCGCAACTCGACGAAACCCAGGCAACAACGAAGGGGTTCAACTGGATACCGCTATCCAAGAAGCTATTGTTCAAGCTGTAGCCACTACTATGAAGAACTTGACTCCGGAGGGGTCTGCTGGAGGCCGTGAAAGAACTGCTGAAAGGGCGCGAGGAGATGGTAAGAAAGATGATGAAAGGGAGAGGGAGGCCTCGAGTGTGGTTAACACAGTGAAGGTTCATGATGACGAGGGGCCGAGGTGGGTGCAACTACAAGTCATTCAAAGGTTGCGATCCGTCGTGGCTGACTGGTCTAGGAGACGCAATCGCTACTCTCCAATGGATACCCATAATGGACAAGGTTATCCTCATTAGCAAGTGCCGTCACGACCAAGCTGTGGGTTATGCTACCCAATCGTATGGTGACGAGGCAATGTACTAGTGGGAATCCGTTGAGCAAAGAAAGAGTCGGGAACAGATTAAGGCAATGAGTTGGGATGATTTGAAGGAGTTGGTAACGAAGAGGTTTTGTGTTGATGCGGAGGTCGAAAGGGTTGAATGAACTTTTTGTGTCTGAAGGCGGGTAAGATCACACACTACGAATACACCACTGGATTCAACCGCCTATCTAGGCTGGTGCCAGACATGGTGAACACTGAAGCCGTAGAATGTTCGCATCTTGGTCAAGGCTATTAGATCTGCTACCTTTGATTCTACTGTAGGGCTCACAGAATTGGTTTACGACAACTTGTCGGCAGATGATGTGGTGGCGGAAGAGAAGAAGGATAAGAAATTGGTCGCTCATGTGAAGCGATCAGGTAGTCATTTGTGGAACCCTAAGGACATGAAGAAGAAGGTGTGGGAGAGAAAGACATGTAACACATGTGGAAAGGTGCACGGTGGTGAGTGAAAGGGGGGTACTGGTTCGGATGTGTGCCACAAATGTGGAAGGGCTCATGGTGGGGAGTGCAGTCTTGGGACAAATGTCTGCTATAAGTGTGGGAAGTTGGGGCACTATGCTAATGAATACAATGCGAAATCCACATGTTATAAATGTGGTAAGACGGTTCATATGGCAAGGGAGTACACCGAGGGTGAAGCTGGAGGAAGTGGGAAGAAGGATGCCGATCAAGCTAGGCCAAGGACTAGAGCCTACATGTTGACTCAGGAACAGGATAAACAGATTCCGGATGTTGTGCCTGGTATGTTTTTAGTAAACGGTAATTCTGCTTCAGTATTATTTGATTCGGGTGCGAATAAAAGTTTCGTAGCCACACCATTTAGTAAATTAGCTAAAATGAAATGTTTCCGAGTGTCTGAAACCTTTGTAGTAGAAACCGCTAGTGACACTTCGGTTAAAATAATAAAAATGGTTAAGGACTGTAAGATAGAATTAGAGGAACAGGAGTTTCCTGTTACCTTGTACGTTATGACCTTAGTAGGGTTTGATGTGGTTTTGGGAATGGATTGGTTGTCTGAGTATGAAGCTCAGATAGTGTGTAAGAGTAGGATAATAAGTTTAAAATCCTTGGATGGTAGTGCGGTGACGGTTTATGGTGATAAGTAAAGTTATGGGCTTAATGTCATTTTGATGATAAAAGCAGAGAGTTTGTTAAGGCGAGGGTGCGGTGCCTACCTGGCGTATATTGTCAACGCTACGGCTGAGACAAAATAAATGAAAGATGTTCCTATCGTGTGCGACTACCCAAAAGTATTCCCTGAGGATCTTCTGGGGTTGCCACCGGAGCGAGAGATAAAATTCCAGATAGATTTAATACAAGGAGCCCAGCCCGTCGCGAAAGCACCTTACCGTCTAGCGCCGTCCGAGATGAAAGAACTGATGTCCCAACTGTAAGAACTCCTCACAAAGGTTTTATTAGACCAAGTGTTTCCCCGTGGAGCGCACCTGTGTTGTTCGTGAAGAAGAAGGATGGAAGCATGAGAATGTGCATATGCTATCGTGAGTTGAATAAGCTTACGGTAAAGAATAAATATCCTTTTCCAAGGATTGATGATCTATTTGACCAACTGCAAGGTTCAAGTTGGTTCTCACAAATAGATCTCAGATCAGGCTATCATCAGCTGAGGGTGAAAGAGGCAGATATCCCTAAAACAATGTTTCGAACGCAGTACGGACACTTATGGACATGGTGAATAGGGTGTGTCGGCCGATGTTGGATAAGTCAGTTATTGTCTTCATTGATGATATATTGATTTATTCAAGGAATGAGACTGATCATGCTGAACATCTGAGAGAGGTATTGGAGACTCTGATGAAAGAAAAGTTATACGCTAAATTTTCGAAGTGCGCATTCTGGTTGCGAGAAGTGCAATTTCTAGGTCACATGATAAATCCTGAAGAGATTACCGTGGACCCCGCTAATATTGAAGCGATAACAAATTGGAAGACTCCACAGAACCCGACTGACATACGAAGGCTTCTCCAAGATAGTCGCACCATTGACCGGTATGACCCGAAAGTCGGTAGTATTCAGTTGGTGTAAGTTTAAAAAAGAAGCTTTTGAGGAATTAAAGAAAAGACTCACGCAAGCTCCAATCCTTGCTTTACCCGATGGTGACGAGGATCTGGTTGTTTGTACGGATGCTTCGCATCGTGGGTTAGGTTGTGTGTTGATGCAATGAGGAAAGGTGATAGCTTACGCGTCTGGACATTTGAAAGTCCATAAGAGTACTTATCTGATGCGTGATTTAGAGCTAGTAGAAGTAGTGCATGCTCTCAAGATATGGAGACATTATCTGTACGGTAGTAAGTGTACTATCTATACAGATCATAAAAGTTTAAAGTACTTATTCGAGCAGAAAGAATTGAACATGAGACAGAGAAGGTGGTCAGAATTGATAAAGGATTACGACTGCGATATTAAGTATTATTCTGGTAAAGCTAACGTGGTCACCGATGCGCTAAGATGTAAGAATGAAGAAGTCATTTTTTTTGACGTTTCGACATAAAATTTATACAATACCGAGGTATATATTATAATGTACAAGTCACTAAAGCATTATTATACAACTCAAATATGCAATTATAAATCAAAAAAATGTTTAAACACATGAGCATCCATTAAAGTACAACCACCCATGTTCATTTTTAGTTTATAAATTCTAAATTTACAAATTCAGTCCTCCCACTACAAAATATGTTCATTCGAAAATTTAAATTGTTAGAAAACAGTTACAATTTTGTCCCTCAAACTTTACTATTTTTTTGTAAATTCACAAAATTGTTACAACTTTTACCCCTCATATATTTGAAAAGTTTATATATTTTCTTGTATTCTTCTATATATCTCTAAATATATTACGTTTAAAAAAATCTGAGCTTACCAATGCATCGTACTTATTTTTGTCGATGTTTCGACATAAAATTATACAATACCGAGCAACATATTACAATGTACAAGTCACTAAAGCATTAATTTACAACTCAAATATGCAATTATAAATCAATAAAATGTTTAAACATATAAACATCCATTAAAGTACAACCACCCATGTTCATTTTTAGTTTACTAGACGGGTGCCCGCGCGATGCAGCGGGAAACCCATACTTTGGTAATCTCATTACAAGTTTATGTGTGTTCATTGTTCGGTTTGAAACCGTTCAAACCGATCATTTGTTTAATTTCACGATTGATTTTTTTTTTCTTTAACCTTTAGCCAACCGATTTCAATTTTCAACGGGGTGGTTCGGTTTTCGATGACAAAAAGGTTACTTACAGTTTGGATTACAGTTTAATTTAAAAACCATCAAAACCATACCGCAAACACCCATACGTAAAATGTTGTTTTTTAACTGAAAAAAAAAAACTATAACAATATGATAATCAAATTAAAGATAATAAAATTGTGCAATGCTTTATAAAAAATACCAACGAATAAAAAAGTTATGATCATTTAAATTCAGTGGGTGAAGTGGGAATAAAAGAAAATAGAAGTCAAACCAATGACCGATTTAAACGATTTCAAGGTTTTAACCGAACCTTAAACACTTATATTTGTACGTGATTAACAGGTTCAAACACCCGCTGCATCGCGCGGGCACCCGTCTAGTATTTATATATATATGAAAGAATAATGAGCAGGTTAAGTATGTAATGCGTACCTTCGGGCACGTAAATTTTGTATGTAAAGTAAGTTATCTAATTAACTAGAATTCACTCAGCGTAGCTGACTTTTAGTATGCACGCAGGTGAGTAGGATGAGACAGCTGGCTTTAGCGGGGACACGTGGTAGAAGAATAAGAGCCTGGAATCTGAAGACTCGTGATGTTTTATATTTAATGTTTTAATTACTGAAAGACAAGAATGTTTTAAGACAAGTCATGGATTAATATTTAATGTTTTATGATAGTTTTATATTCTGCGCAAAGTTTTAATTAACTCTGATATTTAGAACTGTGTTTATGAGTAAATCCAAAGTCCAAAGTGAGGCACCAGTAACGGGGCCTTACAAAGAACATATCAACTATCTAGATTCGTAGCTTAATCGTTCTAATACCTCTATGGATTGATTAAGATCTGAGTATTAAGGTATTTACAATCGGTCAACTTGAAGTGATTCATGGAAACACCGTCCACCAAGTCGTTTTCTATTAAATAATTCATCTCTCTGACATGAATGTGACCCATACGCCTATGCCACGGAATCAAGTCTTTCTCAGTTGCTTTTAAGACAAAACACGTTTCAACAGAAGAAGATACCTTAGTACTCATATTTAGTACATAAATATCGTTTGACCGAGTAACCTCATAACCACCATGTCTTTGGGAATAACAAAACCAAGTCTGATTATGATGCACTCCTTGTCATTAAATACAGTGGTATACTTTTTATCATAGATCTGAGAAACACTCAGCAGATTGTGATCCACTTTATCACAATAATTAACTTTTTCGAATGTAATACTACAATTCGATACTTCTCCCTCTTTTGTAATCATTCCTCCTGAATTACCCACAAAAGCTACATAATATTCTTGACATTGGTTAGAAGGTTGATGTTACTGGTAAAATGACGAGGGCATCCACTGTCCATAATCCAGTTTTCACCAGATATAGTCTTGGACAAACTCTGCACATATAGGTAAAATGGTTAGTTCATAAAGGCAACCCATTCCTCAGTCTTGGGCACCTATTTAATTTCACATGAAGAGTTAATTTTGATCGAATCCTAATGCGATTTAGCTGCTTGTGAATAAGTCACAGGCCTTTTCGACTATCGTCACAAGTATGCAGCTTAAACTACATTTATGTTAAAATCTTAACAAATTGGTTCCGTAGGAATAAATTTGGGTTTTAACTTGACATTGTTGTAATCAACATGAAACACCTTGCGTGGATTCACATTGGAAAACATGATGTGTGTTTCATCATCACAAGACATTGGTCTTTTCTGAATTTCTTTAATCAAGGGAACTGGTTTTAATAGTTCTTTAATATACGGATGAATATTCAGTGATTCTTCATTCCATAGTTTCTTACAAGCTGACCTTGTTCACCACATAAAAAGCATGTTCTCATGTCAACAAACTCACGTTGTGGTTTAGTAGAAACTGGTGCAACAAAAGGTTGGTGAAAAACACCAGGAACATGCCATTTGTTCAAATCATCAAATGTAACAGATTTCTTTTTCTGGTAAAAGTTGAGATTTGAACAATTAGAAAATCTCTGTAAAGTGTCAGTTCTAGTAGAATTAACGAACTGAACTTTCTTGGCAGATTTTAATAATTGTTTGGCTGTAACCAGAGGATCTGTTGTGTTTGATAATTTGGAATTAACAAATGCATGTTCAATATCTTGTATCTTGGAAGTTTCATTTTGAAGGACGCTTTTTATCAATTCAGGTTTGATAAGATTAAGCGGAATGTCTTTCTCAATGAACACTTTGCTAATACCTTTAACTTAAACACTCGACCAGTGTTTACTTTATAAGGAACATGATTGATGAAACGCATCAAATCCTCATCAGAAATCTTGAGGTTTTCTGATTTCTTAGCCTTAATCTTAGCAGATTTTACCTTTTCCACTTTAGATGTGTTTGAACCATACAAAGTTATGAGGTTCACATAAAATGTGATTTGAACGTAGAATGTTCTAGTCTTTGTGCACAATATCAGGTTCAACGACATCCTCAATGATTACATTTTCAACAAAGACCTTGTTACGTTCAATATGAGGATCTGAATTGAAGATTGAACATTGTTGTCCTTTTTAACCAGTTTGGGTTTCTCCTCAATGATGCTTGGCTCAGTAACAATTTCTTCCTTTCCCGCAAATGGATTTGGGGAATAGTCATCGTAAATGGTGGAGGAACATCAACAAAACCCAAACCATTCTTTGAACCTTTTTTCTTACCAGATACTTCACTAATTTCATTCAATAAAAATGAAGAGTTTTGAAACTTGTCTAATTTACTTTTCAAATCTAGAACCTCATTTTCAAGTTCAGTTATCTTAGTCCTTTATTTGAGACTTTCTTGGAATTGTTTATCATTAATGGTCATTTTCACTGACAATTCTGCTTTCAAATCATGATTACTTGTTGACAAACCCTCAATCTTTTCCCTAGATCTCATTTGTGATTCTATTGATTGTCTATATGTATCCTTGATTGAAGCAACTTCTTTCATTAATGAATCATTATGAGCATCGATGTGAGCGTGCGGTGCTAGTAAAAATATTCTAGATGTGATGATTTAGCTTTTGCACAAGATCATGTTTTAAATTTATAAAAGTGATTTCTACTAAGACTACACACACAAAATAGGCAAGTGTACCTATCGTATTTGTACAATAGTATTGCTAAGAACCAAGTATCGATCTATGGACACAAATTTTTCCAATAATGAATCTTTGTTTTAGGTTAATCGGAGAGTTTTAATCATATTGGGGTTGATTTTTAAACTTTTTATAAAATGGAAATACTTATATATAATATATTGTTGACAAGAAGAGAAATTCTAAATGAGTAATTTATTTATATGAAGGTTACCATCTAAGATCAAGAATCCACTCCATTCATCCTTGATGATTATTAAGTAAACATGTGATAAACTTGCCTTAATAATATATGATAGAATAGTCCCTCATTTCTAAGTGAACATATTTTATGACATTAAAGAAAGTAGCATGCATATTTTCAAGTCATCCTATCTTAATCTCATACTACCACGAGAATGCCAATTTAAGTAGACAAGTAGTTTGGTAAAGTAGAAAGATTAGGTTTGACTTCAATTTTTCAAATACCAATCCTAACAACTTCGGGTGATTGTAGGTAACTCACACAACCTCCCCTTGGTTGATTTAATTAGGTTATAATTACAAATTCCATTTACATATGATTTCTTTAACTAGTATGATAACCTAAGATATCGTGTTAACAATGTTATTTTAGATTTATCAAAACTAGAGATATAGATCATAACATATATCTCATCATTTCTAAGTACAATATAAGGATCCATGTTTTATCTTGAATAAGTTATCAAGGTATTATTTTTACCATTTATAGTCTCCAAGAGCATGAGTGAACATGAATGATTATTAGTCATCAACCTTGATGTATTGAGATAAGGTGATAAAACATTTTCTTCATCAAAGGATAATTTCAAAATAACCATGTACTTTACCAAACTAAATTGCATGTTTAACATAATCATCAAGTAACACAAAGCTTCTTCATGGATTTTAGATGGTAAAAGGAGTTTAGCTCATAATGAGCATGGTTATAAACATCAAAAGAGATGAAGATAATAAACACATGATCAAACTAGAACAATCTAACCAAATATTGGATAAATCTTCCCTTTTCAATGGTGATGGATGATGATGATGATGATGATGATGATGATGATGATGATGATGATGGATCATGGTAACCTCCAACCCTTCAAACTCTTCACAAGATCTTCAATATGAGGGTAATGTGAGTATTTTTATAAGAGAAACTCGTATGGAACTTTTCTGCAAGCACACTTGATAAAATGCAACTTGATCCCTTATTTATAGGCAGTCTTAAAAGATGTATAGTTTTATATAAAGTGATCCCTACACTTGAACCTTGCTTGTCCTCAAGCAAGTTATTTATAAATATTTTCTAAAAATAGCAAGTTAGGACCATACCTTAACATCCCCAAAAGTTTTCCAAGATAATGAGAACAAACTACCCAACTTTAAATCATAAGAATGTATGTAGTGATTAAATAAAAAGATGATTTTTTTTATGAGCTTCCGTTTATGCAAAATGTCACGTTCTCACAATGTTCACTCACACTCTGTTTTATGTCTGATCATACTTGTGATGTATGTATTTGAACACTCTTAGTCAAGATGTAACTTGTGATAAATAAGCTTGTAACTAGTTCAAATATCCACCTTTGTATAGAATTGCATAGATCAGAAGGTAGTCTCGGATGGTTTTGTTTAAGTAGTGATTGGTATTTGTGGGTTCAAGGGTTTATGTTAATGAGAATGAGGATGGTAAATACAACTTCTGCTGATTGTCGGGAGTCTTAAGATGTCTTCAATGGTTAGCTCCTTACTCCTGATTGCTTGATTTTTTTAGAGACCTAGTGATTCTTTTAAGGTCAGATCGTCAATACCAGTTTTGTCGAGGACGTGGATCAGTTCTTCCTCAATCCAGCTCTGAATATAACTTCCAACTCTAATGGATTGTTTGGCTTTGAGCCTAATAGCCCCCTCCCTCATTAGTTCGGTATATTTATGTTGAGACTGAGTTTGACTTTTTCAACATCTTCCTTCATGGGGCTAGTTCCCACATCCTAAGCATCATTGTTATCTTTTTGCTCTTCTTTTCATTGCGCTTTTGGAAACTCCACAAAATGGTAGCCTTTGTTCGTCTTGGAGCCACTTTTTCCTCACCTCATTGCTAAAGAGAAAGATTCCCTTCCTAAGTTCTGGAGGCAACCATGGTTTTACGAAATGTATGCAGCAAAGGAAATTGAAGTCGAAAGAATGCATTTCCAGTTCTTTAGGGTCTGCCGGTAAAATACCAGTGTTGTTTTTTTGCCGGTGAGAGGTATAAAGTGGTAAGGTTTTTGGGCTTTATGATTTGGAGAATGTTTTGAGGGAGTTGTGATAACATTACCTTCTTCCTCATACAATGCTCCGTGGGGTCTTGAAATGAACATTTGTGACAAGTTCTAAATCACACGAAACATATGACTCACTCAAAGCTTACGAAAAAAAATATTTATATGGCATGAGGTTAATCTCATAGTAACGGAGGAAATGGGTATAAACGCCATATTTTGCATAAATTTATTCTCAGTATTACAAAACTTCTTTTTACTTTTTCACTTTTAGTTTATAGTAGATTTTTAGTTGGTTATTTGCAAAAAATTTTCTTAGATTTTCTTTCGGTTTTGTTATAAAAATAGTGTTTGTTTGCTACAAAAAATTTTTGTTTTTAGAGAATTCTATAATTGGCTGAACAAGCAATTGGCCAAATAATTCCCCTCCCCACACTTGAATCTCACATTGTCCTCAATGAGAAAAGATTAATAAAAAGATTCATAAAAAGATTCATAAGAAGATTCAGAATAAGATTCATATGGAGTACGGTGGTAAATGGAAAGGACCTTCCCTACGGGCTTAACGAAATTTCGACAGAGCGTCCCCTATTTTTCGTCCGTATTCCTGTAATGTACCTAAATAATAAAACTGCAAACAACCAAAGCATAATACTACTGAAATTGGGTATGAAATCATCTGTACCCTGCCCACACGGGCAAATTAAGTTCCAACTTGTTGGTGCATTTTGTGACCATCCCTATGCAATTCCGACCAGCTGGGACGAAGTTGTGGAGCGAGCCAACTTCGCCATAGGTGAAGTTAGGAGAACTTCATCTATTGATGAAGTTAGAACAACTTCGCCATAGGTGAAGCTGGAACAACTTCGCCATCAAGCCCAATCTCAAGCCCACGAAGATGTTTATCTATAAATATGTGTGTCATGTTTAGTGTTAAGGAACTTAACAAAAAAAAAAACAGAAACAGAGAGGTAGAGTAGTAAGTTGTTTAGAAAGAACAGATAGGGCTAGTCTCGTGGGTAGACCCGAGGTAGAGCTCACCTCGGGTTGGCCATAATATGTTTTCTCTTTCGGTATGTAATGTGTTTTGATTAATACATAAAGCGATCTGCAGATCTGTTTATCCCATTTGTATGTATGTTTGTGAATAATTCTGTTCTTCCTCTCCAACACCATAAACGAGTCTACGAGGATTCCGCACTCCTAGACTTCATGCAGATCTCGTATCGATCAACGACGACACGGGTACTTACACTATGAAAATGTTTTGGCACCCACGGCCATAATAAGTATCAAACAAACCAACAAAAAAATAGAAATTGTCTTAAACAAGCATAATAATAATAATAATGTCACATGATACTACCGCCCATACCCATACCCATACCCATATCAGACCTACCATTGTCGTTGTCAGTAACCCGTGTAATCCGCGTCAAAGGGTCCCCACCGGCTATCCATGATCTCACTCAAACGATTAATCGCCTGCCTTGTTTCTGGGTATTATGTAGCTTGCTGTGGTGTGAGTCTGCAACCGGTCAATGAGGCCGTATAGGCGCTCAAAAGAGTACTGATTATGGTATGACGAGTTGGGCTCAACTTCTGATGATGATGGGCCGCCTTATGGAGAGTAAGTGCGGCGGGGGGGGGGGGGGGTCCAACGTGGTGGTGATCCAGCCCTCCTCTCAGGTATGTCTTGGATGGTAATGTCAGCGGGGTCCTCAGGATCCCAAATCTGGTTAAGGGCATTCTGGAACCTCTAATGTGCTGGGTTTCTCCCAATCTGCTGGACCATTTGCATGTTGATATAGAAGTTAAGATCATGTGCGATCGGGTTCGGGCTCTGTGTACCTTCTCTGTCTACACCTTAAGCTTTGTAAAGCTTGTAAATCCATGTGCCACGAAAGATCAGGGTTGGGCTTCTTGCATTTGCATTGGTTCTGAATAGTTGACAGAACAGGTATGTGATGTTACAAGGTAGCTCGTTCTTGATGCAATAAAGGGCCCACAAATCCCTCAAGTTCACGACCCCCTTGCTCTGACCACATGCAGTGACTGTGCGGCTCAGCAGTTGGCGAATGTATCTCATCAGTGGGTCGCGTAAGGCGGTGCTTTTGGTGCTGCTTGCACAGTAGCTTTCTCCCCTAAAACTCAACTATTCACATGCTTCCAATCTGGTGTCACCATGTTCTCCTGAGTCATTAGCATCTTCATCTGCAAAAGTGGTTATGGACTCATACCAAATGGGCATGTCAGTTTCATCGCTTGTATAAATACCCAAATCGATCCGAAGTTGGGTAACTGATGGTTTGTACCATTCACCCCCACACCAGAACTCGAAAATGTATCCATCCCACATATACAAGTCTTTTGTCTTGATAGAGAATGAGGCCAAAAATTCCTTAGTCAATTCAGTCACTTCTTTCCCCTTTTGATTCAGAGCACGCATCCACGGACCTTTTACAAGCTCAGCGTATCTAACCCATTGGTTTACTTGCTTTAAAGTCTCCTTGCAAGCATAGAATTTCGGTTCCGGGAGCCGATTGTTAAAGTAGCCCATTCTTTGTCGGGCACGTTCATCTCTTTCGGTATCCTCGTAAGATTAAGAAAGCATGCTCATCATCCCCTTATTCAGCCATATGCAATTTTAGAACTAGATTAATTGAATATTATCAAAATTTCCTGAAAACGCGGAACAGAGGGACAAGCACGGCCCCGTGCCTCTAGAGGCACGGCCCCATGATGCTATTGTTTTGGTAGTTTTGACTATTCTTACTGATTTTCACTTTTTGTTGACTTATAGTTGACCACGGGGCGTGTTTTGCAAAACACAACCTGTGTTTTTAATCCTAGTTCTGCAAATGTAAATATTCGAACCTGCGATTTCCCGGTTCTTAGGAAATATCATCCGGGTTTGATTCTATTTTTATGGATCATCCAAGACCGAACCCGAATGATTTTCTTCTTACAAACTCCCTCAAACCTAGGTGAAATCATTCTATCAAATCAAAACCCTAGATTTAAAGAATCCACCCATCTTATTTTCCGGTTTTTGATCCGATTTATCTAATTGGTAAGATTTGGGGTTCATTTAAAACCTAAAATGATGAAATTGAACAATAGAATCACCAAATTAACATACCACTTGTTGGAAATCGAAGATTTGAAGCAAAGAATTGAGTAATAGGTTAAGGGGCAATAGTTTTCAGAAGTAGGCGGAGTGTTTTAGGGTTAAGTTATGAGGAATATGATATGTTAATTAATATCTCGTAACTGCACTGTAGAGTAGGGCACGGCCCCGTTCTTCATGAAGCACGGTCCCGTGCTGCATGTCACAGTTAGGTCCCTTTTGTTGGAAGTTTATTTAACGAGCTGGTATGAATTTAACTGATTTTCTTTGAAGATTAATGTTAAAACAGAACGTAAAGTCCTAAGAATCATTAACATTAAAACATTACAAAGAAAATTAAAACAACATGAGCCGAGAAACACGAAATTAGCTTAAACGAGAACAAATCCTAACAAGGATTGAACTACTAACGACCACCATTCCCAAACAAGTCTTGAATGTGTGGTGGGGCTCTTTTGGCTTCCAAGAGCTCGAAAATATTTTTGTCGAGCTTTGCGATTTCTCGGTTAAGGTAGTTGAGCTTGAAATCCACATCTTTATTGTGGCTATCAACAACGTGGAAGTTCTCCACCTTGGTAGTTCAACTTTGTTTGTCAACTCGATTAAGCGAGCTTCAGTTTGGATGTTGCCTTCAACTTGGTCTCTCACAATGCTTTGAAGCCTAATGATTTCTTCCTCAAGGTTTGAGGAAGAATCACCATTCTTGCATTTCCTCATGGGTTTCCACTCCATTTTCTTTTGTTTTCCATTTCAGTAACTTTTAGCTTGGTATGAATGGAATAGTGAGATTTGCATGCATTATATAGAGACTGGAACGTCAAACATGACCCTGAGTTTGGTTAAACACGGCCCCGTGCTGCTAAGAGAATAAATGTTTCTGATTCAAAGAATTGTATGGAGTCAGCGTGTATCATGCTGAAGATTCTAAGGTGACCACGGTCCCATGTAATATGAAGCACGGCCCGTGCTTTATGTCACTGAAATATTTTCTTTGATTTTTCAGAAAAACGCGAGAACAGGAATTTTCGGAATGATGTTTAAGATGTTAATTGAACATTTTGATCGTCCTAAACTTACTTTTCATTTATTTAAAGGTTCCTAAACACATGTTCAGGATAAGCCCAAATTTCCTAAGCCATGAATTTTAATCGGGCTGATTCCGAAAGTCCTACACTTTGTGCCTATTGCACTTGATTACAGATGAAAATATAAATATGATTGTCTCTAAATTTCACTGAAAGTGTCTCCTCCATCGAATGGCCCGGGTGGAGGAAACTACGTGAAATGAAGGACTTGAAACTGAAGTTGTTTGTTGATGTCCCGTAGTTACATTTTCATTCTTTCCACTGACTCGCTGAGTTGTACAAGGCACATCTCCGCAAGGAGATTCATTTCTGTAAGTTCCCTAATGAGCTCTTGATGTTTCATGAGTAGCTCGGTTTTGGAAATGTGTTGGGTTTCGTTTCTCGGTTGACAAGGAACAGGATTTCGTTGTTCATCTCAGTAGGCATTTTAATTTCTCAGGGGAGAGTGTTTGTGTTTCGTTTGATGCAAGAAATGTATTGGCAAGAGGTGCAATTTATAGCCAAACAGTTGTCAGGCACGGCCCTGTGTTGAAGGAACACGACCCCATGCTTTTGGTCTGACAATTATGTTACAAACCATCCTGACTGAAATTTTTGCAGCAAAGATTCCGGCCCGTACTTTGTGGCACGAGACCGTGCTTTTAGAGGCATGCCCCCCCCCCCCCGCGTTTTTGAGATACAAAATATTTTTTTTTCAAGTAGAACAAAGAAACATACTTACAAGGCCTGGTTTAATGAGGGTCTTGGCCAGACCCTACTTCCAGTATGTTCATCGGTTTTAGTGGAGGATTACTACCTCCGAGACATCTTCAAATGGTCCATCGATGTATGGTGTTAATCGATGTCCATTAACTTTGGACTTGTGGCCGTCAGAATTTGAAATCTCGACTGTCCCATAGTTAAAAACTGATTCAACTTTGTATGGGCATGTCCAACAAAACTTCAGTTTTCTTGGGAAAAGACATAAACGTGTTTACATAACAGTACACGATCGCCAACCTGAAACTTTTTTTCCCTTTAAATGGGTGTCGTGCAAACGTTTGGTCTTTTTCTTTATAAGACCAGGAGTTTTCATAGGCCAATGCTCTTAGTTCAACTAGCTCGTGAATTTGATCTTCCCGGTTTTTACCGGCGGACATTAGATCAAAATTTACTGCTCTAAGAGCCCATAAACAAGTTTGAAAGGTGTTGTTCCTATCGGGGTCTTGTAGGCTATCCTAAGGGTCCACAAAGCGTCATCTAATTCATTTGCCCAATTTTTACGATTCATTCCTATAGTTATTTCAAGGATCCTTTTAATCCCCGATTCGAGACTTCTACTTGCCCACTAGTCTGAGGGTGATATGGTGTTGCCAAACGGTGGTGAACTCCATATCGTGCTAAGACTTTGTCCATTAGAGCATTGCAGAAGTGAGTACCTCTGTCGCTAATTAAGGCTTTCGGAGTACCGAAATGTGAAAATAACTTTTTAAGAAATTGTACAACTACTCGAGCATCTTTAGTGGGAATAGCTTGTGCTTCTACCAATTTAGACACGTAGTCGACTGCTATGAGGATGTACTTATTCCCGAATGAGTTAGGAAATGGGCCCATGAAATCTATTCCACATACATCAAAGACTTCACATATTTGAATGCCTTTTTGAACCATGTCATTTTTGGCTGAGATGTTTCTGGCTCTTTGACAAGTATCGCATGCTTGGATCAAAGCATGCTTGTCCTTATATATGGTGGTCCAAAAAATCCTGCATCAAATACTTTTCTGACCGTAGTGGTGGTGTTTTGGTGTCTACTAGTAGGTCCTTCATGGCAGTGTTTGCGAATATCAAAGGATTCCTTTCCTGATACCACCTACGAACAACCTGATCGGCACCTATCCTACACAAGTAAGGGTCTTCCTAGAAATAGAACTTAATGTTGGAGAAGATTTTCTTCCGTTGTTGATGAGTTAGTCCTTTTCTTAGGATTTTACAAGCTAGATAGTTTGTGAAATCGGCAAACCAGGGACTTTCATCCTCTTTTTTCATGAATGCTTGTATATGCATGAGAACTTCAGGTGGAAAATTATCATTGATAATTCCCCCGTGATGTTCTTCCAAAGCCGGACATTCTAAGCGTGAAAGATGGTTTTCGGCTACATTCTCTGCTCCTTTATTGTCCTTGACTTCTATGTCAAATTCTTGGAGTAGTAGAATCCATCGAATAAGTCTGGGTTTGGCATCTTGCTTGTTGAAGAGGTATCGTATAGCGGCATGGTCGTTGTAAACTATGGTTTTTTAAAGAACTGCGTAGGATATAAATTTTTCAAAGGAAAAAATTACCGCTAATAACTTTGTTTCTGTTGTGGTGTAGTTTTCTTGTGCATCATTGAGTAATGACTTCGACGAAAGGGATGTTGATGTGGAGTTGTTTGAAGATTTCTAAAAACTTCCCATACTGAGTCTCCAATCTCTCCTATTTCATCCGTCCAGGATATGGAATAGGTGAAACATAATCTCGGACTGGTTCCTTAGGTTGTACGGTGCCTTTTGGAACTAGTATCTCCTGAGTTTTGTCAAGGCTTCCTTCCCTATAACTGGTTCTGCAATTGGCGAGGCAACAGTGATTGTGCCACTTCTTAATGCAACAGTGTTAGGTGTTGCATTCAGGTTGGTTACAGTGTTGCTTGGAAGAGTGATAGGTGGTCTTTCAGATAATTGTCGGGCAATTTGTCCGATCTGAGTTTCTAGATTCTGCAATGATGCTAGTTGACTTTTTAATTCATCTTCATGCTTCAATAATACTCCGCTGATATCAACGGCTCTTGAGTCGGCCTTCTTTTCTGCTTCATTTGTCTTGGTCATTATTTGGATCAACATTTCTTCGAATTTTTAGTAGCTCGGATTTTGATGGATACTGAAACTTTGTTCTTAGAACTGAGGTTTAGGCTGGAAGGCTTGGTTCATCGGTCTCTTTTTGAATCCTGGCAGAGTTTGAGCATTAACTCCGTCCTTCCAACTAAAATTCGTGTGGTTTCTTCAACCTGGATTGTAGTTGTTGCTGAAAGCGTTGTTTTGACAGGTGATGATTTTGGTGTCATAATGACTTGTTTGCAGTCACTTGTCTTGTGAGTTCCTCCATAGGTGTCACAGGTGATTTTGGTTTTTGATAGTTGGCTTGAAGTTGTTCGAATTTTTTAGAGAGTGCTTCAAGTTGTGCGGTAACAAGAGTGTTGGAATCGACGAGTGCATTCCTTTATGGGTTGGTGTAGATCTTGGTGGGTTATAAGCGAAACTCTTCTTTTTTGCCTTCTCCATGATTTCAAATACTTTGTTAGGTGATTTGGATCCCAGTTCTCCACCGGCGACTTGGTCGATAGCCTGTTTGTTTTGACTGTATTATGCGTCAAAGAAAGTTTGTACTTGTAACCATACGCTCAGTCCATAATGTGGGCATCTTCTCAGAAGACTTTTATATCTCTCCCATTCTGCATGTAACAACTCATCATCATCGGTCCGAAATCTAGTAATGCTGGATCAGTATTTGGCAGTTTTATCAGGCGGAAAATATTTTAGGAGGAAATGTTCAACCAACGGATGAATATTCAGTGATTTCTTCATTCCACAGTTTCTTACAACATGACCTTGTTCACCACATAAAAAACATGTTCACATGTCAACAAACTCACATTGTGATTTAGCAGAAACTGGTGCAACAGAAGGTTGATGAAAACACCGAGAACATGCCTTTTGTTCAAATCATCAAATGTAAAAGATTTTTTTCATTTAAAAATAGAGATTTGAACAATTAGAAAAACTCTGTAAAGTGTTAGTTCCAGTTGAATTAACAAATTGAACTTTCTTGGCAGATTTTAATAATTTCTTGGCATTACCAGAGTATCTGTTGTTTTTGATACTTTGGAATTAACAAATGCATGTTCAAGATCTTGTATCCTGGAAGTTTCATTTTGAAAGACGCTTTCTATCGATTCAGGTTTGATAAGATTAAGCGGAATGTCTTTCTCAGTCAACACTTTGCTAATACCTTTTAACTTAAACACTCGACTAGTGTTTACTTCAGAAGGAACATGATTGATTAAATGCATCAAATCCTCATCAGAAATCTTTGGTTTTTCTGATTTCTTAGCCTTAATCTTAAAAATTTTTCCTTTTTCAGTTTATATGTGTTTGAACCATATACAACCTCCTCAAATTCATGAGGTTCATATAAAATGTGATTTGAACGTGGAATGTTCTAGTCTTTATTCACAATTTCAGGTTCAACAACATCCTCAATGATTACATTTCTAAGTACAATATAAGGATCCATGTTTTATCTTGAATAAGATATCAAGGTATGCTTTTTACCATTTCTTGTATCAAAAAACATGAGTGAACATGAATGATTATTAGTCATTAACCTTGATGTACTGAGATAAGGTGATAAAACATTTCTTCATCAAAGGATAATTGCAAAATAACCATGTACTTTACCAAACTAAATCACATGTTTAACATAATCAACAAGTAAAACAAAGCTTCTTCATAGATTTTAGATGATAAATGGAGTTTAGCTCATAATGAGCATGGTTATGAACATCAAAAGAGATGAAGATAATAATCACATGATCAAACTAGAACAATCTAACCAAATGATGGATAAATCTTCCCTCTTCAATGGTGATGGATGATGATGATGATGATGGATCATGGTAACCTCCAAGCCTTCAAACTGTTCACAAGATCTTAAATATGAGTGTAATATGAGTGTTTTTATAAGAGAAACTCGTATGGAACTTTTCTTCAAGCACACTTGATAAATTCAACTTGATCCCCTATTTATAGGCAGTGTGGAGAGGCAAGCACGGCCCCGTTTTCCATGAGCCACGCCCCCGTGTCCACGTGTCTAGTCGCATTAAATGCTTTGTCAGATCGTACATGCTGACTCACCACAGGGGCGTGCTTCCTGAGGCACGGCCCCGTGCTTTTGGTGATCTGTTATATTTCTTTTTTCTTTCTCTGAAAGGTGACCACAACCCCATGCTTCGTGAGGCATGGCCCCGTGCCTAGGTGTCCAGTATTTTTTCCTTTCTTGCATATTTTTGTCTTTTCTTGCATAGAGAAGCATGGGGGCATGTACAGGGGGCATGGGGGCATGTTCATGTGTTTTCTTGGTTTCCTTTAATTTTCCTTTGGCTTTTCGCTTATTTCTTCATTTAAGGCTTGGGTTTACCTGAAAATACATTTTAATAAGATAAGTACCTATTTGATTGAACTTGCAGTTTTTAGAGATTATTTGATGCTAAAAAGATGTAGATTTTTATATACATCAAACATTAAGTAAATCAATTCTTTACTTAACAGTTTCACACTCAGAAGATGACACATTTTTAGGTAATTTATCAGAAGAAGTACTAACATCAATCTTAGCCATGCAAGCAAATAACGTTGATTGCATATTGCAAGAATCATCTGAGTCTGACTCTGTCTCATTTTCAGAAGACAATTCGTTCCCACTAGCATCTTGAAAACTTTCAGTTCGCTAGAACATTGCAAGATTTGCTTGATTATCATTACACATTAGTCTTTGAGTCCAATCAATTCCTTCAGTAGTGAGAAGAGCTTGTGATCCCAAAGCTTTAGAAGAGATACCTCCAGAAGTCTTTTCAAGAGAATCGTTGACTTTCTTTCAGAATTTCAGTCTTGCTTTCGAGGTCCATTATACTCCTTCTTTGGATTGTCACACTCCTTATTAAAATGACCAAACTTTTGGCAGTAATAACATTTGACCTTCAATTTATCAAACACAACTCGTTTGTTCAGAGATGGTAAGTCTTAGCTAGTTCGTTGTGTTGGGCCTAGTTATTTTGGTTTGTACTTAGTCTATTTGTTTGTTTTGGGTTGCGTATGTAAACCAATATCTCTTTGGATCTCGGTGGGCTTTTGGTCACTATTGGGCTTGTGTATTAGTACCCAATATATAGAGTGCATTGTATAGGGTTCTAGGTTGTTCGTTCACTTGTTTGTATGTCGTATAAGGGTTTACTAGACGTGTTTGTAATCACCGTTCTTAAGCACCCGACGTATAATAATACGTGTGTTTTGAAGCAACTCTTGTGTTGCGTGTTTGTGTTCTTTTGTGTTCTTGAATAACTTAGTGTTGGAATTCCGCACCAACACCTAGTTTGTTGATATCATAATTGTAGTAATCCAGATTCGGGAGTTACAATTGGTATAAGAGCCTTTAACCTATTCAGGCTCGTTATTGTGATATCAAGGAATCAAGAAATGTGTTTGTCGGTGGCTGGGTTGTTATTTCTAGTGAACTTTCATCGGAGGATATGAATTTGTTTGTTTTGGTAAATATTAGCTTTGATTTGGAAAATAAATCAAATCCCATCTTTCTTGGAAGTTTGTTACATTTCAGATTGACTTTTGGTGGAAAATCTTGGTTCTCGGCATTAATCAATTGTTATCGGCCAAGATTGAGGGTTCTCGGCTACAACTAGTTTTCCGTTACTTCTTGTTCTCGGTTATAACCAGTTTTTTGCCAAATCTTAGTGTTTTCGGTGAAAAACAAAGGTTCACGGTCAACATTTGTTCTCTGCCAACAATTGTTCTCATTAAATTTGATTCTCTGTTGACTTGTCAAAGATATCGGTCAAGATTACTAGTTCTCGGTCAAGATTCATTGTTCTCGGTCAACATTCGGTTTTCGGTCAAACAGATCTGCAACTTCCTTTGGGCCTGATCTGTGTGATTTGGGCTCTGTGTAACAACGTTTGGGCTTGATTAATTTTTGGACTTAAAACTCATCAACTAATTCAATTAAAATGGAAAAGTTAACTAATGTTAATGGTTCAACCAACTCTTTAATCCAATAAGAATTGTACTCTATAATGGGGACCACCACTCGTATACCCCGTCTCTTGTCTCATGAGGGGTTTAGTGAATGGAAGTTTCGGTTTGAGAAATATGTTAAGATGAAAGATGCCAAATTTTGGAGAAGTATTGTTACGTGTACCATCTCGAAATTCCTAGAAAAATGATGGTTAAATTATTATTTATTTATCAAGGAAAAGTTTACTTGAATCAGTAGGGATTTGATAAAATAGAAAAGATGAAGGTTAAGTAAGCTAATTAAATGAGAGTAAGTATGGACCGGAAAGGAAAGATGGGCCTTAGGTTCATGGGATTAAGGGAGTATAAATACCCCTTAAACCCTAATCCTCTCCATTTTTATCTCTACACCATAACCTACACCATCAAAAACACACACAAACATTATCCAAAAACCCGAGCCAAGATCCGAAGGTGGAAACCAGAGCCCGTTGGTGCTAAATCGTTGTGACGAACCAAAACAACATCAAGAATAGACCGTGTTCGTAAACCTACTCGTATAAGTTAGTCGCGCTGAGCTAAAGAAAGGGAAAATCGTTAACGGTGATCGTAACCGCATTCAGGTGAGTTTCTAGCCCCATTTTCTATTTATTTTTTCGGGGCTGTGTGCATAGTCGATGTGAAGTGTGAATACGCTTAACTTGAGTGGTAAGTGTAAGTTATAACTGATATATAGTCCTCATGTAGAGGTTATGAACGAATGTTTGATGGTGCGTGAACGATCTTCGGATATTGCACGTGGCGTCAAAGGATAATGATCTTCAAGTGGTTATAAGTGTGTGTGAATGTTATGATGTGACTTGCTTATTATGTGAATGATGAACTGATAGGAAGTGTGTTGTAGACAAGTAGTATAGGGTGTGATTGCAGTGGTAAGGGGTCTACTAAGGGTGTTAATGGCATGACGATAGAACGTGGTGGGGTAAGCCTATACGTGCCTTCGTTATTAAAGTGGCAAAATGAGAGAACGTGGGAGGACAAGCCTCTACGTGCCTTTGTTATTTAAGTGGAATAACGTGAGTGTGTGGGAGGGAAAGCCTCTACATACTCCCGTAAACAAGTGGCCAAGACATAGGGGACAGTTAAGTGGTCAACCGGTACGTTGAGCAGGATAGATAGCAGACTATGTGTCTTCGGTTACGTATATAATGCATGTAATGGTCTTATGGTATGTTGCTTGATTAACTAGAACTCACTCAGCGTAGCTAACTTTTAGTACGCACGCAGGTAACCAGGTTTAAAGAGCTAACATGAGGATGTCACATGGCATGGATTGAATTGCTGGCATCTAAAGATAAAATAAATGATGTTTTAAGACGATGACTTATGTTATGATTTAAAGACAAGTTTGGAATGTTTTGTACTAAATGATTGAAGTTTTATGTTTTCCGTGAAAGTTTTGATTAACTCTGATTATAGAACTGTGTTTATGAGTAAATCCGACGCTAAAGTGAGGCACCTGTAACGGGGCCTTACAAGTTGGTATCATAGCAAAGTTCGAGATATTTAAGCATCCTACATGCTTAGACTCGAACAGAGAATGAGACTTAAGTAAGAAAAGGAAGAAGATGCCAGTTCAAGATAGCCATATGTGACTCAAGCAAGCTCAGTAACAGTAAAGTATATATTTAAATAATGAATGATAATGTTAGCTTAATTGTTAAAGGAAGGATATGTGTATGTTAGGGATAGGATTAATTGATTGTTTGATTGATTAACTGTTTAAAAGTAGAAACTAGTACAAGCGAAATCATAAAGGGAAGTATGTAGAACCTGAGGAGTAATGCAAATAGTTAATTACACTTGATCACTGTCATTAACTACTTACTTTACGAACCATGTGATAAATAATTCCTCGAGTGATGACTTTTGTGTTTTCCTTTTAGAATACGATGGCTGGATTTGGGGCAGTTGCTAGAGCAGGAGGCCGCACTGAACGTCGTGGCAGGCCTAGTCGTGTCCGACAACCTTCAGTTGAAGCAGCTTCCAACAACGGAGATGGAGGAAGAGCAGCTGGAAGAAACCCGAGCAACAACAAAGGGGTTCAACTAGATCCTGCAATTCAAGCAGCTATTGTTCAAGCTATAGCAGCTGCTGTGAAGAATTTGACTCCAGAAAGAGTTGAGAATTCTGGGGAGAAGAGTAAGAAAGATGATGAAAAAGAGAAGGAGGAGTCGAGTGTGATTAAGTCAGTAAAGGTTGATGATAGGAAAAGAGGTCAGGGTGGGTACAACTACAAGTCATTCAAAGGTTGCGACCCACCGAAGCTAACTGGTTTGAGAGACGCAATCTCTACTCTCTAATGGATAACCACAATGGACAAGATTATCCGAATTAGCTAGTGCCATCCAAGCAGTGGGTTATGCCACTCAGTCATTTGAAGATGAGGTTATGTACTTGTGGGAATTTGTGGAACAAAGGAAGACTCGAGAAGAGATTAATGCAGTGAGGTGGAATGACCTGAAGGAGTTAGTGATGAAAAGGTTATGTGCTGATGTCGAGGTTGAGAGGGCCGAGATGAAGTTTGTAAATCTGAAGGCGGGCAAGATGACACACCGCGAGTACACCACTGAATTCAACCGCATGTCTAGGCTAGTGCCTGACATGGTGAACACTAAGGTAAAACGGATCAAGTGCTACGTCTGGGGGCTACCCCAGAAGGTTCGCAAGTTAGTCAAGGCTAACAAACCTGCTACCTTTGACTCTATAGTTGAGTTAGCATAAATGGTTTATGATGATCTTGCGGCGGAGGATGTGGAAGTGGAAGATAAGGAAGGACGGAAAGGAACCAAACGGCATGCAGATGTCGTGGAGTATGCGGGGAAGAAGACACAAAAGATGGCAGACAAGGAAACATGCAAAGTGTGCAGAAAGATGCACTTGGGAGAATGCAAGGCTGGTCCAAACCAGTGCTACCAATAGGGGAAGAAGGGACACATCTCTCGTGAATACACCGATGATCAGAAATGTTACAAGTGTGGTAAGTCTGGTCATATAGCTAGAGATTGCAAAGAAGCTGTAGCGGTGGAGGGAAGAAGGCGAGGCGCGTGAGAGGAAGATTTATCGGTCACTAAGAAGGTTGCAGAATAATAAGTGGCTCGTCACAGTTGTTTTATGTTAGTGTTGTTAAGGGGCGTTTTATGTTACAATATGAACCTATGTTTGTCTGGTAAGCTTGAATGATTTCCTTCTTATGTTTGATTTTATAAATGAGTTGTGTTTTCTTGTGATTTCATATGAATGACTTGTGATTGATCTACGGTCCTGACCAATCGGGCCAAAAGTATACAGTAAGGTTTAAAGTAATGTAACATTCCTCATGCGATGAAACCTATCGTTGAGAACTTCATGGGAAGCTACCAAATTAAGCTGAGATCCATGACCAACTCGACTATTTTCATGACATGAGGTGAAACGTTAAGTAAGAGAGTTAGGGCATTTTATGAAGGGGCAATAGCAGGAGGTAACCCTGTTGGGTTAACTAAGTAGGTTTCGGGAACGAAACCTCTTTAAGGAGGGAAGACTTGTAATATCCCGAAATTCCTAGAAAAATGATGGTTAAATTATTATTTATTTATGAAGGAAAAGTTTACTTGAATCAATAGAGATTTGATAAAATAGTAAAGTTGAAGGTTACTTAGGCTAATTAAATGAGAGTAAGTATGGACCAAAAAGGAAACATGGGCCTTAGGTCCATGGGCTTAAGGGAGTATAAATACCCCCTTAAACCCTATTCCTTCCATTTTTATCTCTACACCATAGCCTACACCACCAAAAACACACACAAACATTATCCAAAAACACGAGCCAAGATCCAAAGGTGGAAGCCCGAGCCCGTTGGTGCTAGATCGTTGTGACAAACCAAAACAACATTAAGAATAGACCGTTTTCGTAAACCTACTCGTTTAAGTTAGTCGCGCTCAGCTAATGAAATGGATAATCGTTAATGGTGAACGTAACCGCATCCAGGTGAGTTTCTAACCCCATTTCCTTGTTATTTTTTTGGGGTTGGTCCATACTCGATGTGAAGTGTGAATACGCTTACCTTAAGTGATAAGTGTATGTTATAACTGAAATATAGTCCTCATGTAGAGGTTATGAACGAATTTTTGATGGTGCGTGAATGATCTTCGTATATTGCACGTGTCGTCAAAGGATAATTATCTTCAAGTGATATAAGTGTGTATGAATGTTATGATGTGACTTGCTTATTATGTGAATGATGAACTGATAGGAAGTGTGTTGTAGACAAGTAGTATAGGGTGTGATAGCAGTGGTAAAGGGTCTACTAAGGGTGTTAGTGGCATGACGATAGAACATGGTGGGGTAAGCCTATACGTGCCTTCGTTATTAAAGTGGCATAACGAGAGAACGTGGGAGGACAAGCCTCTACGTGCCTTCGTTATTTAAGTGGCATAACGTGAGTGCGCGGGAGGACAAGCCACTATATACTCCCGTAAACAAGTGGCTAAGACATAGGGGACAGTTAAGTGGTCAAGCGGTAAGTTGAGCAGGATAGATAGCAGACTATGTGTCTTCGGATATGTATATAATGCATGTAATGGTCGTATGGTAAGTTGCTAGATTAACTAGAACTCACTCAACATAGCTAACTTTTAGTATGCACGCAGGTAACCAGGTTTAAAGAGCTAACATGTGGATGGCACATAGCATGGATTGAATGGCTGGCATCTAAAGATAAAAGAAATGATGTTTTAACACGATGACTTATGTTATGATTTAATGATAAGTTTGGAATGTTTTGTAATAAATGATTGAAGTTTTATGTTTTAACCGAAAGTTTTGATTAACTCTGATTATAAAACTGTGTTTATGAGTAAATCCGACGCTAAAGTGAGGCACCGGTAACGGGGCCTCAACGAATTACTTATCAAAAAGAAAACTCAACTGAGATTATTGTGAAGCCCGTTGCATTGTATGACGATGATGACTTTGCTAAAGTTGAGGAAGATGAAAAGGCTCTTTCAACTCTAACCATGGCACTCTCACCTGAGATTTCCCTTGGCTTTAGAGAACTTCAATCTGTTAAAGAGTTGTGGGAGGCGTTGATTGAGGTGTATGAGGGAAACGAAGATATGAAAAGGATTCGCCAAGACTTGCTACGACAAAAGTTCAGCATGTTTAATCATGATCTGGGGGTAACGTTGGAAACTCAACTCCAAAGGTTCATAGCATTGGTGACTGAAATGAGATCAGCAAGTATTTATCTAGCAACCTCTGAGATAATCAACAAGTTGGTGAACTCATTGCCAAAGAGTTGGGATATGAATGTTGCTGTTATCAAAAGACTAAAGATCTCAACATAATGTCTCTCTCTGAGATGATAGCTACCATCAAGGGAAATTATATGATTATTCAGTTAACAGCTTTTTAGAAGCTTCAAAATGTTTTCAAATGAAAATTGATCCAACCTTTGGAAAGTGATAGATAAATTGTTTTTGGGTGCCTAACAGGTGAAGTTATTAAGCTTAAAAGGCTCTAGAACAGTCATTGATTTGTATGGTTGCTTTCCATGATCTGTAAAAGTTAAAGTGATATAAACTAAATTTGTTAAACTTGCTGTGGAGAGCCATTTTGAAGAAATGTGCATGTCTCCATATACATCTCTCCGAATGATAGGCAGAAAAGCAATTACCGGGTCATTCACAAGCCCGTTAGTGTCTTGATCACCAAAAATATTGTGTTATTAAGTTATTGTTAAAAAAACAAAAACAAAATCTACAGAAGAGTTTATTTTATTTTATTAAAGTCTATGTTTTAAAAGCTTAGAGGGTCAAACTAGAACTACAGAGATGGGGGCACACAAGTAAGTCATGTCATGTCTCGAATGAAAGGCCTGTAAGTCCGGACGTCATGTAAGTCCTACGTTCAACCTTAAAGCTTAAATTCTTGTTCGTTTATCTATAAAAATATTTTGATCAAGCACTAGGGGGTTGGAGTCAAATTGGGGTGATCTGCGGAAAGCCAAATACGATTTAAGAAGAGATAGGAGGCATCACAGGTCCATGAGTGATGCCCATCTAAGCTTTATGCCGAACTGAACCTAACTCATATCACTGATGCAATGAAAATCATGCTAAGTTTGTTATACCTGCTATCAACCTATATCTTTATGTCATAATAACGCTGAACATGAATCCTAGTGACAGCCTCTTAAACAATATGATTCCATGTTCAGATATTTTCATAAAAAGGCGGCATTTTTACAAAAACTTAAATTTGATCCTAGTCTGCAAAATTCAAAAAGTTTTTTGTGTATTGTTTTTGTTATGTTTTTTTTTGTTTTGTTTTATTTGTTTTTCTCGAAATCATTCTCCTCCAAATGTGTGATTCTACTAGGTCATTTTCAATGTGTTTAAATTGTTTTGGGCCTTACACTGGATTGTAAGTTATGTGTCAACATGTTTATGGGCTGATCTTACACTGGTTTGGGCATGTTTAGGGGCTCTCGGTCCACTTTAGTTGTGGTATAAGTAACCCCCTCCTCAATTATTATTTTCATTAATTTAAAATTCAATTCTTTCCTTTCTTTCAAACTATCCAGCCGAAAGCCACTCCTTGCATAAACGATTCACATTAAGTTATTATTATCATTCGTGTTTGTTAATTCACAGGTAAATGAGCCAAGGTTCAAGCTAATTGTTTTGTTAGAATTGTGTTCTTAATGTATTAACAGATGAGTTGATGGATTACACAGATGAACGAGGTGTCATGTGGGGTGTTAGGATTAGTGATTGATGATTTCGATTGGATGTTTTAGGGTTATTTGTTGGAAATTAAACTGGATTTGTTGTAGGTTTAATGGAGATCTCGGTGCCATGGAGAAGACGACAAATATTTCAATGAGAAACCGAAAGGGTTCTTTGTCTACAACAGTAAACTAGTCAGAAGGATTTCGGTTGACTTTTGTTGACCGAGATCTCCTGGCTCTGACCGAGACCACACGTTCTCGGTTGATTTGTTGACCGAAATCACTGGTCTCAACCGAGAACTCATGTTCTCGGTTGATTTTGACAGAGAATGTCTATCTTTAACCCCTGTTTGACCGAGATCTCTTATGTTGAAAGAAAACTCAGTGTGGACCGAAATCAATCATAACATTATTATTATTTTTCCCTTATAGTCCACCTAATGTGTTCCTGTCATTATTGGCCCCTCATGTCTTAAAACTTGACTAATTTCCTTTAAAAAATATAACTATAGTTAAGTTTGTGTTTACTAACTTGATTCGTTTGGTGCAGTAATGGCTGATCAGGCTCCGTTAAAGTTTGTGGACACACATAATATAGCTGGATATCTATTTGATCCTCCACTGGCCCATAAAGAGTTCAAGTCTATGATTTTGGCCTCAACACTTGCAAGATTTCTCACGTATTACGAGAAAACCCTGTCATACGCAGGAAGATGATCACTGATTTTTTGGAATAATGCCTCAATCAATCAACGAGGGCCAGATGGAGTTATGTCGATAGATTCCAAAGTACAGAAGTAGCTGATCGTCATCACAGAGGCTATTATAAGGGAGGTGCTTCTGTTTGGTGATCAGCCTGATTACCCGACGGAATACTCTACTATAGCTGCCTCTGAGATTCTCACCAGGATGAGTTATGAGGGTATTTATCTTCCAGCAATCAAGAAGTTATTTCACCCATACTGGAGGTTTTTTATACACACGTTCTTCACATGCATGTCGGGAAGAAAGGGGGGATCTGACGAGATAAGTCATACTCAGATGTCTGGTATGTTTGCTCTGATCATGGATTGCAATTACAACTATTCCAAGTTTCTCTTCAATGAGATGATGAGCAATCTGAAAGGGAAGAAGAAAGAGATGTTTCTCATGTATCCTAGATTTCTACAGATGATTTTCGACTCACACTACACCAACCTTATCAGATATGTTGATACTTTATATATGAAGTCAATGGGACCCAACTCCTTTGGGTTAAAGAAACAGTACAGGAAAGGCTCCAAGATAGTCTATAAGGGCCTTCTGCTCTGGTAAAATTTGGCAGATTTGCTGAAACTAAAGCTATACAAGTTATAGCTCAAGTTGCCGACGAACATGTGACACCAGGTCAAAGGCGTTCTGCTACCTTTGAGATTAGTTCAGATGAAGAAGAAGAGAAAGAACACCGTGAGACAGATACTGATCCGACTGATGAACAGTTAACTGATTTTGAAGTTGCCAAAGAATTATTACAATCAACTGCTCTGAAGCCTCCTCAAGCATTTGATGTAAATGAAGAAGATAATGTTCTCGAGGAACCAACCAATGATCTCATTCCACGAAAATGCAGAAAGAAAGATCCTAGATTGAACGTGTTGGTTGCTGAAACTGAAACAACAACCACAACACCAACAACAACCGCAATCACTAGCCTACAACAACCTGAGTCACATTCTCCAGAGACTCAAGTTGAACCAAGTTCATCCACTGCAGAGCCATTGATTGAAGATCAGGTGTTAGATGACATTCCTCGTGATTTTGATTTTGAGTCAAATATTCCACACACCGATGAGGCTGATATACCCTTCACTGACGCTCCTTCTGTCTCATCAGGCCCAGTAAATCAAGGTCAATCAAGTTCTGGTGTTCCTGATAAGGTTTCTCAGATTCTTGCCATGCAAGAAAAATTTCTACAGAACAAAGGCAAGGGTATTGTACTTGATGATGCTCCAGTTGATGTACAAGCTCTTCAACGTCGATTCTTTGAGCTTGAACAAGACTCTTTCATTAAAGATGTACGCATTCAAGAATTGGAACCCAATAACACTGATCAAGACTCCAAGATTAAAGAGCTTCAATCCAACATGGGAGAATTAACTGCTATTTATCTAGACCTCCAACAGAAACTCGTTCAGATGTTTGGAGATGAATTCAATAGTAGTAGTGATGTAACTTCAAATATGCCCAAAGATGATCAAGGTGGTATCTCTATTGTTCGTCAAGTTGAAAACATAGATGAATCTGAGATGCTAAAACAGTACATGGCTGCTCCTCCATTCACCAAAGAAAAGTCGGATAGAGTTCAGAGGAAATTACTGGTGATAAAAAATTCCGATCAAATTGTTGAATCATTCGATCACCCAGACAGGTTCTTTGTTACTTTTCAAAAGGGTTTTTCAGATAAATATGTTGATCTTTTGGGAGTTGTGTCATGGGGCTTCGATGCTGAAAAGAACATGTGGTGGGTTTAGAGGAAGTCTGGGACCACTGAGTACTATAAGAAGATGAAACACTTTGGCTCTTGGACTAAAGTGGATCTTAGTGATTTGATAAACTCTCCATTCCATAACTCAACTAATGATAAACGCGGTTGGGACTTCTAGAACTTTCTGATAAATCAAGTTGATCAAAGTTTTCCGAAAATGCCAACTGCTGAGTCGTTCTTGAAGAAAGCAAAGGGGGTCGTGGATCCGAAGACAGGAAATACAATGGTAAACGTTATGTGGCCTGCTAAAAAGAAAGATACTCACATTCTTGTACCTAACGCGATTACAGATGGCACATTGGACAACATGAGGTTCTGGATGTATGATAGTGTAACTGCCACTGTTGTCGTCAAATTACAGAAGGGCAAAGGGCAATAAATATTTATTGATCCAAGGGATCTGCTAAAGTTTGGGGAGAAGGATATCAAGACTCTCAGCACGTTCCAGATAATAGCTGATCCAATTTTTGAAACGGCTGCCAAAGAATACACAAGTATGGTAGCGTCTATTATCAGGTGCAGATTTTGGGCAGGTGCTTTGAAAGATGCTGACATTGACTATATGGAGCATGATTGAGGACCAAGCTACAAACCAAGGGGGAGATTGTTGGGCCTAGTTATTTTGGTTTGTACTTAGTCTATTTGTTTGTTTAGGGCTGCGTATTTAAACCGAGATCCCTTTGGATCTCGATGGGCTTTTGGTCACTATTGGGCTTGTGTATTGAGTACCCTATATATAGAGTGCATTGTATAGGGTTCTAGGTTGTTCGTTCACTTGTTTGTTTGCCGTCTAAGGGTTTACTAGACGTGTTTGTAATCACCGTGCTTAGCACCCGACGTATAATATTACATGTGTTTTGAAGGAACTCTTGTGTTACGTGTTTGTGTTCTTTTGTGTTCTTTGAATAACTTAGTGTTGGAATTCCGCACCAACACCTAGTTTGTTGATATCATAATTGTAGTGATCCAGATTCGGAACATACACGTTGCATAAACTTCTTCACCTTCCTTACAATCATGGCCATGTTCCATTTGATCCATTAACTCTAGATCATCAGGATCAATTTGATCATAATCTTCATCAATCAATTCACTGTTAGAAATCTTGCTACCCACCAAGTTTTCATAGGATGCCATGAAAGCACTAAGGAAAGCAAAATTTTGTTCAACCTCTTTCATGTTTACATTAGGTGATGTAGTGAAGACATTAGTAGTTTATCCACCAGAGTTATCATTAAACCCGGAAGCCATGAAACATACATTTGGATCACTATATGAAGATGATCCCTCTTGTGAAGTTGGAATATGAAATGCACTAATTGGAGTAGCGGTGCTACTCAAAGGCAAACAACCTCCATATAGAGTCGGGTCTTCAGTTTCTTTTGATGACTTTTGGCATTTCAAGTCATACTCTCTATCTTCAATCTTTTGCATAAATTCCTTGTCGTAATATCTTCATTCTTAAAGAAACTATTCTCTTTAAGTACCATGAGAAATGTCGAGTAGGAACTTGGAAGAGCATTATTCACAGTATCAATCTTATCACTTTCATTCGGTTGCATCTTTAAATTATTTATTTCGACAATAAAATGATTAAATCGAGTCAAAATTTCCTCAACGGTCTCACCTTTCAATAGGTTAATGTTTCTAAATTAAAACTTCAACATCACCTTTTTACTTTCTTCAGTATTACTCATACTTCTTATTTTAATGTGCTAAAACAAAGATGCACAAATTTTAATACTTCCCACTTGATGAAAAATATTGGCGGGTAATGCCATCGTCAATGTGGAATATGCCTTTGTCTCAATCTCTAATGCTTTCTTTTCATATTGAGAATATTGAATAAATGTCTTTGGGGGTAAAACCAGTACTCTCATTACCAACCATAGGCACAGTGTACACATCATAAAGACAACGTGAACAATCAAGGTGTACGGACCCTAGATGTGCTCTGAAACGTGGTTCCCTGTAAGGCCCTGGTCCCGGTGCCCTACTTTGGCGTTGGATTTACTCATTAATACAGTTTTAAATACCAGAGTTAATTAAAACTTTTTGCGGAATAATAAACTTCAAACATATATTACAAAATCATTCAAATCTTTCCAAATTAAACATCTTTTGTCTTCCAAAATAAAACATAAATCATAATAACATCATAACATTTTTCTCAAGATGCCAGTGTCTTCAGTCGAATGCCATGTGTCTTCGCTCAAGCCAACTGCCTTAACCAATTCACCTGCGTGCATTCTAAAAGTCAGCTACACTAAGTGAGTTCTAGTTAATCAGGCATCTATATATATATATATATATATATATATATCCAAAGATACATATTCGTACTTAGCCTATTACCTTTCTTTCATACATACATATGCGTTTTAAAGAGCATTTCACCCTATAACCTTTGCGGATATTATTAGGGTATGTTCCCTATATTCGCATATATTATTAGGTTCTGTCCCCTACATTCGTAGATATTATTAGGGTTTGTTCCCTACGTTCATAGATATTATTAGGGTATGTTCCCTACATTCGAAGATATTACTAGGGTATATTCCCTATATTCGCAGATATTATTAGGGTTTGTTCCTTTTTTAAACATACACTTCATCCATCCGATAACCATACATATATTTCCTTATATAAACATACTTTCATACATACTCATTTCATTACGTACATTCATACATGCTTATATCATATTAGATATACTACACATTACTTTCCCTGACAATGTGTGTAATATCCGAAGATCGTTCAAGCACCGACAAGCATTCATTCATCACATTCATACCATATTATCACATCAATCATCATAGCATACACTTACCATTTAATGTAAGTGTATTAACATTCACATTGACAATGCACACAACCCCGAAAATATAACAAAGAAATGGGGCGAGAAACTCACCTGAAATCGGTTCCTCTCAGAGTTAATGGTAACTCTTTCTTTAACTGGGCATGACTAATTGTATAACAATTACACATATCAATTAACTAACATTATCCATTACATATTTCAAGTTTATTATAACCCTCAACGAACAGGGGTCCGGGGGCAGCGGGGTTCTAGGGGCGGGAGCCCCTAGCGTGGTCCAAGGGGCACATCCCCTGGCTAGGGTTAAGCTATCTAATGAAAAATTTTATTTTCATTAACTGTTCTTAACAAAATTTTCATTAGAATTCTTTAATAATATTTTATTTCTATCCCATTCGTATAAAAAACTCATTCTGGCTAAGTATCATTCGTCATACCATTCGCTATGACGAATGGCCTGATCTTAGCATAAACAATGACTGAGGCCATTTGTGATTTCATTGAGACGAATGAAAGGCTTATTCGTTACAGGAGCACGCGAATGTACCTATAACGAATGGCTCCATTCGTTGTCTCCTTATGACGAATGAATGGATGACGAATGAATTAAGTCATTCGTGACTTCTGAAGGACGAATGAGGGCTCATTCGCTAAGGCTATCTAATGAATGGCCAGCTAATCATTCAACATGACGAATGAGCATTAGTTCTATCCAAAATTTGACTCAGAGGTCAAAGTCAAAATCGTCAAGAACACAATAGGTCAACCACACACCAGATATGCAATTACCCTTCAAATCACAATGAAACAACACAATTTTGGTATCATTTAGCTCGTGTACCCAGAGCCTACAAACCCTAATCGTCCATACATCCAATCATCGCGTTTAAATGGTGCATTTGATTAATATATACATACAGCTTAACATTTGAGTAATTAATCTGTTTGATGTTTACGAATTCTAATGAGAATCGCCGCGTTTAATTCGTTTTTACCATTTATATATAGATCTAGGATTATAAAATGAACCAAACAAGTATTCATTATAATCGTACCTTTAAATGAGTCAATCTACAAACACGATTGAAGGTTCCCTGGACGGATCGCACGAGATATCTCGGTCTACTCAGGTGCTGAATCCCTGCGTAGATCGTTACGAGTATAGAACACGAATCACACGAACACACGAAACGAACACACGTTATATATTATAACTCAAACACGTGATGTAATATCACTGTTACAGACTCTCGTCCTCACGTTACAATGAACTTGAACAACTGACACGAACTTAAACAACGATTACAAACCAAGCCGTAACCTAGGACTATTTATACACGACAACTTCGCCTGGCATGTTCAGGCGAAGTTGTCCATAACTTCGCTTGACTAACAAGTTCGCCTGTTAAGCGAACTTGTCGGTAACTTCGCTTAAACATACAAAACATAATTAAACATTACAGACTCGATTACAGACACTAGACTATGAACTACTGACATTATGCACCAACAGACTCCCCCTTGGCAGTAGCTTCATATCTTGATCTTTAAGCACTTGTCTTGTAATCTTCAATCTTGTATCTTCACGCATGCACTCCTTCTCTAACACAAACTGACACAACTCTTTGATACTTCCTCGCTTCGTCCTTCCAAGCAGGAATATAAAAGATTTTCTTCTCATTGAGCACCTGCAGATCAGCTTGCGATAAGTTTACCAAATGCATCGGATCGTAAACTCTTAGGAGCTCTTGTTCATCCTCGTCTTCCATCACCGCCTCTGCTGTCTCACAATCCACATACCACCACTTTAGGTCTTTAAGCACATCCTTAGGCATTAGCTTCATCGGTACTTCTTTAAGACACCGGATCGGTTTATACTTCATGACCATCCAAGGTTTTGCATCAGCTCTCAAACCTCTATCCTTGTCTTCAACAAGTTTTCCCTTCTGCGGTTTCAACAACTCAAACTTCTTCTCTTTTATACTCTCTCTCCATACAATTTTCTCAATGACTCTAGCTATATTATCGTCACTTCGATTGATTAACCCCAATCTGGCCAAGTCTTTCACTTCACATTCCGGCAGTGTATTCAACGACCTTAACATTCTTTTAAAATACTAAGCGCCGTCATACCGTTTGATCACAAAGAGCTTCAACTGCTCATCATAGATCCAGCAAATAATCCCTTTCTTCGCTTCAACATAGCCTTTAATATTGTAACTCTTCTTAAACATTGTAGGGACCGCTGGTTTCTTCGTTTTGACGAACCACTGAGCATAGCCTTCCTTCCACCTAGGCTGCTCTTCCCATTCAGTCTCATCGATTATTGTCTCATTACCCATATCTGCTTTCCCCACATCTGGAATGTCATGCTCCACATTCTCTTCAACTATTTCACCTTCTTCAACATCTTCTTCAATCACAATCTGAGCTCCAATCTTCTCAATCTCCTCAATTGGCAGCACATCATCATCAAACAACACATCATCACTAAACATATCATCATCTAATTCTTTCAAAGCATCAATCACATCATCTCCCATTCCTTCATCATCAACCATCACCACCTCATCACCACCAGAACTGCCAGCCGCACCTGCAGACTCCCCCTGAGCTATGGAAGTCCCAAGAGCTTGAGTTGTTCTGGGCAACTCACCACCTGCACCTTTCGATGCATTGGGATCATCGTCTCTATCATTTCTCTTCTTTGTCCTTAACTCGTCGCCTCTACAGCTTGTCTCCCCCTGAGATGCCAAGAACTCCTTCATAGCATCAATAATTCGCCCATGTTCAACCAGGAGGGACGAATGTAGTTGATTCTCTGCTACAAGGCGCTGAATAGCCTGGGTCTGGATAAGATTCACCCTTGATTGTTCAGCCACGACCCGCTCAAGTGCAGCTATTCTCTCCGAGTCTGAGAGGGTTGCATCGAAATCAAACCTCATGTTAGATGTGTCTTGAGTATACTCAGCAGGGATCTCGAATGTAACCGGGACATCAGAAGCAGTTGTGGACGTAACCGCAGGTGGTATCGTGACCGACAACCCTGCAGTTGCAACGACTGTGGACTCTACAAATTGTGCAACCACCTCTGAAGGAGTACGCGTTGGAGGTGGTAAAGACACAATCTCCGGAGTCGTCAGCTGGATAGTAGTGATTGGGATGCCAAAAGCTGATGATGTAGCCGACACGGGAACATCCGCGGCGCTTAAACCTGTGACCTGTAGTGATGTAGGAACAATCGACATACCTGACAGTGCGGGCAGAGCGAAACGTACAACTCTTGAAGTCTCTCCAGCTCCCATACCTGCACCTGTCCTTTCCCGTCTTGAACGTCTAATCAACTTGTGAATATCCTCTTCTTCTTCTGACTCAGTATCATCAACTGTCCTCTTTCTCTTCCCAAATGTTCTCTCTTGAGTCACCAACATCCTTCTCGCTTCATTCATTACATTATCAAGATCTGAGTCAGCCACCGTCGTAGCTGCTCTAGTAACTTTCACTTCCCGAACCTGTGCAGCAGAGACCTGCACCTCTTCTTGCGGATCAAACCGGTCCATATCGAAGAATCCTTGGCCGCCAAATGCAGCATCAAGGTCTACATCCTCCTCAGCCGATACAATAGGCACAGTAGGTATATTTCGAGTTGCTCCTGCCTGTCGTGGTTGAGGGTCTCTGAACTCATCCCCAGTAGCAGGAACATACTCCGGGTTGATTAAATACCCAAACAGTGGAGTATGCCTCGGACGCAGCTCAGGCTTGCTTCTCGCACTCGAAGTCCGGCATTGAGCAAAGATCCGTTTGCTCGCACTCTCCACGTATCGTATTGGACGTCTTTGAGGCAACGTGGGAGCAACATGATTCAAGAGCATCTGAGTGAATCTTGGATACATAATGAACCGCTCACGAGCCATCGCTCTCCTCTTTCTATCGATCTCATAAAAGACCATCTGACTAAAGCTATAACGTTTGTTATAAGTCAGAGCAGTCATTGCTGACTGCATGGTCGCACCCATCCCGTCACTGCCCGCCTTCCTCCCTGACATGCAGACAATCATTACGTGCATGAGGAAGCGCCACTGATCGAGTAGGAAACCCTTCCTCCTCTGAGTATCACCTAATGGACCAGAATAGCCCATTCAGAGAAACGCTCCATCACGGAACGGAGCCACAAACTCTGTAGGGTCATCCCTAGTCTCCTCACTGAACCGTAAAGCCACCCGTATTTGTTCAGATGAGAACTGAACCTCTTGATTGTTGACGGTTGCTCGCATAACCGGGGGCTCAACGCGGCAATCGTATTCCACAGTCTGCCAGAAATCCTCGATATTGGGTAAGGATATCGGCAGAGTCGTAGTGATAGCATGGAATATCCTCGAGCGAATGAGGAATGTGATTATCTCGCGGTAATCCTCAACACCGCTCGCTTCCGGGTCTAAGGTGATATACATGTTATGACCCGGGAAGAATTGCCTCTGATTATCTCCATCGTCACCTCCAGCACCTCCAGCACCTGCTACTGCAGCCATATCTGCAACAAACGACCCAAGTTAGATAAACCTTAAGGCGTACCACAAGTTCGCTTGTTACCATGTGCGAAGTTGTGATAAAATTTGTATAGGCGAAGTTAAAGTTGGGGCGAAGTTGGGAACAATTTCGCTTCATCTTTAAGTTCGTCTAATAATTAAAAAATTAAAAGGTCCAGGCGAAGTTAATGATAACTTCGCCTCACCACAATATCGCCTCAGGCGAAGTTGAGCCTCAGGCGAAGTTACGGATAACTTCGCCTAAACCTTAAGTTCGCCTGAATCTGAAACGGCGACAGTAAGGTTGATTCAATCATCGAAAATCTGGTGTGTCGGTCAATTTTGACGATTTAGGAGACTAAAACACATGATATTAAGGCAATCCGGACGATTAGTTTGCTCATGAACACGTAAAAACAAGCTTTGAAATCCGGTATAAGGTTCGAACGTCCGAGGTCGCTAACCGGGTGTCGAAACAACCTAGGGTTAACAACATTGAACATCGATTATAAGATATAGAATCCAAACACACCTTGAATACTGATTGAAATCGAAAAAAAGATAATCAGATGATAATCGAATTAAGTTTGCTGTGATATTCGAGAATAAGTTCGCTTAGATCTGTGAATAATGAATCGTTTGACCTTTGAAAATCCTTATATAGGGTCAGAGATTATACAATCGAAGTTACGGTTAACTTCGCCTAAGCGAAGTTATTCACAAGTTCGCCTGTTTAACAACTTCGCCGATATTTACAAAATCAAACCTTATAATTCGAAAATTTTGCAATTAAGTTCTAAAACTTCCCTTTAAGAATTAAATGACACGATAAGTTCGCCTGTTTAACAACTTCGCCGATATTTACAAAATCAAACCTTATAATTCGAAAATTTTGCAATTAAGTTCTAAAACTTCCCTTTAAGAATTAAATGACACGATCAAGTCCAAGTAACCAGATACAAAATTATAAAACTACCTAAGTACAAGAAACTTTTAAAAATTAAAGTATAAGGGATCAAATTTAAGTCTCGATAGGGACTACTACGTTTTAGAAAAGATCCGAACAGGAATCATACTAAATACGTGACTGTCACATAGATCCGTGTTTAGCTGTATTATGACATAAAGAGACAGGTTGTAAGAAGGTAAATAACTTAAGATGGTTTTCATCGTTTCTGTGATACGAGTTAGGTTCAATTATGCCTCAAAATTTAAGTGGGCAACAACTCAGAAATTATGATGCCTCCTATCTATTCTCAAAGCGTATTTGGCTTTCCCCAAGTCACCCCGAATTGACCTCGACCCATAGTGTCTGATTAAGTTTATAAGTACTCTTCATCTGCTTCCCGTTCTCTTTCTTACTCCATGATTGAGAAGTCTTGACATTTTCAGCTCTAGAATGTTTTCATAACTCATAATTTTTTTTTTTTTTTTTTTATGATAAACATTTACATAGACTTCAGAGTAGTAAACAACTGCAAGTCCCGAATCTGGATCACTGCAGTTTCTTGAAACGCTATCTTCACGGGAATCAGAACACACATGGGCTCGTGTATGACTGGGTAATCGCTTTTCTGCCTATCATTCGGAAAGATATATATGAAGACATGCAAAACTCGTAAGGAGTTTCCACGTAAAATCAAGTAGATTTAGTTTGTATCACATCTACTTTTACGTACCATAAAAAGCTACCATGACATACAATAACTGTCCTAAAGCCTTTTAAGCCTAATAACTTCACTAGTTAAGTACACATAATCAGTATATTTATCATTTTCCAAGGTTGGATCAATTTTCTATTAAACATAGCAAACGAACTTCTTACGAAGTAGCAGACTTGAAAAATAAATTCATTTCCCTTAAAAAAAATTTTAACATGAATCGCCCCGACCAAAACAAAGTCTTCAGGTAAACGGCTATCCCGAAGATTCAATGGATCAGCTGGACCGACCCCATACAAGTATGTGTCCTTCTAACTAAGTATGATCGACTAATTTTAAGCGAAAGAATGAAAACTCATCATAAACCGCCCCGGTCACTTTCAGTCCTTTGGTTAATGGCTATCCTCAAATTCTACAAGTAGAAAATGAGGACCAAAACATATCCGAAGACTAGTCCTTCAAACTGAGGCAACCGACATATTTTTAAGCGATAGTGACGTGTTTTTTTTTTTTTTAAATATAACATGAAAAGCATGGTTACTCGGGATTGATCATCCCATTCAGCTCGATAAGGTTTTGAAATCTTGTTTTGTCAAACGCTTTAGTATAAAGATCAGCGAAATTATCAAGCGTATCCACCTTTTCAAGCACAATCAGTTTCTTCTCAGCACAATCCCGTATAAAATGATGACGTATGTCAATATGTTTAGTTTTACTGTGCTTCACGGGATTGTTAGTTACTGAGATAGCAGCTGTGTTATCAATGAAAATAGGAGTAAGTAAGAAATTCAGACCATAGTCGCGCAACTGTTGTTGAATCCAAAGAACCTGGGAGCAGCAGTTGGATGCTGCCATGTATTCTGCTTCACAGGTTGAAATTGCAACCGAAGTCTGTTTCTTGCATTGCCACGACACCAATCTGCCACCAAGAAACTGACATCCTCCAGTTGTTGACTTCCGACTCTGATTGCACCCTCCATAATCAGAATCTGTGTAAGCGACTAGCTCCAAGTCTCCTCCTCTCGGGTACCACAACCCCAGCTTCGGTTTACCCTTGAGATACCTCAGTATCCTCTTCACACCCTTCAGATGAGATTCTTTTGGGTTTGCCTGAAAGCGTGCACAAAGACAAACAGCAAACATTATATCAGCCCTAGCAGCATTTAAGTACATTAAAGAACCTATAATAGCCCGATATTGAGTTAGGTCCACATCTGCATCACCGTCTGACTCAGCACCCAATTTGTGATTGACGCAGATTGGAGTGTCGAATGGAGTGCTGTCCTCCATCTTGAAGCGTTTGAGCACATCATGGACATACTTGGTCTGATGAATGAACATCCCATCCTTCTTCTGATCAACCTGCAATCCTAAAAAGAAAGTTAGTTCACCCATAGCATTCATTTCAAACCTCTTTTTCATGACGGCCTCAAAATCTTGACACATGGAGACTCTTGATGCAGCAAAGATAATGTCATCCACGTAGACTTGCACCAGCAGGAAGTCGCTTCCATCTCTCTTGAAGAACAACGTGCTATTTATCTTCCCTCTTTCAAACCCATTTTCAAGCAAGTAATCTGATAAAGTTGAATACCAGGCACGAGGTGCCTGATGTAGTCCATACAATGCCTTGCTTAACTTGTACACGTGATCAGGAAAGTCGGGGTCAGAAAAACCCGGAGGTTTCTCAACATACACTACCTCATCAACTTTCCCATTCAGAAACGCACTCTTCACATCCAACTGAAATACCTTCATCTTCTTATAAGCAGCGAACGCCAAAAACAATCTAATGGCTTCCAACCTTGCGACAGGAGCGAACACTTCATTATAATCAATCCCCTCTTGTTGATTAAAACCTTTAACGACTAGCCTCGCCTTGTTTCTTATGATAATCCCTTTCTCATCTCTCTTGCACTTAAACACCCATTTTGTGCCTATCGCATGCAGATGCTTCGGTTTTTCAACCAAAGTCTAAACTTCCATTTTCTTGAATTGAGCCAACTCTTCTTGCATAGCTTCGACCCACGAGCTGTCCTTGAGAGCCATTTAATAATTCTTCGGTTCAATCTGGCTGATAAAGCAGGTGTACAAGCATTCGTTGATTATCCCTGTCTCCTTGATGCTTGTGTAAACACAGGTGTGCTCATTCAAGCTACGTCTTGTTTGTACACCGGAGGACACATCACCAATCACATTCTTCAAAGGGTGATCTTTATGAATTCTCGTGCTCGGAACAGAACCAACATGCAAATTGTCTTCCAAGTTAGAAGAGAGCTCGTCAATAGTTGTTTCATGCTGAGAGTGAAATTGATTGAAAAATTCTTCTTCAGTCGAGGCAGCAGGGGTATCGACAGCATTTGATGAGGAAGGTTGACATTTATCGGTCAGCTGTCTTTGCAATAAGTTTTCTTCCTCATCAAGGATCATCTTCGTAGCAAATCCCTCTTCTTCTTCAGCAATATCCAAATACGGTATGTTAAAAGACTTAAAAAGTTTAACATAGTCGAAAAACTCAGCAGGTCCGTTGCTTGGTTTAGGCGGTTGGTAACTTGTGATATCGGTGTTACACACCACCTCAACCTTGCTGGTCGATGTATTAAAGACACGTCTGTTGGGAGTCCCAACAACATAACCGACTAAGATTCCTTCATCGGCTACTTCACCAAATTTAGAATTTGTCTTTAAAATCGAACAAGGGGACCCGAATGGTTCAAGACCACTCAAGTTGGGCTTTCTCCCATGCATAAGCTCATAACACGTTTTACCAAGTCTTTTAACAGTTAAGACTCTATTCAGAACATAACAGGCTGTAGCTACAGCTTCAGCCCAAAACACCACAGGAAGCCTCGAATCAGCCAGCATTGTTCTGGCTCCTTCAATTAATGTTCTGTTCTTCCTTTCAGCCACTCCATTCTGTTGCGGTGTATACGGAGCGCTGTATTGGTGTTCAATCCCTTTCTGAAGGCAGAAGATCTCCATCTCAAAATTCTTGAACTCCGTTCCATTGTCACTCCTGATGAACTTAACCCTTTTATCCATAACGTTCTCAACTTTGGTAATCAAATTCTTCACCATCTGAGCCGTTTCGTCTTTTGATTTCAGGAAATATACCCACGAATATCGTGAGTAGTCATCAGTGATCACCAAGCAATAAGAAGTACCTCCTAGACTTTTTGCATTCACGGGACCGAAGAGATCCATGTGAAGCAACTCTATAGTACTGACAATAGAATTGACCTTCTTGGTGTGATGGGATTTCTTGTGCTGCTTTCCCTTCTTGCACGCTATACATTTATCTTCAAAATTGAAATTCTTCAAGGGAACGCCCAGCACAAGTCCATTCTTGACAATGTTGTTCATCTTCCGAAGATGAATGTGCCCCATTCTCCTATGCCCCAATTCGGACTCCGATTCGCTCGCTTTTGTCATAAGGCATGATTCTTCCGTGGCCATTTCAGTTGACCTCATATCCATAATATACGTATTTCTTTCACGTGGAGCCTTCATCACAATCCACTCCTCTGGTATCTGAAAACCAGGTTGCAACACAATCGCCTCAATCTTTGTAAAATGAACGGTGTACTCCTTATCACAGATCTGCGACACACTCAGCAGATTGTGCTTCAATTCTTCCACAAAGTTAACTTTCTCCAATGTCATCTTTCCGTTCGACACCGTTCCCATTCCTGTAATCTTGCCTCCACTTTCACCGGCAAAACTCACTCTCCCTCCTTGAACAGGTTTCAAATCGTGTAACAAGTATTTGTTACCCGTCATGTGCCGGGAACAGCCGCTATCTACAACCCAAAGATTGTTGGCAGCCCTGTTCAACTGTTCCTGCACAATAAAGCAAAAGATTAGAATTTAGGGACCCAAGACCAATTGGTCTTGGATCTATACATCCCAAACTTTGGCTTTCCAAAGTTAGTATCTCGATAATTCCTGTAAGTCATATTAGGATACCTCCTTGAAGATTGATTGTGAGGCCTTCCAAACCTTTGTGAATTGAAAGAATTATAGCTTGTGGTTTGATTATTAGCAGTGTAAAACTGAGATTTGTTTCTATGAAAACCTGAGTTAGTCACATTTTCGGATTTTAAATGGTTTTCTTTTTTAGTAGCATGATAATTACTATTAGGCTTATTCTCAGTTTTAGTAGGCCTTACACCTCTGAATCGCTGCTTCAGAAAGCAATCTGCAACTAGGTGCCCTAATTGATTACACCTAAAACAACACCTATGCTCAACCTTTTTATCAACCGGTGTTTTAGATGTCGAGGCTTTATTACCGCCCGTTCGTCTCACATATGGTGGGATGTACTGGTTTAGTGGAGTACTCTTATTATTCGTCTTATCTTTCTCTCCACCATTAGGTAATACCACCTCCTCTTTTGCCTTACCAGACTCGGATGACTTATCCGAATCCGATGAGACTGGACTTGGATCAGAAATTTTAACACTTGAAACAGGCGAATTTGTTTCGCCTCCACTAACATTTGGTTCTTTACAAGTTACTTTAACTGGTACTGTCTGAGCAACCTCAAAGTCAACAGATTTCTGAACACTAGGGTTAAAAGTGTAATTGTGATTATAAGGTGGTGGAACCTCATGATAACCGATTCCTCCTCTCTTAGCAGAGGAACCTTGATCACTAACAAGGTGATCAAGAATAGCAGAGGAATTTCTGAACTGCTATAGTTTTCTATTCAGTTCCACCACTTTTACCTAGAGATCAGCAATCTGTTTTTCTCTATCAGCAATTAGTTTGGTTTTTTCCTCCAAAACTTCATAGCTTAAATCAATCACTTCAATTTTTTCAGCAAGTTTTGTTTTTAGACTTTTAACATCTTTTTCACAAGCTTTTATTTTGACTTTATAGCTATTTTCTCTTGCTTTTGTAAAATGATGATCTTCTTTTAGGGTTTTAAATTCAGCATCCAACCTAACATACTGATCGGTTATAGTTGCTAATTGCTCAGACAAGTTTTCACATTTAGAGCATGTATGTTTAGAACATACCTCGGAGAGCTGGTCATTAACGTCTGCCATAAGAGCTTTTTCTTCTCCGGTAACCTTCTCATTTTCTTCAGTTTCAACCTTCGCCAAATTTGCCTGCTCAAAAGTTTCTTTAGAATGCAGGTTCCAGTTGTATTCACCATCTTCTCTGGACATCATTGCACTATAATCTTTAGAACCCCCACTTTGCTCTGGAGACCTACCCTGACTTCGTTCCACACGCTCATTCCTGCATTCCTTTGCAAAGTGACCGTTTTGCTGACAATTGTAGCATCTCAACTTTGTCTTGTCAAACCCTGGCTTTCCACCGACAAACTTTCTTCCGGTCTTTCTCATAAACCGCTTCACTCTTCTTACAATCATGGCCATCTGCCATTGCAGATCCATTTCCTCCAGATCATCAGCATCAATCTGGTCATAGTCTTCATCCAACATAGCTGGATCAACAACCTTCCCTTGAATGTAGTTCTCATAGGAAGCAATAAAAGAAGCATAGAGACCAAACTGCTCTTTAGCAGACTTGACACTCATAGGCATCTTGGAGTAGTTGTTGCTGGGAATACTTGGAGAGCAACTACTCTTGCTTACCTGGGGTTGAGAACCACTCGATCCACCTGCTACATAGCAAACATCACCATTTGTGTTGACTGACACATGACCCTCATGTGATGAGTTTGCGCCCGACTCTCCCTTCGAGTAGTAGGCAGCAGATTCAGTCTTCGATCCTGAGCTAGTGTTGACTTTAGCTCCATACATACCTGGATCTTGAACCTGATCCATAGGTGTCTCCTTTCTGACCATGTTAAGCTCAAAGGTTCTGAGCTTGTTGACTGCCATTTCTAGATCATATGTGGGAAAGTCTTTGTCTTCCCTCATCAGCACAGTGTACATCTCCCATTTTGGTGGGAGAGCATCTAGAAGCTTCTCAACTATTTCTTCTTCTCGGTAGGAAATTGAATAGTTGCTCAATTCCATCATCAGATGGTAATATCGAGTGATAATATCATCTAAAGATTCATTTTTTCAAATACTTGAAGACTGAGAACTGGGTTTTGAGCAATTTTATCTTTGAAGCACGGATTCCTACATTCCCTTTAAATCTATTCTCAAGAGCTTCCCAAAGCTCTCTTGCTGACGTGTACTTTCTAAACGTATGAAGGATCTCTTGTGGAAGAGCCATAGTAATAGCAGCATGAGCCTTGCTCTCGGCCTCATACATCTTTTTCTCTTCTTCTTCCATTTTACTATATTTTTTGATTTGATCACGACCTTCATACTCCGTAACTGGTGGAATATAACCATCCTGGATGCATACCCACATCTTCGCATCCTGGTACTTGACATATTGTATGAACCGATCCTTCCATGCAACGAAATCGGTTCCCTTCAGCAATCTTGGGGCCTTAGTAGCTGACCCTGCTTCAACTTCCATCTTCACTAACTCAGAGATGTTAATCGAAGACATCTTTCCCGAAAAGTAAGAAACCCGAAAAAAAATCAAAAATTTTCTGAAAAGTACTGTAGGCGAAGTTACGGATAACTTCGCTTAAGCCTTAACTTCGCCGCTGATTAACTTCGCTGAAGAACTTCGCAGATGATTAACTTCGCTTAAAGTAAGCGAACTTAGGAGGTAGGCGGAGTTGTAGAGAACTTCGCTGAGTTAGGCGAACTTGAGAAGGTAGGCGAAGTTGAGGACAACTTCGCTTAACCTTATATCTTCGCCGAAACCCTACTTATCCTGACGACAACTTCGCCTGATGAACACGGACGTTTTTGCAGATCTGAAATCTGTATTTTACGAGGTTTTTGACGGTGCAAAGGCTTGAATACTATGGAAGGAGGTAAGATTGACTCAAAAACACAGAAAACACGTCCCGCGAATAGTCGAAACGGGACGATTTCTACACCCGCGTGAATATCCCGAACCTCACAATCGAGCAAATGCTCTGATACCAATTGTAGGTTCCCTGGACGGATCGCACGAGATATCTCGGTCTACTCAGGTGCAGAATCCCTGCGTAGATCGTTACGAGTATAGAACACGAATCACACGAACACACGAAACGAACACACGTTATATATTATAACTCAAACACGTGATGTAATATCACTGTTACAGACTCTCGTCCTCACGTTACAATGAACTTGAACAACTGACACGAACTTAAACAACGATTACAAACCAAGCCGTAACCTAGGACTATTTATACACGACAACTTCGCCTGGCATGTTCAGGCGAAGTTGTCCATAACTTCGCTTGACTAACAAGTTCGCCTGTTAAGCGAACTTGTCAGTAACTTCGCTTAAACATACAAAACATAATTAAACATTACAGACTCGATTACGGACACTAGACTATGAACTACTGACATTATGAACCAACAACGATCTAGTTTTGATGTCGGTTTTGGCTTGTTACGACGTTCTAGCACCAACAAGCTAGGGTTTTCACCTTCGGATCTTGGCTCGGGATAAAGGAGGTGTTTGTGTGTCTTTTTGAAGGTGTAGGCTATGGCGTAGAGATGAATAAAAATGAAAAGTTTTAGTGTTTAAGAGGTATTTATACTCCCTTAGTCCATGGACCTAAGGCCCATTTCATCCCTTATTCCATCCTTTAATATCCAAGCCCACTCTCTAATATTTTATTTATTTAACTTATTAACGACACCTTATTGATTAAATGAAATTTCTTTTATTATTATCATTAACCGTATGATGTTACATTCCCATTTAGCAAAACCAATAAACTTCATTAAACGATGACATTTTGAATGAGATCCGATCTCAGCATCGAGATGTAACATTTGCTGCATCAACACATTTTGAGAAGCCAGTGCATAATAACCAGCCATCGCAACAATAAAAGGTTAATCTTAACAATATCCAAATTTAAAGGGTTAAAATGAAAATATCGAATTCTCAGTGACGAATGATGAACAGTGGCGAATGGATATGTGAATCTGGTAACGAATAAAGGTAATGAATAGTGTTTAGTCTTCACGGATGAGGGTAATGAATAGCTATCACAAATGAAGGGTCAAAGATGACGAATCGACACCCGAAAAGCTTAGCGAATGGCTGATGAATGGGATAACGAATAACATAACGGATGACTTTGTAATGAATGAGTTACTATGACGAATAAGGATTCACTGGATGACGAATGAGTGATGACGAATGGTTTCAATCACGTATAGCTAATAACGAATCAACTACAGTAACAAATTAGGTTGATATTCAGTTTTAACACACTTGACACGTGGCACGGATCAGTTACAAACAGATGATGAATGAGTATCAAACTTATAGCGTACGAAAAAATTCATTGTAACGAATGTGTTGATGAATCTTCAAATCTTCATCACATAATTTCCAGATCTGGAAATTCCCATATCCAAACCACAAACCGGACGACCCCAGATTTATGAATTAATCCAATTCATAACCAAATTACACATGTAAGAGCTCAAACTAATCTTAAAAATATCCAAATTTTAAGGCTTAAAATGAAAATATCAAATTCTCAGTGACGAATGATGAACAGTAGCGAATTGATAAGTGAATCTAGTAACGAATAAAGGTAACGAATAGTGTTTAGTCTTCACGAATGAGGGTAACGAATAGCTATCACGAATGAAGGGTCAAAGATGACAAATCAACACCCGAATAGCTTAGCGAATGGTTGACGAAGGGGATAACGAATAAGATAACACATGACTTTGTAGCGAATGAGTTATTGTGACGAATGAGGATTCACTAGATGACAAATGAGTGATGACGAATGGGTTTCAATCACGTCTAGCTAATAACGAATCAACTACAGTAACAAATTAGGTTGTTATTCAGTTGTAACAAACTTGACACGTGACACGAATCAGTTACAAACTGATGACGAATGAGTATCAAACAATAGCGAACGAACAAATTTATTGTAACGAATGTGTTGATAAATCTTCATAATATAATTTCCAGATCTAGAAATTCCCTGATCCAAACCACAAACTGGACGACCACAGATTTATGGATTAATCGTCCAATTCATAACCAAATTACACATATAAGAGCTCAAACTACTCGTATCAGTCATGCGGACAAACTGTAAGGTCCAAGATGGATTAATCTTTCAATTATGATGTCAACTAATCTAGATGTTGGTGCAGAAATCCAACACTAGATGATTCAAGAACACGAAACACAAACACGTAGAAAACAATGAGTTGCTTCAAAACACACGTTATATTAAACGTCGGGTGCTAAAGCACAATGGTTACAACCTCGTCTAGAACAACCTTAGACGGCCAAAGCAACCACTGAATGAACAACCTATAACCCTATAAAATAAGTTCTATATATAGGGTACCCACAATACTAGCCCAAACATAGCCCAAAGCCCACCGAGATCTATAAGGATCTCGGTTTACATGCGCAACCCAAACACAAAATAAACTAAGTACAAACCATCTAAACTAGGCCCAACAATCTCCCCCTTGGTTTGTAGCTTGGTTATCAGTCATGCTCCATATAATCAATGTCAGCGTCTTTCAAAGCAACTCCCCAAAATTTGAACCTGATAATAGAAGCGACCATGCTTGTGTATTCTTTAGCAGCCGTTTCAAGGATCGGGTCAGCTATTATCTAGAATGTACTGAAAGTCTTGATGTCTTTCTCTCCAAGCTTTAGCAAATCCCTTAGATCAACAAATCTGTACTACCCTTTGCCCTTCTTCAGACGTATAACAACGGTGGCAGTCTCACTATCATACATCCAGAACCTCATGTTATCCAGAGTGCCATCTGGAGTAGCTTTAGGCACAGGAATATGAGTGGCCTTGTAGGCCACATAACACTGACCATTGTCTTTCATGTCCTTGGATCCTTGACCCCCTTGCTTTCTTCAAGAAGGATTCTGCAGTTGACATGTTCAAAAATCCTCTATCAACTTGGCTTCTCAGAAAGTTCCAGAAATTTCGACCTCGTTTGTCATTAGTTGGGTTGTGGAATGGAGAGTTTATCAGGTCACTAAGATCCACCTTAGTCCAAGAACCAAAACCTTCCATTTTCTTATAGTACTCAGTGGCCTCGGACATCCTTTTGACCCACCACAAGTCCTTTTCAGCGTCAAAACCTCATGACACTACACCAGAGCGATCTCCATATTTATCTGAAAATCCCTTTGGAAAGCTAACATGAACTTGTCTGGGTGATCGGATGACTCAACATTTTGATTGGAGTTTTTCATCACCATCAACTTCTTCTGAACTCTATCTGACTTCTCTTTGGTAAATGGAGGTGCAGAAATATATTGTTTCAGCGTCTCAGATTCATCTATGTTTTCAACTGGACGAACAGTAGAGCCACCCCCTTGATCAACGTTGGGCATCTTTGAAGTTACATCATTATTGCTTTTGAATTCAACTCCAAACTTCTGAACAAGTTTTTGTTAGAGGTCTAGATAAATAGCAGTTAGTTCTCCCATGTTGGACTGAAGCTCTTTAATATTGGATTCTTTATCAGTGTTACTGGCTTCCAATTATTGTATGCGTACATCTTTGACGACAGAGTCTTGTTCGAGTTCAAAGACTCGATGTTGAAGAGCTTGTACATCAATGGAAGCATCTTCAAGTACAATTCCCTTGCCTTTGTTATGTAGTAATTTTTCCTACAAAGCAAGAATCTGAGCAATCTTATCAGAACTTGACTGACCTTGATTGACTGGGGGAGATTAGCCAGAGGGAGCGTCAGTATGTTGAAAATCAGCCTCAAACTCAAATTCACGAGCAATATCATCAAAAAGCTGATCTTGAGTTTGAGGCTTAGTAGTAGATGGGCTTGGATCAACATGAGTGTCAGGAGCAGTTGACTCAGGTTGATGTGATTCTTGCTGTGGGCTTGTTGTTGTTGACGGTTTGGTTATTCATCTTCATTGACCAGCACGCCAGATCTCAGATCTTTCTTTCTTTCGTTTACTTGGAATGAGATCGGCGGTTTGTTCCTCGGGAATATCTTCATCATCTTCATTTACAGTAGCTGCTTGAGGAGGCTTCAATGCAGTTGACTGTAGTAATTCTTTAAAGGTCTCAAAATCCTTTATTTGCTCAGCAGTCGGAGCACTAATGGTGTCACGGTGTTCTGTGTCTTCATCTTCATCGTCAAGATCTCAAGTGTAGCAACACGCCTTTGAGTTGGCGTCACATGTTCTTCAGCCAATTGAGCTATGACAGGAACAACTTCTGTTTCGGAAAACTAGCCAAATTTAACCAAGGCATGTAGGCCCTGATAAACGATCTTTGATCCTTTTCTGGACTGCTTCATCAACCCAAAAGTGTTGGTTCCCATCAACTTCATATCTAATGTTTAAACATATTTGACAAGATAAGTGTAATGTGAGTCAAAAATCATCTATAAAAATCGTGGATACATGAGAAACATCTCCTTTTTCTTCCCTTTTAGGTTGCTCGTCATCTAATAAAAAACGAACTTGGAATAGTTAAAATTCCAATCTATGATTTGAGCAACAATAGCCGACATTTAAGTGTGGCTTATTTCATCATATCCTCCTTTCCTTCCCGACACACATGAGAAGAACGTGTTTATCAAAAATCTCTAATATCGGTGAAACAACTTCTTAATAGCCGGAGGATAGGTTCCCTCATAACCCATTCTGGTAAGAACCTCGGAGATAGTAGCAATCGGGTATTCCGTTGGGTAATCAGGTTGATCCCAAAATAAAAGAACCTCTCGAACGATGGCCTCTGTAATGACGATCGGCTTCTTTTGTCTTTTGGAGACTATCGATAAAACTCCACCTGGCCCTTGTAGATTGATTTAGGTATTGCTCCAAAAATCAGTGATCATCTTCTTGCATATGACTGGATTTTCTCGTAAGGCGTGAGAAATCCTGCAAGTGTTGAGACCGACGATCCTAGATTTGAACTCTTTATGAATCAGTGGTGGATCAAATAAATCTCCAACTATGTTGTGTGTGTCCACAAACTTTAACGGAGCCTGATCAGACATTACTGCACCAAACTAGTCAAGTTAGTAAATACAAACTTTACTGTAGTTATGTTTTAAAGCAAGATATTCAAATTTTAAAACATGATGGACCAATAATGGAAACATCATATTAGGTGGACCATAAGAGAAAAGTAATAATAGTATTATAATTGATTTCTGTTCAACAATGAGTTTTCTTGTCCACATGTGAGATCTCGGTCAAACTCAATAGATTTCGGTCAAGGGCTAGTGTTCTTTGTCAAGATTAACCGAGAACGTGAGTTCTCAGTTAAGGCCAGCGATTTCGGTCAACGAAAGTCAACCGAGAACGCGAGTTCTCGGTCAAATCCAAGAGATCTCAGTCAACGAAAGTCAACCGAGAACCCTGAGATTGGTTAACAACTGGAGACAGAGAACCCTTGGTAATCCCTTCTTGAAACATGTGCCATTTTCTACGAGAATGGCTGAAAACACCATTAAACCTGCAATAAACACTTTTGAATTCCCAACAATTAACCCTAACACATCCAATAGATATCTCAATCAATAGTTTAACAGCTCAAGATCCTTGTTTGCCGATGAGATTCGTCTATCCATCTATTCATCAGTCCAAAAGAATACATCTTGTTAGGTCTCACAAAGACTTGTGTTTATTACCTGTGAATCAATCAAAGAGTAAACGCCAATAAAATCTTGTAATAACTAAAACAAGAGGAAGTTCTCGGCTGGATGGCTTGAGAGAGAATAAGAATTTGAGTTTTGAATGTCATGAATACAATAGTTGAGGTTAAGGGTTACTTATACCCCAATTGATATGGGCCGAGAACCCATAAACAAGCCGAAACCAGAGGTTCAGCCCAAAATCATGTTATCACATAAGGCCCTTTTTCTCATAGAAAAGGCCCAGAACATTTTAAGCAACGCCCAAAACAGTTTAAGCACATTGAAAAAAAACCCAGTTAAATCACATGTTATGAGGAGAGTAATTTCGAGATAAAACAAATAAGACAAAAATAAACATAAATAATAACAATAATAAAAATAACACGAAAAATCAATCCTTTTGAATTTTTGCAAATTGGGATCAAATTTCAGTTTCTTTGAAAACGCTGTCTTTTATGAAAAGATCCGAACATGAAATCATATTGTTTAAGATACTGTCACAAAGATTCATGTTCAGCCTTATTATGACATAAAGAAGCAGGTTGATAGCAGGTATAACAAACTTAGCATGATTTTCATTACGTCAGTGATATAAGTTAGGTTCAGTTTGGCATAAAACTTAGATGGACATCACTCATGGACCTGTAATGCCTCCTATCGTTTCTGAAAGCGTATTAGGCTTTCCCCAGATCAACCCAATTTGACTGCAACCCCCTAGTGCTTGATCAAAAGGTTTTTATTGAATAATTAAACAAAATTTTGAGCATTAAGGTTGAACGTTGGACTTACAAGCCATCCGGACTTACATGCCTTGTATTCGAGACATGACAGGACTTACTTTTTTGCCCCATCTCTGTAGTTCTAGTTTGACCCTTTAATTTTATTTATTTTTTTTTACATAATATTTTTGGTTATCAAGACACTAGCGGCTCATGTATGACTGGGTAATAACTTTTTTGTCAATCATTCAGAGAGATGTATATGGAGACATGCACATGTCTTCAAAATGACTCTCCACATTAAGTTTAGCATATTAGTTTATATCACTTCTACTTTTATGCATCATGGAAAGCTACCATATAAATCAATGACTTTTCTAGAGCCTTTTAAGCTTAATAACTTTACCCGTTAGGCACACAGAAACATTTTATCTATCATTTTCCAAAGGGTGGATCAATTTTCATTTTAAAATATTTGAAGCTTCTAAAAGTTGTTAACTGAATAATAATATCATTTCCCAGATAGTTACATAAGACACACATGTTAAGAACTCAGTCACCCTGGTTAGTCTTAACTTTCAGCTAAATGGCTATCCCGTATGTCCACAAGTGGTTAACAGGACCAAACACATATGAAAATACATGCCCCTCCAACATAGAGTTACCAACATAGTTTTAAGTGAAAGAATTCAAAACACATCACAATCGCCCCGGATGCTTTCAGTCTTTAGATAAATGGCTATCATGTGACTCTACATGTAGATCACCGGACCAAACATATACAAGTATATGTTCTTCAAACTTGAGCAACCGACATAATTCAAAGCGATAGTGAGCTATAAAAAGACAAACACACACTATTTTTGGCTTTTTGATTTTTCACGCACACACAATTTTTGGCTTTTTGATTTTTCACGCACACACACTATTTTTGGCTTTTTGATTTTTGTCCCCCTAAAATTGTACTAATTAACAAAATATGTACAAGTGTACACTCAAAAAGACTCAATCCTCGAAACGAAGCATTTTAAAAAAACTCACAAGCACATTGAATTTGGTTGTTCGGACCGGTTTTGTAAATAAGTCTGCCACATTGTTATTAGTGTGAACTTGTTCAAGGTGAATCATTTTTCGGTCATAGCAGTCACGAATAAATTAATTTTAATATCGATGTGCTTAGTTTTAGAGTGTTGAACTGGATTTTTAACAATTGCAATGGCAACATCACTATCATAAAAGATTGGAGCATCAAGAAATTCCAAACCGTAATCCAACAGTTGATTTTGCATCCAGATAACCTGAGAGCAGCAAGCTGATGTGGCAACATACTCCGCCTCGGCGATCGAGGTGGACACAGTTTGTTGTTTCTTACATTGCCATAAAATGAGACGATCTCCTCAGAACTGGCATCCGGCATATGTGGATTTTCTGTCAATGTCATCACAACCATAATTTCTATCAGCAAAAGCATAAAGATCAAATTCTGATTGTTTGGGATACCAAAGACCTAACTTCGGTTGTCCCTTCAGGTATCTAAAAATACGTTTAACAGCAATTAAATGAGAGAGTTTAGCATTAGCCTGGAAATGAGCACATTGGTAAACTTCAAACATGTTGGGCCTAGTTTATGGTTTGTACTTAATTTTGTGATGTTGGGCTTGGGGTTTTGGGTTTGTGTTCTCGGTGGGCTTTTAGTTGTTTGGGCCGGCCTAGTTGGTTGATATATCTATATATAGGCATGTTATGTATAGGGTTAAAGGTTGTTCATTCCTAGTTTGGTGATCGCAGTTTGTAAGTTCTTAAGCACCCGGCGTATTTATAATATATGTGTGTTTTGAAGCAATCTCGTGTTATTTACTTGTTCTTATTCGTGTTCTTGAATAACCGAGTGTTGGTATTCCGCACCAATACTCGTTTAGTCGATATCATATTGTAGTGATCCAGATTAGGGACTTACAAAACATGATGTCAGGACGATTGGCAATGAGATATATCAGAGACCCGATAATCGATCTATAGTACGTTTGATCTACGAGACTCCCATCCGGATCAGATGACAGTAGAGGCCTTTCCTCCATGGGAGTGTTAGCACTCTTGGAATCTTGAAACTCAAACTTTGCGAGCATATCCTCAACATACTTCCCTTGATGCAGTAAAATTCCCGCCGAGCTTTTGCGACCTGTAACCCCAAAAATGTTGTCATCTAACCCAACGAACTCATCTCAAATCTTTTCTTTATTACTTCTTCAAATTTTGCACACAACTCAGAAATGGTCGATCCAAAAATAATATCATCCACATAGATCTGGACTAGAATCAAATCTTTTCCGATAGTTTTACGGAACAAGGTTTGATCAAAGGTTCCTCGCTAGTAACCATGATCTAGTAGATGTCCAGTCAATGTAGCATACCACGTCCGAAGAGCCTGATGTAACCCACACAATGCATTGTCTAACCTGTAAAGGCGATTTGCTTTCTTGGAATCAACAAAGCCCGGTGGCTGATCCACATAAATCTCTTCTTTGACTTCACCGTACAGAAAAGCGCTCTTAACATTCATCTGATACACTGTGAACCCCACGAATGACGCAGAGGCCAGAAGGATTCTAATAGCCTCAAGTCTAGCACTGGAGCATAGACTTTACTGTAGTCTAACCCTTCAACTTGACGAAAGCCAAGAACTACCAACCGTTCCTTATTTCGGACAATAATCCCGGTATCATCTTGCTTGTTTCGGATTGTGTCAAGTGCTTTCTTTCTTTTCAGTAACTCAACCAATCTCCAAACCTTCAACTTATCAAACCGATTGAACTCTTCATGCATTGCATCTACCCAACTTGGTTCCTAGAGGGCCATTTCTACCGTCTTTGGCTCAATCTGAGAGATGAAACATGAAAACAAGCAGTTGTTTATGTGTCCTGTCTAACTTCTGGTGGACACGCCCATTTCAAGACGACCTATGACATTCTCGATTGGATGATTTTTCTGAATCCTCGATGGAATTAATTTATCGAAAACATCACCGGTAGAGCGCAGGTTTGACAAGTTTACATAAATATCACCAAGAGGGTACTTCCATCCAGAGGTCACTTTACTATGTGAGTACGAGGTGCCGGAGACATATTCATTCGGAATGGCATCAGGAAATAGTGTGCTCCCAAAAATCTGACGAATAGGACTCTACCCCTCAACTATTGCAGCATCTACAAATAAATTTTGCGAGCATTCAGTTTCTGGAACTTCTTTCGGCTAAGTATCAGATGCGGATGTGTCTTCATTAATTGGTTATGTGACATCATCATCCAGAAGTGGAGAGATGTGAGATACTGCATGTGAGTCATCTTTCTCAGCAGCCACTGTAGCACCACCTAAAGGTTCTGTGTTGATGACCGGAAGCACATTGAATGGTTTGAAGAATTCATTGTAGTCGAATAACCAGTCCGGACCAACAAAAGCATCAGCCTCGTTTTCTTCCAACCAACGGACATCATAGGATTCTAAGATTTGCTTGGTGGACTTATTGTAGACCATGTAAGCTGTATGGCCCGAGTAACCAACAAAGTAACAATCATCAGCTTTGGCTCCAAATTTCGGACTAGTCTCAAGATTCAGTAGGTTATGACTATAGACAATCTCATATGGAGTTTTCATATGTGATTTGTTGATTATCACCCGATTCTGAACATAATAGGCCGTATTAATAGCTTCTGCCAAGAAAACCAATGGCAGTTTAGAATCACACAACATAGTCCTTGCCGCTTCAATAAGAGTTTTGTTTCTCCTTTCAGCCACAACGTTCTGTTGTAGTGTCTGTGCTGAACGGTATTGACGGAGTACCCCCCTTTCTGAACAAAAATAATTCAATGATGCATTCTTGAACTCCGTACCGTTATCACAACGCATTCAATTCAGCTTCAAATTCAGTTGGTTCTCCATAAGCACAATAAACTTCTTGATCAAATCTGCAGTTTCACTCTTATTTGACAGGAAAAACACCAAAGTAAAACGTGAGTAGTCATCAGTAATAACAAGACAATAAGAGCTACGAGAAAGACTCAAGACATGAACCGGTCCAAAAAGATCCATATGTAACAATTGAAAAACTGATGAAATGGTATAATCAATTTTGGCTTATGAGTTTTTCGGTGATGTTTACCCAAGGCACAAGCCACACATTTTTCAATAGTCACAAAATCTTTAATAGGTAGGCCACGAACCAAATCATTTTAGCAAGACGATTCAAATTTTTAGTATTAGCATGACCAAGACGACGATGCCATAGCATGGCATTATGTTCTGACACTTTTGAATACAAGCAAGTTATTTCATCAGGAACATTTTTGTTCATGTCGATCACATAAGCATTATCATTTCATGGTGATCAAACAAGAATCCAGTCTTCTAGTATGATTATACCAGGTTTCAAAATCAAACACTCCTTCTTAGTAAAATGAGTTGAAAATTATTTATCACAAATTTGTGACACGCTCAACAGCTGTGCTTCAATTCTGGAACAAAATTGACATTTTCGAATTTTAAAACACCATTACTTACAGTACCCTTCTGAGTAATCTTCCCTTTCTCTCCTCGCGCAAAGGACACATACCCATCATTAAATGTTTGAATTTCGTGTAGTTGGAAAATGTCTCCTGTCATGTGCTCGGAACATCCACTATCAACATACCAAGGTCTGATGATATTCCTCCATAGTTTTCCCTTCACAAAGCGCGGGATTAATTAGTTTTTGGTACCCAGTCCGTATTTACACTGGGTGACCTTGACTCATCCAAAGTTGTCACGGTTTACCATGACATGTCCTTTTTATCATCAAACGTAGAGTTTGCTAACTCTTTTACCGGAGATTTAGGCAACCATTATGTCTACCATTGTAAGATTTGGCATTATATGTACGAATGGTTGACTTAGTCTCTGGTGTATTTGGGTTAGGGGACACGATTTTGTCTTTTCTACCCATTTTTGTTTAGAATACGTGTTCGTTTTTAACCAAAGCACCTTTTCTAAACCCATTGCGAAACATGTTAGGCTTGGTCTGATGAGAACTAATGTTGGTGTATGATGTCAGTAGTTCAGTATCTTGAGTTTTGTCTGTGTCTGTAATCGTTTAGTTTGTTTGTTTTGTGTTGAATACTGTTTGGTATATGTTCGCTTAGGATTTAGGCGAATTTGGGAACATAGCGAAGTTATGACAACTTCACCTAGCATGTTAGGCGAAGTTGTCGAGGTGTATATATACCTCAACTTTGGGTTTTATGTAAAAGTTTTTTTTTAACGACGTGTTTTGGTGATCTAGTGTATCACGTGTTAGCTATTGCAATACATCAAGTTTTACAGTATTCTCACGTGTGTTTGCATACCAATTCAACGTATTAATCGTTTCGACACTCGTATCGTATACGTGGGGATTTCGCACCCTCGTGTTACGAGATACTCCTATGTAGATCTGGCTAAGAACCTACAATTGGTATCAGATCAATTTGCTCATGATTGTGTGGTTCGGGATTATCACACGGGTGTTAAGATCGTTCCGTTTGACTATTCGCGGAACGAGTTTACGTTGAACTACGTCGTTTTTGTCTTTTGCCCATCTTCCCTCATCAAATATACCTTCAAATAGCCCTCGCGTCCCTCGTAATTGACCTAATTAAACCTGCAAAACTCTAGTGTTCGTCAGGCGAAGTTGCCGTCACTGAAACTATGGTTTTCAGCGAAGATATAAGGTTTCAGCGAAGTTGAAGTAGCGAAGTTGAGAAGTAGTGAAGTTGAGAAGTAGCGAAGTTGAGAAGTAGCGAAGTTAAGTTCCAGCGAAGTTACAAGCTAGAGCGAAGTTCACTGAATTCTGTTTTCGATTCTTGAATCACCATTCTTTCAACTATGACTTCATTATAAACATCACAGAACTGGTAAAAATGGAGGTTGAAGCTGGTTCAGCAACTAAAGCTCCGAAACTACTTAAAGGTACCGATTTCGTTGCATGGAAAGATAGATTTGAACAGTATGTTAAGTATCAAGACGCAAAGATGTGTGTTTGCATTCAAGACGGGTACATTCCACTAACGTCCATGTTTGAAGGTCGTGAACAGATTAAGAGGTACAGTAAGATGGAAGATGATGAAAAGAAAATGTACGAGGCAGAGAGTAAAGCGCATGCACCTATTACAATGGCACTTCCACAAGAGATTCTTCATACCTTCAAAAAATACAAAACTGCTAAAGAACTATGGGAAGAACTAGAGAATAGATATGAAGGTAATGTTGGGATACGTACTTCCAAGACAAAGCTGCTAAAAACCCAATTCTCCGTATTCAAGTATCTGAAAAACGAATCACTTGACGATATCATCACACGATATTATCATTTGATGACCGAGCTAAATAACTACTCCATTGAATACAAGAAGAAGAGATAATGGAGAAACTTCTTGATGCTCTCCCACCAAAAATGGAAGATGTTCACTGTTCTGATGAGAGAAGATAAGGACTTTGACAAGAATGATCTGGAAACGGTGGTAAATAAGTTACGAAATTTTGAACTTAACATAGTTCGAAAGGAGACACCAACTGATCAGGTTCAGGATCCGGGAATGTATGGTGCGAAAGTCACTCCATGCTCAAGTTCAAAATCATAATCCACTACCTACTACTCAAAGGGGGAATCAAACTCCACTCCAGATGGTCATGTGATTCTCAATATGGATGGTGACGTATGTTTCGTAGCAGGAGGTTGTAATTCCTCAAAACCTCAAACTATAACTGGTAATTTCTCATCCAATGCTCCAAGCAATAACTACTCACAGATGCCCATGAGTGTTACATCAGCTGAACAACAGTTTGCTCTCTATGCTTCCTTCATTGCATCCTATGAGTATTACATCAAAGGGAAAATAGTCGACCCTGCAACCTTGGATGAAGACTATGATCAGATCGATGATGATGATTTGGAAGAGATGGATCTGCAGTGGCAGATGGCTATGATAGTAAGAAGGGTAAAGAGATTAATGAAGAAAACGGGTAGAAAGTTCGTGGGAGAAAGGCCAGGATTTGATAAATCAAAGGTTCGATGTTATAACTGTCAACAAATTGGTCACTTTGCTAAGGAATGTACTAATGAGAGAGTCGAACGAAGTCAGAATAGGCCTGCTCAACAGAATGGGAGTGGTAGTGAAAATAGAGATATGGTATCTCAACAGAACGGTGGATACAACTGGAATATACAAGTTGAGGAGGTGTTCAAACAGGCAAATTTGGTAAACATCGAAACTGGAGAAAGTGAGAAAGAGACGGGGGAAGATCAAGCAAACATTGAAAAAGTGAACGATCAGCTCTCTGAGGAAAGTTCTGAACTTCATTGTGAACAATGTGAAAACCTGTCTGAACAATTGAAAACATTAACTGATTAGTTTGTTAGTTTGGATACTCAATTTAAAACTTTAAAAGAAGAACATCACTATTCTAAAACTAAAGAAAATAGTTACTCGGTAAAAATAAAAGCGAGTGAAAAGGATATCAGAAGTCTTAAAGCCACTCTAGCTAAAAAAATACAAGTAATTGATCTTAGTTATGAAGTGTTAAAAGAAAATACCAAACAAATTGCTGAAAAAGATAAACAGATAGCTGATTACCAAGTAAAAGTGGTGGAACTGAACAGAAAAATTGAACAAGTTAGAAATTCTTCGGCAATGTTAGATCACATCATAAGTGTTCAACGTTCCCCGGTTGACAAAGGGGGAATTGGATTATCTGAAGTTCCACCACCATACAACAATAACTATACTTATGATCCTAGTAATCAGCAATCTGCGAATGTTGAGATTAGTCATACAGTTCCTATAAAAATTTATGCTAAAGAAACTGAAGTTAATAAGAGTGAAACGAGTAAGTCAAGTTCTAATGTCACAAGTTCTGTATCTAGCTCTATCTCGTCAAATTCGGACAAGTCATCCGAATCGGGTGAGATAAAAGAAGAGGTTTTGTTACTAAAACGAGGTGAGGACTATAAGTTTGATGAAAAGAAATCTTCCCTAAATCCGTTCATCCCACCATATGTGAGACAAACGGATAGTAACGCAACCTCAACATCTGCAACAACTTTTGAGACGAAAGTTCAAAACAACCAGAATAGTTCGAACAGAAGTTGCTTTAGATGCAACAAGATAGGACATCTTGTCGCTGATTGTCATCTGAAACAAAGAAAACCTAGAAATATGAGGCCTACTAAAACTGAGTATAAAACAAGTACTAATTATGACGCTGGTAAGAACACTAACACACCAAATTTCAATCATTGGTCTACTCCAAGATTTCAAAGAAATCAGTCTCGTTTTTCCCAGTAAATTACCAAACCAATATTTATAATTCAATTAACTCACGAAGGTTTGGATGGCCTCATAGCCAGTCATCTAGAAGTTTTCCTTACAGAACTTATAGAAACTCTCCTCAAACTAACTTTGGGCAACCAAGATACTGGATGCCGGATAACAGATTTAATCAACCCAAGACCAGAAGGTCTTGGGTCCCCAGATTTTAATCTATTTCTTTAATTGTGCAGGAACAGTCAAACAGGGCTGTAAACAATATGTGGGTCGTTGATAGTGGTTGTTTTCGGCACATGACTGGTAACAAGAAATTGTTACGTGACTGGAAATCTGTTCAAGGAGGATGGGTTAGTTTCGCAGGAGAAAGTGGAGGAAGAATTAGTGGTATTGGGACTGTGACAAATGGAAGAATAAAGTTGGAAAATGTGAATTTTGTGGAAGAATTGAAGCATAACTTGTTGAGTGTATCTCCGATTTGTGACAAAGAATACACTGTTCATTTTACTAAAGATGAGGCACATGTACTTTATCCTGGTTTCAATATACCAGAAACGTGAGGTGGTATATGTTGAACAGCCCCCGGGTTTCCCTGACCCAGATTTTCCTGATCATGTGTACAAACTGAGCAAATCATTATATGGGTTACATCAGGCTCCTCGTGCCTGGTAGGCCACACTGTCAGACTACTTGCTAGAGAATGTGTTCGAGAGATGAAAGATTGATAGTACGTTGTTTGTCAAGAGAAAAGTGGGAGATTTTCTTCTCGTTCAGGTCTATGTCGATGACATCATTTTTGCTGCATCAAGAGTAACTATGTGTCAGGAATTTGAAGTGGTCATGAAAAAGAGGTTTGAGATGAGCGCCATTGGCGAATTAACTTTCTTTTTGGGATTGCAGGTTGATCAAAAGAAATATGGTATGTTTATTCATCAAACGAAATATGTCCATGTTGTGCTAAAACGCTTCAAGATGGATGATAGTGTACCATTTGACACTCCAATCTGTGTCAACCACAAACTGGGTGCTGATTCCGACAGTGATGAAGATGTGGATCCAATTCAATATCGGGCAATCATAGGTTCTTTAATGTATCTAACTGCATCTAGACCTGACATTATGTTTGCAGTTTGTCTTTGTGCTCGTTTCCAGGCAAACCCGAAGGAATCCCACATGAAGGGAGTGAAGAGAATCTTGCGGTATCTCAAAGGAAAGCCAATGTAGGGACTATGGTACACGAAAGGGGGAGAACTGGATTTGGTAGCTTACACCGATTCGGACTATGGAGGTTGCAATCAGAACAGGAAGTCAACAACCGGTGGATGTCAGTTTCTCGGAGGAAGATTGGTTTCGTGGCAGTGCAAGAAGAAGACCTCAGTAGCCATTTCCACCTGCGAAGAAGAGTACATGGCAGCATCAAACTGCTGCTCCCAGGTTTTATGGATACAACAGCAATTGCGCGATTATGGTCTGAATTTCACTCAAAATCCTATTTGCATTGATAACACTGCTGCAATCTCAGTAACTAACAATCCTGTTAAACACAGTAAAACTAAACATATTGGCATTCGTCATCATGTTATACGGGATTGTGCTGAGAAGAAATTAATTGTGCTTGTAAAGGTTAATTCACTGGATAATTTTGCCGATCTTTTTACTAAAGCGTTTGACCGATCCCGTTTTCAAAATCTTGTTGAGCTTAATGGGATGATCAATCTCGAGTAACCTTGTTTTCATTTTTATCTTAAAAAAAAAAAAAAAAAAAAAAAAAAAAAAGCATCACTATCGCTTAAAATTATGTCGATTGCTAAGGTTTGAAGGACAAGGTTTATGATGGGTTTTTATTCTTTCGCTTAAAATTAGTCATTCATACTTAGTTAGAAGGACACATACTCGTATGTAGTCGGTCAGGCTGATTCATTGGATCTTCAGGATAGCCGTTTATCTGAAGACTTTGACTTGATCGGGGCGATAGAATTTAATTTTTTTAAGGGAGATGATATAATTTTTCAAGTCTATAACTTCGTAAGAAGTTTCAATACGGTGTTTAAATTGAAAATTGATCCAACCTTGGAAAGTGATAGATAAACTAATTTTGTGTGCTTAACTGGTGAAGTTATTAGACCTAAAAGACTCTAGAACAGTCATTGTATGTTATGGTAGCTTTCTATGGTGCGTAAAAGTAGAAGTGATACAAACTAAATCTTCTCGATTTAATGTGGAGAATCATTCTGAATTGTGCATGTCTCCATATACATCTTTCCGAATGATAGGTAGAAAAGTGATTACCCAGTCATACACGAACCCGTGAGTGTTCTGATTCCCGCGAAAATAGTGTTAAGTACCTGCAGTGATCCAGATTCGGGACTTGTAGTTGTCTTCAATTTGAAGTTGTATTAATGTCTTTATTTGTATCAATATATAAAAAAAAAAAAAAAAAAACTCTCTAGTTATTATTATTAAGCCTTCTGAAGCTTATGTTATTACAAATATCTAGAAAGAAGCTAGAAAGAACTTTTCAAGTATAAGAAAGAACGGGAAGAAGACTCCGAAGATATACGTGTGCTCATTGTTTAATCAGACATTACGGGTCGAAGTCAACTCAGGGTGACTTGGGGAAAGCCAAATACGCCTTGAGAATAGATAGGAGGCATCACAATCTCTCATGTGATGTCCATCTAAATTTTGAGCTTAATTGAACCTAATCCGTATCACAGAAGCGATGAAAACCATACTAAGTTTTATACCTGCTTACAACCTGTTTCTTTATGTCATAATACCGCTGAACATGGATCTATGTGACAGCCACTTAATTAGTGTGATTCCTGTTCGGATCTTTTCTAAAACATGCAGGTTATCGTCAAGACTGAAATTTGATCCCGTTTATTCTATTATCAAATTTTCGTTATGTATTTCGTTTTATGGTTTAAATTTCTAAAACTTGGTTACTTGGTTCTTTGATCGTTAAGTTTGAATCTTTTTTGGAGAATTTTAAAAGCAAGTTGCCCTTTGATCAACTTTATATGTTTCTGTTTGTAAGTTAATACGGGCGAAGTTAACTAAATGGCGAAGTTAATTGTGAGCAAAATAGGCGAAGTTGACTAAGTGGTTGACTATAGGCGTAGTTATAAAATAGGCGAAGTTATAAAAAGGGCGAAGTTAACCTTATCTTCGCTGATGGGTTTTCATGGTATATAAAGGGACACGGTGGTCAAGTTGGGTCAAAACCTTTAAACTTTTCAATCGTAAACCCTCGGCTAAGTTATTCTTTCAATCACACTTGGTTTTTAATAGTCTCTGATCAAATCTTAAGGTTCGTTGGTCCTCATTATGATCTAATTCAGATATTTTGTGTGTGATCTAGCTCCAATTGCCTGTTTTAATTAGGTCTGTTATCTTAACACCTTGAAACTTGGGTAATGATTGTTTGGTGGTTTCGTTGATGTTAATTGGTCTTTATTCACTTAATCGCTCACTCATATTCAGTCGATCGTCTTCGAATTTCTCATCCTTCAACTTAAACTGGATGTATAACATATGCCGCTTGATGGGGCGAAGTTATGGTTTCAGGCGAAGTTAACATAACTTCGCCAGTCACTTAACATCGTCGAAGCTATAACTTCGCCTATACCATGCGGGGCGAAGTTGTAGCCTGTGGTACATCAGATCTGACTTGGGTAGTTTGTTGTACAGGTATGGCTGCTGTGGCAGGTACTGGTGGTGCTGGTGGTGATGAAGGTGGAGAAAATAACCGACAGTTCTTTCCGAGTCACAACGTGTATATCACTTTGGATCCGGATGTTCGTGGAATTGACGACTATCTTGAGATCATTTCATTTCTCGTTCGGTCACGTATTTTCACGCCATCACGACTACTCTTCCAATTTCACTACCAAATATTGAAGACTTTTGGAGAACCGTTGAATATGACTGTAGGGTTGATCCTCCGGTTATGCGCGTACAGTTAACAATCAAGTGGTACAGTTCCCAGCCGAACAGATAAGGGTAGCTTTACAGTTTGGGGTTGAAACTACTGACGATCCTACTGAATTTTCGGCCACTTTCCGTAATGGTGCGTTCGTTTGTATGGGGTATTCAGGACCTTTGGCAGATTCTCAGAGAAGGAAGGGATTTTTGTTAGACCAGTGGAGGTTTCTAATGCACGTAGTAGAGATAGTGTGCATGTCTGATCGTAAAGATGGTACAGATGGTATGGGTGCGACGATGCAATCGGCTATGACTGCGTTAACCTACAACAAGCCTTATAGTTTCAGCCAGATGATATTTTATGAGATTTATCGTCGGAGGCGTGCAGTTTCTCGGGAAAGGTTTTTGATGTATCCGAGATTCTTACAGATGATACTCAATCATGTGGCTCCGAATCTGCCACAACGACGTCCCATTTCCTTTGTTGAAAGTGTTTCCAAGCGAATCTTTGCTCAATGTAAATCTTCGAGTGCACGTAGCAGGGAAGCATTACGTCCGAGGCACATGGCCTTGTTTGGTTACTTAGTAAATCCTGCTGTAGGTTCCTGGACGGATCTTACACGGGATATCGCTATCTGCGCAGGTGCGGAATCCCTGCGTAGGTAGTTACGAGCGTAGAACACGTAAAACACGAACACACGATACAAACGAAACCACGTTATATTATAACTCGAACCACGTCTATTACAGACACTTGACACGTGAAATGATCACACACAATCACTATCTCTCGAACAGACTCTCGAAAAACCAACCACGTAAACAGTAACCCGTAGGTTACTTAAATACACGACAACTTCGCCTCTGGCGAAGTTGTCAATAACTTCGCTCGTTGAACAAGTTCGCCTAGGCGAACTTGTCAACAACTTCGCTTGGTTAACAAGTTCGCCTAAGCGAACTTGTCAACAACTTCGCTGTTACACAAACAATTACATAAACAATATTACAGACTCGATTACAGACTTTATACATATGAACTACTGACATCTATGTACCAACAGACTCCCCCTTGGCAGTAGCTTCATATCTCGATCTTTCAGCTCTTGTCTTGTAATCCTGTATCTTCATGCGTGCACTCCTTCTCTAACACACACCGTGACTACTCGCTGATATTTCCTTGCTTCATCCTTCCAAGCAGAAATATAGAATATCTTCTTTTCGTTCAACGCTTGCAAATCAGCTTTCGATAAGTTAACAAGATGCATCGGGTCATACACCCTCAGCACTTCTTGTTCATCTTCGTCTTCCATCATGGCTTCAGCAGTCTGGCAATCACGTACCACCATTTTAGATTCTTCAACACATCTTGAGGCATATTCTTCATTGGAACCTCCTTGATGCATCGGATCGGCTTGTACTTCATCACCATCCATGGCTTGCCATCTGCTCTCAATCCCCTCTCTGTATCCTCCACGAGCTTTCCCTTCTGTGGCTTTAATAGTTCAAACTTCTTTTCTTTTACGCCATCTTTCCACACAATCTTCTCAATCATTCTTGCCATATTGTTGTCACTCCTGTTTATCAGGCCCAACCTGCCCAAATCTTTCACTTCGCATTCCGGCAACGTGTTGAAAGATCTCAACATTCTCTTGAAGTATTGAATGCCATCATAACGTTTTACCACAAATAACTTGATCTGTTCATCATAAATCCAACAGATGATTCCTTTCTTCGCCTCAGCATAGCCTTTAATGTTATAGCTCTTCTTGAACATGGCTGGAACAGCAGGCTTCTTGGTCTTGATAAACCAATGAGCACAGCATTCCTTCCACCTAGGCTGCTCCTCCCACTCAAAAGTCTCATCCATCTCAGCCCTCACATCGGCTTTCTCAACCTCAGGGATCTTGTACTCGACATTTTCCTCAACAATCTCCCCTTCTTCTATCACATCTTCAACCATAATTTCTGCACCAATCTTTTCAATCTCACTGATTGGCAGAACATCTTCATCAAATAATACATCGTCGCTAAACATGTCATCATCAAGTTCCTTCAGCGCATCGATCACGTCATCCTCCACCATCACTTCATCATCACCACCAGCCGCTTCTGTAGACTCCCCCTCAGCTGTGGAAGCCCCAAGAACTTGAGAGGTTCTTGGCAGCTCACCACCTGCACCTTCCGGTGCATTGGGATCATCGTCTCGGTCTTCTCGACGCTTGGTCCTCAACTCATCACCTCTACAGCTCATCTCCCCCTGAGATGCCAAGAACGCTTTCAAGGCATCTATGATTTTCCCGTGCTCAGCCAGGAGGGATGCCTGCAGTTGATTTGCTTCCACTAGGCTTTGAATAGTCTTTGACTGCTCAGCTACAATCCGCTCTAGTGAAGCTATCCGTTCCGAGTCAGAACCGGGCGTGTCCGCAGGTGGTACCGTACCCGATACTCCTGCAGTAGTGGTGACCGTAGACTCAACAAATCGTGCTACTACCACCGATGGAGTAAGCGTTGGAGGTGGTAGAGACACAATTGCTGGAGCCGACGTCTGGACGGCCGTGACCGATGGAGTGTCAGCCGACGATATAGCCACTATGGGAACAACCGTAGCGCTTGTACTCGATACCTGCACAGAGGTAGGAACAAGAGACATACCAGACAAGGCAGGTGGAGCAAAACGTGCAAACCTTGAAGTCTCTCCGGCTCCTACACCCATACCTGTCGTTTCCCTTCGTGAGCGCTTTCTCACCAGCTGCACAGCTTCTTCTTCATCATCTTCCTCATCGTCGTCGTCAACAATTTTCTTCTGCTTTCCCACCGTTCTCTCATGCCTCACCATCATCTGTCTGGCCTCTTCCATCACATCATCAAAATCAGCTTGTGGACCCGAGACTGGTATATTCTCATGTGGATCAAATCGGTCCATATCAAACAACCCTTGCCCGCCGAACATGGCGTCAAGATCAATCTCAGAAGCTGGCAAGCAGCAGATACAGCAGTAGATACAGCAGGCGCAGCCGATACAGCCTGGGGTGCTGCCGCCTGTTGTTGTCTTGGGTCCCTAAACTCGTCCCCTGCCGCAGGCACATACTTCGGGTTTATAAGATACCCAAAAAGCGGAGTATGCCTGGGACGCAGCTCAGGCTTGCTTCGTGCGCTGGAAGTGCGACACTGAGCAAAGATACGTTTCGACACACATTCCACGTATCGAATAGGGCGTCTTTGAGGTAGCGACGGAGCCACATGATTTAAAATCATCTGTAGGAATCGTGGATACATTGTAAACCGCTCACGCGCCACAGCCCTCCTCTGACGATCGATCTCGTAAAAGATCATCTGACTAAAAGAATATCTTTTATTGTAAGTCAGGGCAGTCATGGCAGACTGCATCGTCGCACCCATTCCATCAGTGCCCGCCTTCCGTCCTGACATACATACTATCATGACGTGCATTAGGAAGCGCCACTGATCCAATTAAAATCCTTTCCTTCGCTGTGTATCCCCTAAGAGACCTGAATACCCCATCCTGAGGAACGCGCCATCACGAAAAGGAGCAACAAACTCCGTTGGGTCATCTCTTGTTTCTTCTCCAAATTGCAACGCCACCCGTATGTGTTCAGAGGAAAACTGAACAACTTGACCATTAACGGTGGCTCGCATCACCGGGGGCTCAACCCGGCAATCATACTCTACCGTCTGCCAAAAGTCTTCAATATTCGGTAGTGAAAATAGGCAGGGTAGTTGTGATAGCGTGAAATATTCTTGAGCGCAGGAGAAAAGTAATAATCTCCCTGTAGTCCTCCACGCCTTTTGCATCTGGATCTAGAGTGATGAACTGGTTATGAGCTGGAAAGAATTGCCTCTGATCGTCACCGTCATCACCACCAGCTCCTCCAACAGCAGCCATATCTGCACTAAACGAACCAAGTTAGATAACCGTTAAGCAACTCACAAGTTCGCTTTATACCATGAGCGAAGTTGTGATCTAACATGTATAGGCGAACTTAAAGGTGAGGCGAAGTTGAGAACAACTTCGCTTCATCTGTAAGTTCGTCTAATTAATTTTAAGTATAATGATCTGGGCGAAGTTAGTGATAACTTCGCCTCTTCACAACATCGCCTCAGGCGAAGATAAGGGTTAGGCGAAATTAAGCCTTAGGCGAAGTTGTGGATAACTTCGCCTCAGGCGAAATTAATCGTCAGGCGAAGTTGATGATAACTTCGCCGAAACCCTAACTTCGCCTGAACTGAATCGGCGACTGTTCAGATTTCAACCACCGGAAATCCGGTGATTTCGGCTAAATTCTACGATCAAGGACATCAAAACACATGATATTAAGGATGTTTAGATGAGAAGGATGTCCATGCACACGTTAACACAAGTTTTGAAAGTTTCGAATTTGAAGGTCCGACGACCCGAGGTCTCGAACCGGTAAAAAAAACGACCATGAAAGAACATGTTTGTGAGGTATATCGACCACACGTACCCTCAACTGATAATAGAAACTGGAAACGAAGATCGAAATCGGAAAAAGATGATAAGTTCGCCGGAAAAGCTCTGATTAAGTTCGCTGGATTTTTTTTTTTTTGAAAATAATGAATGTCACTGTTTAAAAAATCCTCAATAGGGTCAGTGAAGTTCAGGCGAAGTTACGCATAACTTCGCCTAGGCGAAGTTAAGCACAAGTTCGCCTGATTCAACTACTTCGCCTATAATTTCAAAATCAAACCTTTAAGTTTGAACATTTTGTAATTAACATTTGAAACTTCCAAAAAGAGTTAAACAAAAATGATCATGTCTAAGTAACCAGTTATAAAATAATACAATAGGAAAAAACTTATAAAAATTTAACGAATAATGGATCAAATTTTAGTATAGGTAGGGACAGCTATGTTTTAGAAAAGATCCTAACAGGAATCATACTAACTACGTGACTGTCACATAGATCCGTGTTTAGCTGTATTATGACATATAGAGACAGGTTGTAAGCAGGTAATATACTTAAGATGGTTTTCATCGTTTCTGTGATACGAGTTAGGTTCAATTAATCCTTAGAATTTAAGTGGGCAACAACTCAGAAATATTGATGCCTCCTATCTATCCTCAAAGCGTATTTGGCTTTCCTCAAGTCACCCCGAATTGACTTCGACCCATAGTGTCTGATTAACTTGTATGTACTCTCCTTCTGGTTCCCGTTCTTCTTCTTGCTCTAAGATAGAGAAGTCATGATTTTATGATCACTAATATGTTACAATAACTCCAAATATATATATATATATATATATATATATATATATATATATATATATATATATATATATATATATTTTAACAACATAGACTTCAACGTAGAAATTAACTGCAAGTCCCGAATCTGGATCACTGCAGTGTCTTGAAACGTTTTCTTCACGGGAATCAGAACACACATGGGCTCGTGTATGACTGGGTAATCGCTTTTCTGCCTATCATTCGAAAAGATATATATAAAGACACGCAAAACTCTTAAGGTGTTTCCACGTAAAATCAAGTAAAATTAGTTTGTATCACATCTACTTTTACGCACCATAAAAAGTTACCATGACATACAATGATTGTCCTAAAGCCTTTTAAGCCTAATAACTTCACTAGTTAAGCACACACAATCAGTATATATATCATTTTCCAAGGTTATATCAATTTTCCGTTTAACATAGCTAACGAACTTCTTACAAAGTAACAGACTTGAAAAGTAATTTCATTTCCCTTTAACAAAACTTTTGACTTCAATCGCCCCGATCACGTCAAAGCCTTCAGGTAAACGGCAATCCTGAAGATCCAATGGATCAACTGGACCGACCACATACAAGTATGTGTCCTTCTAACTAAGTATGACCGACTAATTTTCAGCGACAGAAAGAAAACACATCATAACCGCCCCGGTCACTTTCAGTCGTCTGGTTAATGGCGACCCTCATTCTCTACCAGTAGAAACGAGGACCAAAACATATCCGAGGATATGTCCATCAAACTGAGGTAACCGACTAATTTTAAGCAATAGTGACGTTTTTTTTTTTTTTTTTTTTTTTTTTTTTTTTTTTTTTTTTTTTAACACAAAAACATGGTTACTCGGGATTGATCATCCCGTTCAGCTCAATCAGGTTTTGAAATCTGGATTTATCAAACGCTTTTGTAAATAAATCAGCGAAATTTTCTAGCGTATCAACCTTTTCGACCTTAATCAGTTTCTTCTCAGCACAATCCCGTATGAAATGATGACGAATGTCAATAATTTTGTTTTACTATGTTTCACGGGATTGTTAATTACTGAGATGGCAGCAGTGTTATCAATTAAAATAGGAGTGAGTAAGAAATTCGGACCATAGTCGCGCAATTGTTGCTAAATCCACAAAACCTGAGAACAGCAGTTGGATGCTGCCATATATTCAGCTTCGCACGTTGAGATTGCGACTGACGTCTGTTTCTTGCACTGCCATGAAACTAATCTTCCACCGAGAAACTGACATCCTCCTGTTGTCGACTTCTGACTCTGATTGCACCCTCCATAATCAGAATCCGTATAAGCAACCAGTTCCACGTCTCCTCCCTTCGGGTACCACAACCCTAGCTTCGGCTTGCCTTTGAGATACCGCAAAATCCTCTTCACACCTTTCATGTGAGATTCCTTTGGGTTTGCCTGAAAACGAGCACAAAGACAAACAGAAAACATTATATCAGGCCTAGAAGCAGTCAAATACATCAAAGAACCTATTATAGCCCGATACAGAGTTGGGTCCACATCTGCGTCACCGTCTATTTCAGCTCCCAACTTGTGGTTGACGCAAATTGGAGTGTCAAATGGAGAAGAGTCCTCCATCTTGAAGCGCTTGAGGACATTATGAACATATTTTGTTTGATGAATGAACATCCCATCCTTCTTTTGATCAACCTGCAATCCTAAAAAGAACGTTAGTTCACCCATAGCACTCATCTCGAATCTTTTCTTCATAACGGCCTCAAAATCCTGACACATGAAGACTCTTGATGCAGCAAATATGATGTCGTCCACGTAGACTTGAACTAGCAGGAAGTCACTTCCTTCTCTCTTCACAAACAAAGTACTGTCGATCAAACCCCTTTCAAAACCATTCTCTAGCAAGTAGTCCGATAACGTTGAATACCAGGCACGAGGTGCCTGATGTAATCCATACAGCGCCTTGCTCAACTTGTATACATGATCAGGAAAGTCTGGGTCAGGAAAACCCGAAGGTTGCTCAACATACACAACCTCATCAACTTTCCCATTGAGGAACGCACTCTTCACGTCCAACTGAAACACTTTCATCTTCTTGAAAGCAGCAAACGCCAAAAACAATCTTATCGCTTCCAACCTGGCCACCGGAGCAAACACTTCATTATAATCTATCCCCTCTTGCTGATTAAATCCTTTAACGACCAGTCTCACCTTGTTTCTTATAATGATCCCTTTTTCATCTCTCTTGCATTTAAACACCCATTTTGTGCCTATTGCATGCACATTCCTTGGTTTTTCAACCAAAGTTCAAACTTCCATCTTCTTAAATTAAGCCAACTCTTCTTGCATGGCCTCGACCCACGAGCTGTCCTTAAGAGCCATTTGATAATTTTTCGGTTCAATCTGGCTAATAAAGCATGAGTACAAACATTCGTTCATTATACCCGTTTCCTTAATGCTTGTATAAACACAGGTGTGCTCATTCAAGCTACTTCTGGTTTGTACACTGGAGGACACATCACCTATAACATTCTCCAGAGGGTGATCTTTGTGAATTCTCGTGGTCAGCACAGCACCGACATGCAAATTATCTTCTAAATTAGTAGAGAGCTCATCAATGGTTGTTTCTGGCTGAGAGTGAAAAGGATTGATAAACTCATCTTCAGGAGAGACAGCAGGGGAACCAATAGAATTTGATGAGGAAGGTTGACAATCATCAAATAGCTGTCTATGTGCCAAATTTTCCTCCTCATCTAGAATCATCTTCGTAGCAACCCGTTCTTCTTCTTCTGTACGAACCAAATCAGGTATGTTAAAAGACTTGAAAAGCCTATCATAGTCGAAAATCCCAGGAGGTCCGATGCTCGGTCTTGGCGATCTGTAACTCGTAATGTCGGTGTTACATACCACTTCAACCTTGCCGTTCGTTGTATTAAAGACACGCCTGTTGGGAGTCCCAACTTCATAGCCGACTAAGATTCCTTCATCGGCTGCTTCACCAAACTTTGAATGTGCCTTTAAAATTGAACACGGGGACCCGAAAGCTTCAAGTCCACACAAATTGGGCTTTCTTCCATGCATCAGCTCGTAGCATGTTTTATTAAGTCTTTTTACCGTTAACACTCTATTCAGGACATAACAAGCTGTAGAAACAGCTTCAGCCCAGAACACCACCGGAAGCTTCGAATCAGCCAGCATTGTTCTGGCTCCTTCAATTAAAGTTCTATTCTTCCTTTCAGCCACTCCATTCTGTTGCGGAGTATACGAAGCGCTGAATTGGTGTTCAATTCCTCTTGACAGACAGAAGATCTCCATTTCAAAGTTTTTAAACTCAGAACCGTTGTCACTTCTGATGAACTTCACTCGTTTATCCATAATGTTCTCAACTTTGGTAATCAGATTCTTCACCAGTTGAGCCGTTTCGTCCTTTGATTTCAGGAAGTATACCCACGAGTATCGTGAGTAGTCATCAGTAATCACCAAACAATAAGTTGTACCACCTAGACTTCTTACATTCACAGGACCGAAGAGATCCATGTGAAGCAGCTCTAGTGTACTAGCAATTGAGTTTACTTTCTTGGTGAGATGGGACTTCTTGTGCTGCTTTCCCTTTTTGCATGCAAGACATTTGTCTTCAAAATTGAAACTTTTTAAGGGAACACCCAACACAAGCCCATGTCTGACAATATGGTTCATCTTCCGAAGATGAATGTGCCCCATTCTCCTGTGCCATAGTTCAGATTCTGATTCGCTTGCTTTCGTCAAAAGGCACGACTCTTCCGTTGACATTTCAGTTGAACTTAGATCCATCATATACGTATTTCGATCACGTGGAGCCTTCATTACTATCCACTCTTCTGGTATTTGAAAACCAGGCTTCAACACAATCGCATCAGTCTTCGTGAAGTGTACGGTATAATCTTTATCACAAATCTGCGACACACTCAGCAGATTGTGCTTCAGCTCTTCAACAAAGTTCACATTTTCTAACGTCATTTTCCGTTAGTTACCGTACCCCTTCCAGTTATTCTGCCTCCACTCTCACCAGCAAAACTGATTCTTGCTCCCTGAACAGGTTTTAAATCTTGTAACAAATTCTTGTTACCAGTCATGTGCCGGGAACAGCCGCTGTCCACAACCCAAAGATTCTTGGACGCCCTGTTCAACTGTTCCTGCACAAACAAAAAGATTATTAAAATTTGGGGACCCAAGACCTCTTGGTCTTGGGTCGACTAACCTTCTTATCAGAACTCACACACCTTGACTGACCATAGTTAGCATTAGGAAAATTTTCACGAGTCCTAACAGGATACCTCCTTGGAGACTGAGAGTGAGGCCAACCAAACCGACGAACATTAAGAGAATCAAAAGAATTATAGCATTTGGTTTGGTTATTAGTAGTGTGAAAACGAGATGTGTTTCTTTGAAAACCAGTATTATATCTCAAATTTGAATGGTTTTCAATTTTAACATTTAAACGATTTCCAGAAACCTTAGTCTCAGTTTTCGACGGCCTCACCTCTCTGAAACGCTGCTTCAGAGGGCAATCAGCAACAAGGTGCCCTGTTTGATTACATCTAAAACAACATCTATATTCAGCTTTCTTTTCAGCAGATGTTTTAGATGTGGAGGCAGTATTACCACCCGTATGTCTCACATAAGGTGGGACATATGGGTTGAGTGGAGTACTCTTTTTTGTTGATTTAACCTTTTCTTCACTAGTGGGTAATACTTCCTTCTCTTTTGTCTTTCCCGACTCGGATGACTTATCCGAATCAGATGAGACTGGACTTGAAATTTTAATTTTTGAGACAGGCGAACTTGTTTCGCCTTGACTAACTTCCGGTACTTTCCCAGTTTCCTTATCAGTACCTGTCTGATCAGCTACAAAATTAACAGATTCATGAACACTAGGATCGAAAGTATAATTATGGTTATAAGGTGGTGGAACCTCATGGTAACCAATTCCCCCCTCTTAGGTGAGGAACCTTGATCACTGACGAGGTGATCAAGAATAGCAGAGGAATTCCGGAATTGCTCCAGTTTCCTATTTAGTTCCACCACTTTTACCTGGTGGTCAGCAATCTGCTTTTCCTTCTCAGCAATTAACTTGGTTTTCTCTTCTAAAACCTCGTAGCTTAGATCGATCACATCAATTTTTTCAGCTAATTTTGTTTTTAAACTTTTAATGTCCTTTTCACACGCTTTAATTTTTATTCTATAATTATTTTCTCTTGTCTTTGTAAAATGATGATATTCTTTCAAAGTTTTAAATTCGGCATCCAATTTAACATACTGATCAGTAATTGTTGCAAGCTGTTCAGACAAGTTTTCACACTTAGTACAGATAGGTTTAGTACATACCTCGGTGTTCTGATCATCAGCCATTAAGGCTTTTTCATTTTCAGCAGCTTTCACACACTCTTCAGCTGTAACCTTCGCCATGTGAGCTTGTTCAAAGAGTTCTCCAGAGAACATATTCCAGTTGTATTCTCCAGCATCAGACATCATGGCTCTATTCCCATTGTCATTTTCACTTTGCTGTGTAGTCCTCCCCTGACTACGTTCTACCCGTGCATTAGTGCACTCTTTTGCAAAGTGTCCATTCTGTTGGCAATTGTAACACCTCACCCTTGACTTGTCAAATCCTGGCTTTCCATCTACGAACTTTCTGCCAGTCTTCTTCATGAAACGCTTCACTCTTCTGACTATCATCGCCAACTGCCACTGCAGATTCATCTCCTCCAGATCATCAGGATCGATCTGGTCATAGTCTTCTTCCAAAACAGCAGGGTCCACAATCTTCCCTTGTATGTAGTTCTCGTAAGAAGCAATAAAAGATGCATAGACTGCAAACTGCTCTTCAGCAGATTTGACACTCATTGGCATCTTAATGTAGTTATTGCTTGAAGCACTGGGAGAGAAACTACTTTTGGATGCTTGAGGTTTTGAAGCACTTGATCCTCCAGCAACGAAGCAAACATCACCGTTCATGTTTACAGACACATTTCCTTCATGAGAAGAGTCAGAACCTGACTCTCCTTTGGAGTAGTAAGCAGCAGAGTCAGGCTTCGAACTTGAGCCTGAATTAACTTTGGCACCATACATACCAGGGTCTTGAATCTGATCTGTTGGTGCCTCTTTACGAACCATATTAAGCTCAAAGGTTCTGAGCTTGTTTACTGCTGTCTCCAAATCACAATTAGGAAAGTCTCTGTCTTCCCTCATTAGAACAGTGTACATTTCCCACTTCGGTGGGAGAGCATCGAGAAGCTTCTCAACTATTTCCTCTTCTCTGTAAGCAATCGAATAGTTGTTCAGCTCTGTCATTAGATGATAATATCGGGTGATAATATCATCGAGTGATTCGTTCTTCAAATGCTTGAATACAGAGAACTGGGTCTTTAACAGTTTGATCTTCGAGGCACGAATACCCACGTTCCCTTCGAATCTATTCTCAAGAGCATCCCAAAGCTCTCGTGCAGAAGTGTACTTCCTGAAAGTATGGAGAATCTCTTGAGGAAGAGCCATTGTAATTGCAGCATGGGCCTTGCTCTCGGCCTCATACATTTTCTTCTCTTCTTCCTCCATCTTGCTGTACTTCTTAACCACATCACGACCTTCGTACACCATTGTCGGTGGGATATATCCATCCTGGATGCACACCCACATCTTTGCATCCTGGTATTTAATATACTGAATGAATCTATCTTTCCACGCTACGAAGTCAGTTCCTTTCATCAACCTTGGGGCCTTAGTAGCCGACCCCGCTTCGACTTCCATTTTGACTAATTCTGAGATGTTAATCGGCGACATCTTCTCGAAAACACGAAAAACCCGAAAAAAATCAAAAAATTCTTCCAAACAGTACTATAGGCGAAGTTAAGGCTAACTTCGCTTAAGTGTTAACTTCGCTGGAAAAAATCTTAAATTCGCGTGACTTGGCGAAGTTGAGAATAACTTCGCTTAAGTTAAGCGAACTTAGGAGGTAAGCGAAGTTGAGGATAACTTCGCTTAGGCGAACTTATGAGGTAGGCGAAGTTGTGGATAACTTCGCTTAGCCTTATATCTTCGCCGAAACCCTACTTCCAGTGGCGGCAACTTCGCCTGAAGAACAACAACTTCGCCCGAAGAACACCGAAAATATTCAGATCTGTTTTCGACGATTTTGCAGTTTCCGGTCGGTGTAATGGCTTGAATAAGACTGTATAAGATGAGTATAACACAATCCCAACGAAAACGTGTCCCGTGAATAGGTCAAACGAGACGTTTTCTACACCCGCGTGAAATCCCGAACCTCACAATCGAGCCTAAAGCTCTGATACCAATTGTAGGTTCCTGGACGGATCTTACACGGGATATCGCTATCTGCGCAGGTGCGGAATCCCTGCGTAGGTAGTTACGAGCGTAGAACACGTAAAACACGAACACACGATACAAACGAAACCACGTTATATTATAACTCGAACCACGTCTATTACAGACACTTGACACGTGAAATGATCACACACAATCACTATCTCTCGAACAGACTCTCGAAAAACCAACCACGTAAACAGTAACCCGTAGGTTACTTAAATACACGACAACTTCGCCTCAGGCGAAGTTGTCAATAACTTCGCTCGTTGAACAAGTTCGCCTAGGCGAACTTGTCAACAACTTCGCTTGGTTAACAAGTTCGCCTAAGCGAACTTGTCAACAACTTCGCTGTTACACAAACAATTACATAAACAATATTACAGACTCGATTACAGACTTTATACATATGAACTACTGACATCTATGTACCAACACCTGCGTATGTTACTCTTCCAGGTGATGAATTTCTTGATCTGGCACCGCAACAGGCAAATGTTCCTCAACCACCTCCTGTGGTTCAACCACCACCCGTGGTACAGCAAGCACCGCCTGCTGATCCTGTTGCCGCTCTTGAAGAACAGGTTGATCTTGAATTTTCCTTTGGAGGACAAGGGTTCTTTGACATGGAACAGATTCATCCAGCTGCTGAAGTTCAAGCCTCAGTGGCTGAGGCGTTAGGGGTAAATGTTTCCATGGTCAAGACTTCTGTGGCGGATTCGGAGAGAACTGACTCTGACTCCTCTACTGATGATATCGTTGAAGCCCAACAAATTCTAGCCAGACCAGAAAGAATACATGGCAAGAGAAAGAAAGATTCAGATGATAGCGAATCTGATTATGAGGAGGACTTATATCGGATGGTACGAAGATCAAAGAAGGCAAGGGCTGGTGAAAGTTCAAGAGTTGGTGAAAGTTCGAGGGTTGTTCGTTTTTCTCCACCCTCATTATCCGATATGACTTTGTTTCTAGCTTTTTCGACTGTCACACTGCCGATAACCACAAATGTTTCTTTGGTGACAACGTCGTCATCTTTTGGTACTTCTCCAACCACGTTTCAGTTTACTGCTCCAGAGATAGTATCCATGCCACCTCCCACTCTTACTCCATCGGAGGTTGTTGCGAGATTTGTTGACTCGACGTAGGTTGCTACTGCGGGGTTACCTGTTTCAATACCACCTGCGGTTACTATTCAGCCTACCTCAGATATACCAGCTAGTTTGGGAATTCCTCCACCGTATGCTCAAGATATTTCTCACATGCGGTTTGATTTTGATGCTACTTTGTCGGATTCTGAAAGGATAGCGGCTCTTGAACGGGTAGTTGCTGAACAGTCAAGAATCAATCTCATACAGACTCAAGCTATCCAGCGGCTTGTGGCAGAGAATCAGATACAATCGTCCCTCCTCGTTGAACATGGTAAACTCTTTGACGCTCTTAAACAGTTCTTAGCATCTCAGGGGGAGACGAGCTGCAAGGGTGATGAATTAAGAACCAAGAAGAGGCAAGACAGAGACGATGATCCCAATGCATCGAAAGGTGCAGGTGTTGAGTTGTCAAGAACTGAACAAACTCTTAGGACTTCCACGTCTCAGGGGGAGTCTTCGGGTACATCAGGTGGTACAGGTGGTGAGAATGTGGTGGTTGTGGATGATGAGGAAGTGTTGGGAAACGATGATGAGTTAGTCGATGATGTGCTAACAATTGATGAGATTGAAAAGATTGGGGAACAGATAGAGATTGATAATGAATTAGAAGAAGGGGAGATTGTTGATGATGGTGTAGAGCATGATATTCCAAATGTTAACAAGGTGAACTTGAACCAAGATGCAAATGTGTCAGAGGAGTCTAAATGGGAAGAACAGCCGAGATGGAAAGAAGGCTGTGCTCAGTGGTTCTTCAAGACAAAGAAGCCCGCGGTGCCAACAAAGTTTAAGAAGAGTTACAACATCAAGGGGTACGCTGAGTCAAAGAAGGGTATCATTTGTTGGCTGTATGACGAGCAGTTAAGGTTGTTTGTGATTAAGCGTTATGATGGGATTCAGTATTTTAAGAAGGCTTTGAGATCGTTTAACACTTTTCCTAAGTGTGAGGTGAAAGATTTGGCTCATTTAAGGTTGATTAATCGAAGTGATAACAATTTTGCAAGATGGGTTGGAAGGATCGTGTGGAAAGAAAGTCTTAAAGAGAACAAGTTTGAGTTGCTAAAGCCACAGAAAGGGAAGTTAGTTGAAGACAAGGAAAGAGGAATGAGGTCTGATGGCAATCCTTGGATGGTGATGAAGTATAAGCCGATTCGGTGTTTAAAAGAGGTGCCGATGAAGATGATGCCCAAGGATGTGTTAAAGAATCTCAAATGGTGGTATGTTGACTGCCATACCGCTGAAGATGTCATGGAAGATGAGGACGAACAGGAGATTCTGAGAGTGTATGATCCCATGCACTTGGTTAATATGTCTCAAGCTGATTTGCAGGTACTGAACGATAAGAAGATATTCTACATTCCTGCGTGGAAGGATGAAGCCAAGAAGTACCAGAGGGTGGTCTCTGTCTTTGTAAGGCAGGGCGTCCATGCTTGAAGACGAGGGGTACGAGATTTTTGGGATTACAAGACACGAGAAAGAAGATAGAGATATGAAGCTACTGCCAAGGGGGAGTCTGTTGGTGCATGATGTCAGTAATTCAGTATCTTGTGTTTTGTCTGTGTCTGTAATCATTTAGTTTGTTTGTTTTGTGTTGAATACTGTTTAGTATATGTTCACTTAGGATTTAGGCGAACTTGGGGACATAGCGAAGTTAAGACAGCTTCGCCTAGCATGTTAGGCGAAGTTGTCAAGGTGTATATATACCTCAACTTCGGGTTTTATGTAAAGGTTTTTTTTTTGAACGACGTGTTTTGGTGATCTGGTGTATCACGTGTTGGCTATTGCAATACATCAAGTTTTACAGTATTCTCTCGTGTGTTTGCATAATTATTCAACGTATTAATCGTTTCGACACTCGTATCGTATACGTGGGGATTCCGCACCCTCGTGTTACGAGATACTCTTGTGTAGATCCGGCTAGGAACCTACAACTAAACCTGCCAGATTTGTTTCGGTTCCAATCATCCTTAGAGGAACTAGCCTGATTATGCCTGAATCTTTTCCTATACGAAATATGAGGCATATTCCTCTGATAAAATTCAAAATATGGAACGTATAGACGATGTGGACAATTTATGGCAATATAACCAGGAGTGCCACAATTAAAACAGGTTTGGCGTTTTATGTAAAAATTATTTTGGGCAACTCCTCGTTTGGACTGGTTGTGTGGACCAATTTGCTTCAAATTACGAGGACCATTTTTCACATTATTGAACTTACCACCTTGTTTGTCATTTGAGCATCCCTCTTTAACAATTTTGGGTGGTGAGTATTTGTTAGAATTTTTTGAATTTTTAATTTTACTGGAAACCACATTATCAGAATTCTAGGTTTTAACATAATCAACCACACAAGAATCCTTGCTCTTTAAAACAGAGCCTACAAAAACAGTCGGAATAACAGAATTCAAAACAGGTAGTTTTAAAGAAACATCAGAAACAATGTCATTATTAAACTCAAAACAAGGGTCGTCATCCTCATCAGTCCATTCCTTCACAATTACTTTTTCTGCACATGAAGTAAACACGTTAGAATTGTTCACTTCTGAAGTGGACGGACTTGCATTCACAGAACTAGCTCCATCACATTTGTCTTGTTTACCGTACTTCATGTCATTTACCTTTTCTTCCTGTTCTTTGGTAACATGAGTACTAACATAATTGTGGTTGTAGGGTGGTGGAATTTGACTATATCATATGCCGTCACCTTCCTTTTCTTTCCACCACAATTGATTTTCAATCATTGAGTTAACTACTTTACTGGAACCCTCGAATTTTTTAAAATCTAGTTCAGCCCTTTCAAATTTAGTAGTTAGGTTCAAAATTTCCAACTTGGAGGTTTCTAGTTAGCAGTTACTTTAGCGATTTCTTGTTGGCCGTCTAGATAATGAAAGCATTTTATACTAAATTTAGACTTAAGCTTTGAGAAATCCTTTTGAGTTGCTTCTATCTTATCTAGAAAGCCTTTTCAATTTTTCTTAAGTTTGAAATTTTCAGATTTTATTCTTTCCATGTCTCTAATTAAGTTATCATTATGGAGCTTATATAACTCTATCTTAACAAAACAATCTAAAGAACATGGTTGAAAACTTACCTCTGATGTATTTGGAGAAGTGAAAGCCATATATGCGAATTGAAGTTCCTTGACTTTCTCCTCAGTAGCATTTTCTTCTCCGGTGTCTTCAATATTTACGAAGTTTGCGGTCTGATTTCCAATGTTGAGAGCAGCCCTGACCCTCCCAAGAAAATTGTTGAGCAACCAATCCCCTTTCACCATTTCCCGAACTACCCCCAACCTCACTTCCAGCATTCCCCACTAGAACCAATGCCCTTTCTGTGTTTCCATCCTTTTCTGGGTTAGTACATTCACGAGCAAAATGACACGGCTCATGACAGTTGTTGCATCTCAGAGTGTCCTTGTTAAAACCCACCATCTGATTATTAAGCATATTCCAATTGTTTCTACCCGTCCTCTTAGTGAACTTCTTGGCACGAAATACTGCCATGGCGATTTTCCAAGAGATATCCATTTCGTCAATATCGTCAGGATGGATCTGATCGAGTTCAGCTGCAACTACAGGTTGGACCAAGTCTCCAGCTAGAAATGCATTATAACCGTTCATGAATCCTGCCATTAGAGCTATATTCTCCTGAGTCTCTTTTGGAATAGAAGGAATCTGACTGGAGTTCTGACCATAAGTACCACCAGAAGATGAAGATTTTCCATTATCAGCTGAAGAATGACCAGACTTAGTGAAGAATACTGGAGCTGGTTGAGGTGGAATTGAAGAAGGTTGGCCTTTAGTGGATGTTTAGTGGCCTTGAACATTGAGAAACTGTCTTGAGAGATGAGGGCATTGTTGGAAACAACGTTGTACGTAGTTGCACTGTAGGAGTTTGCATGATTTATTGCATGTTGCTTGTTATCCATATCACATGCCTTGATAATAGCCATCATCTCAGAGAGAGACATCCTGTTGAGATCTTTAGTCTTCTTGATAACAGCAACATTCATATCCCAACTCTTTGGCAACGAGTTCACCAGCTTGTTGTTTATCTCAGAGGTTGCTAGGTAAATTCTTGTGGATCTCATCTCAGTCACCAAGGCAATGAACCTTTGGAGTTGAGTCTCCAACGATTCTCCCAGAATATGGTTAAACATATTAAATTTTTATCGCAGCAAGTCTTGGTGACTTCTTTTCATGTCTTCGTTTCCTTCATACACCTCAATCAACGCCTCCCATAACTCTTTAGCAGATTGCAGATCTCTAAAACCAAGGGCAATCTCATGTGAGAGTGCCATGGTTAAAGTTGAAAGTGCCTTTTCATCCTCCTCAACTTTAGGAAAATCACCATCATCATACAAAGCAACTTGCTTCACAATAACTTCAGTTGAGTTAGCACGTTGATATGTGATTCTTTGAGGTCCCCTAACAATACTTCTCCAGACTTTGGCATCCTTCATCTTGACGTATTTCTCAAAACAAAACTTCCATTCACTAAACCCCTCATGAGACAAGAGAAGGGGTATACAACTGGTGGTCCCCATTATGGAGTCCAGTTCTTGATGGAGTGAAGTGTTGGTTGAACCATTTCTATTAGTTAACTGTTCCATGTTTTAATTAAAATTAACACACGAAAAGTTTGAGTCCAGAAGGCTTTAAATTCTAAACACAAGGCCCAAATCAAATTAATCAGGCCCAAACACGGTTTACAGCTCACTGGACCAAGAACCAGATGTTATTGACCAAGAGTTGACCGAGAACCAGTAAACCTGACAAAGAACTATTGTATATTGACGAGAACCCAACTGTTAACCGAGAACTATAGATAGTTGGCTGAAAACTAGAGTCTTTGACCGAGAACTGAGGTTAGCCGAGAACTTAGGCCGAAAACCTCAATCCTTGACCGAAAACACAAATCGTTGACTGAGAAGTCAACAATTTAGCCGAGAATAGGTAATATTGGCCGAGAACGCTTGTTTAATGCCGAGAACCCAGTCTTTACACTGGAAATCAATCTGAGTTGTAACAAACTTCCGAGAAAATTGGGATTTGATTTGTTTCCAAACCAAAACCAATCTTTTACCAAAACCATAGATTCTTCTCCTCTCCGATGAACAGTTAGCCGGAAAAGATAACACGACCACCAAGAAATCAAGATCTTGAATCCTTGATATCACAATAATGAGCCTGAATAGGTCTAAGGATCTGATACCAATGGTAAGGTCCAAGACGGATCTTTCAATTACGATGTAAACTAATCTAGATGTTGGTGCGGAAATCCAACACTAGATGATTCGAGAACATGAAACACAAACACGAGAACATGAAACACAAACACACATTATATTAAACGTCGGGTGCTTAAGCACAATGGTTACAACCTCGTCTAGAACAACCTTAGATGGCCAAAGAAACAACTGAATGAACAACCTATAACCCTATAAAATAAGTTCTATATATAGGGTACCCACAATACTAGCCCAAACATAGCCCAAGCCCACCGAGATCCATAAGGATCTCGGTTTACACGTGCAACCCAAACACAAAATAAACTAAGTACAAACCATCTAAACTAGGCCCAACACAAACCCCAAACAATCCGAACCTGGATAATCAATCCAAACCCATTCCAAAAACCACAAACAACATAAACATGATAACCTATTCCCTAACACACCAAATCAAACCAATTCCATTCTTAAACAACTTAATAACACAATTCAATCACCACGCAATCCATACAACCAAAACCAAATCGAATTAATCAATTTAACATCCAATTAACATCTCAGTATTCTAATTCAATGAAAATCGATAAAATCATAACCGTATCTATAACTAATCAATCAAACTATGAATTAACATTCAATTCATATGGAAATACCTTAAAAAAAACACACACAATCTAACCCTGGTAAGCTCTGATACTAAGAGCTTCAATCAATTGATCCGTTCATATTGATCAATCATATGATCTGGTTATATGATATATGCATATGTATAATAGGCTTGATAATATTAACGAAGTGTTGGGTGAATAATTTGATAGAGTAACGACAAGGAAGAAAATACTGTTAAAACACTTAAAATTAATCTGTAGGCTGAACAACCTATATATAGAAGACGAATGCCATTTGTTACGCATTCTGTAACGAATGGCTCTTATTCATCTTCATTACATAAGTAACCAAATGGTATAGCGAATGAATCATTCGTTGTACCTCATTCTTTAACATTCCATGACGAATGGGTACGTTATATAACGATTAAAGTCCATTTGTTAAACATCCTTAACGAATGGACAGTGATAAATATGATTGGTCTCATTCATTAAACATTCTTAACAAATGAGCCATAACATTCACGAATGGGACAAATAAATTACTAAAATGCCCTTACATTAAAAATAATAATAAATTACAAACGATTACGAAGTCTCGAGATGACCAAAACCGTGCACTAACATTTATCGATGACATCTACATATATTCAAAAAGTAAGGAAGAAAACGAGCAACATGCGCCGGTAATCTTGGAATTATTGAGGCAAGAAAATTTATATGCCAAATTGTCCAAATGTGAATTTTGGCTGCAACAAGTACAATTTTTAGGACACATTGTGAATCATCAAGGAATCCAAGTAGACCCTAGTAAAATTTAGGCTATTAAGAATTTGCAAGTACCTAAATCACCGAAAGAAATTCGCCAATTTTTGGGATTAGCTGGGTATTACCAACGATTTATTGAAAACTTTTCCAGCATTGCTCAACCTTTAACCCTCCTAACTCAAAAGGATCGAACGTATGACGGGGAGAAGAACAAGAAATGGCCATCCCAACGTTAAAACAAAAATTATGTGATGCTCCAATATTAAGTCTTCCAGATGGAACTGATGACTTGGTAGTTTATTGTGACACATCTCGTAAAGGTTTAAGATGCATACAGATGCAACAAAAGAAAGTAATAGCGTATGCCTCTCGACAATTAAAAGTACATGAGAAGAACTATACAACTAATGATTTGGAACTGGGAGCAGTTTTTTTTGCATTCAAAATCTGGAGACACTACTTGTACGGCACCAAATGTACCATTTATACATATCACAAAAGCCTACAACACATATTTGATCAGAAAGAGTTGAACATGAAGCAAAGAAGATGGGTAGAAATTTTAAATTACTACGATTGTGAAATTAAATACCACCCGGGTAAGGCCAATATAGTAGTTGATGCGTTAAGTTGGAAGGAACAAATTAAACCCCTTAGAGTACGGGAACTTGGAATGATTTTCCAGAGTAGCCTCATCGAACAAATTCATGTTGCCCAAGACGAAGCCTTAAAAGAAGATCAATTAGAAAAAGAAGAATTGCACGGGAATCAAAAGAACTTTGAGAAGGAAATTGATGAAATATATTACTTCAAAAATCAAGTATGGATTCCAACTCTTCATGATCTTCGGGAATTAATTCTTGATGAAGCACACAAGTCCAAAAATTCTATCCATGAAGGTACAGATAAAATGTATAAAGACGTTAAAGAATTTTACTGGTGGCCAGGAAAGAAGAAGGATATGACCAATTATGTTAGCAAATGTGTGACTTGTATTCGTGTTAAGGCGAAATATCATAAACATTCGGGAATGTTACAACAACCTAAAATACCCAAATGGAAAAGGGAGCAAATTACAATTGGTATCGTTATACATCTTCCCAAAACCTCCCAATGGCAAAATGCAATTTGGGTAATTGTAGACCGAAAAGATTTAAGTACCGCTTACCACCCTCGAATTGATGACCAATCCGAAAAAACAATTCAAACATTAGAATATTTTCTTCGTGCTTGTGTACTGGATTCAATAGGAATTGGGATCAATACCTCCCATCATTGAATTCTCTTATAATAACAACTATCACAGTAGTATACAAGCAGCACCATATGAAGCATTATACGGGCGAAAATGTAGGTCGCCACTTTGTTGAACGGAAGTGGGCGATACTCAAATTACAATATCCGATTTGATTTAAGAAAAAACCGATAAGATTCATAAGATTAAACGGAAACTAAAAGACGCTAGTGACCGACAAAAGAGTTATGCCGATGTTCGTAGAAAACCGCTATCTTTTGAAATAGGCGACAATGTGTTCCTTAAAGTGTCCACATGGAAAGGTGTTATAAGGTTTGGAAAGACTGGTAAGTTAGCCCCAAGATATAATGGATCTTTCAAGGTTATTGCTAATTGGTCCCGTAGCCTATCGACTCAAACTACCTATAAAACTTAGCACTATTCACGATGTGTTTCATGTGTCGAACCTGAAAAAGAATCTTATTGATGAAACGGTCATGGTACCACTGGAAGATGTTCAGGTAAACGAAAAGCTAAACTTTGTAGAGGAACTGGTGGAAATTGTGGATGGGGAAACCAAACAGTTACGACACGACAAAATCTCATTGGTAAAATTTCGGTGGAACTCACAACGAGGACTCGAATTTACTTGGGAACGAAATGACAAATTCCGAAAAAAAACCCACAACTGTTTCCTAAAAATAAATCCTTTGGCAAATCGAATTTTGGGGACGAAATTTCTTAAAGGGGGTGAATGTGACATTCGTGACAAAACGAGGTATACCTTATTCACTATGTAGCGAGTAAATGATCAATCGATTAATTCGTAACAATTAAACGAGTAACCGTCCGATACTGATTATGACCCGTATATATATTGAGGGTCATATATGATTGATATATACATTATTGTGGCTAACATGTTGATATTAAGACCTCAGTACGTATAAAATCATTTAAACAAAAAAGTTTTCGTTTAACTATACGCTATGAACTTGAACGCGATCGTTAATACCAAAACAAGCATTGCATCATCAGTTAAGCTGAAAAAAACTTATGGAACACTTATATAATATTTTTTAAAAAATCCGTGAAAATATTTTGGATTTTTACAACGAGTCAGTACGTTTTTCTTATTTTACAAAAATGGGCAGAGAAACACTCGTTTTCGCGCTGTTTTTCGCACCTGAACTACTTTTGTTGGTGCATGATGCCAATAGTACAGTATCTCGTGTTTAGTTGTGTCTGTAATCGTTTAGTTTGTTTGTTTTGTGTTGAATAGTGTTTGTTATATGTTCGCCATGTGTTGGGAGAACTTGTAGACCAGCGAAGTTATGACGACTTCGCCTAGTGTGTTAGGCGAAGTTGTCGAGGTTTATAAATTCCTCAACTTCGGGTATTTTGTGATTAAGGGTTTTTCTTAACAACGTGTTTTTGTGATCTTGTCTATCACGTGTTGACTCTTGCAATACATCAAGTTTTACAGTATAATCTCGTGTGTTTGTATACATATTCAACGTATTATTTGTTTTACACTCGTATCGTATTACGTGGGGATTCCGCACCCTCGTGTTAAGAGATATTCCTGTGTAGATCCGGCTGGGAACCTACAATTGGTATCAGAGCAATTTGCTCGTGATTGTGTGGTTCTGGATTATCACACGGGTGTTAAGATCGTTCCGTTTGACAATTCGCAGAACGAGTTTACGTTGAACTACCTCATTTTTGTCTTTTGCCCATCTTCCTTCATCAAACATACCTACAAATCACCCTCGCGTCCCTCGCAATCGACCTAATTAAACATGCAAAACTCCAGTGTTCGTCAGGCGAAATTGTTGTCACTGAAACTAGGGTTTTCAGCAAAGATATAGGGTTTCAGCTAGGTTGTGAGTAGCGAAGTTGAGTAGTAGCGAAGTTAAGTAGTAGCGAAGTTTAAGTTCTGTGAAGTTAATCTCCAGCGAAGTTACAAGCAAGACCGAAGTTATACTATCTCCAGCGAGGTTGTGTTTTCGATTCTTGAATCACCATTCTTTCAACTATGACTTCGTTATAAATATCACAGAACTGGTAAAAATGGAGGTTGAAGCTGGTTCAGCAACAAAAGCTCCGAAACTGCTTAAAGGTACCGATTTCGTTGCATGGAAAGATAGATTTGAACAGTATGTGAAGTATCAAGACGCAAAGATGTGTGTTTGCATTCAAGACGGGTACATTACACCGACGTCTATGTTTGAAGGTCGTGAACAGATTAAGAAGTACAGTAAGATGGAAGATGATGAAAAGAAAATGTATGAGGCAGAGAGTAAAGCGCATGCAGCTATTACAATGGCATTTCCACAAGAGATTCTTCATACCTTCAAAAAATACAAAACTGCTAGAGAGCTATGGGAAGCACTAGAGAATAGATATGAAGGAAATGTTGGGATACGTACCTCCAAGACAAAGCTGCTAAAAACCCAATTCTACGTATTCAAGTATCTGAAAAACGAATCATTTGATGATATCATCACTTGATATTATCACCTGATGACCGAACTAAATAATTACTCCATTGAATACAAGGAAGAATAGATAGTAGAGAAACTTCTTGATGCTCTCCCACCAAAATGGGATATGTACTTCTGATGAGAGAAGATAAGGACTTTGAAAAGATTGATTTGGAAGCAGTGGTCAATAAGTTACGAAATTTTGAACTCAACATGGTTCGAAAGGAGACACCGACTGCTCAGGTTCAGGATCCGGGAATGTATGGTGCGAAAGTCATCCAAACTCAAGTTCAAAATCAGAATCCACTGCCTACTACTCAAAGGGGGAATCAAACTCCACTCCAGTTGGTCATGTGATACTCAATATGGATGGTGACGTATGTTTCGTAGCAGGAGGTAGCAATTCCTCAAAACCTCAAACTACGACTGGAAATTTCTCATCCAATGCTCCAAGCAATAACTCCTCACAGATGCCCATGAGTGTAAAATCAGCTGAACAGCATTTTGCTCTCTATGCATCCTTCATGGCATCTTCTGAGAATTACATCAAAGGTAAAATAGTCGACCATGCAACTTTGGATGAAGACTATGATCAGATCGATGCTGATGATCTGGAAGAGATGGATCTGCAGTGGCAAATGTCTATGATAGTAAGAAGGGTAAAGAGATTTATGAAGAAAACGGGGTAGAAAGTGTGTTGGAGAAAGACCAGGGTTTGATAAGTCAAAGGTTCGCTGTTATAACAGTCAACAAAATGGTCACTTTGCTAAGGAATGTACAAATGAAAGAGTCGAACGAAGTCAGAACAGGCCTGCTCAACAGAATGGGGGTGGTAGTGAAAATAGGGCTATGGTATCTCAACAGAACGGTGGATACAACTGGAATATACAAGTTGAGGAGGTGTTCGAACAGGCATATCTAGTAAACATCGAAACTGGAGGAAGTGATAAAGAGACGAGGGAAAATCAAGCATACATGGCAGAAGTGAACGATCAGCTCTCTGAGGTAAGTTCTGAACTTCATTGTGAACAATGTGAAAACCTGTCTGATCAATTGAAAACATTAACTGATCAGTTTGTTAGTTTGGATACTCAATTTAAAACTTTGAAAGAAGAACATCACTATTCTAAAACTAAAGAAAATAGTTACTCGGTAAAAATAAAAGCGAGTGAAAAGGATATCAGAAGTCTTAAAGCCACTCTAACTGAAAAAATACAAGTGATTGATCTTAGTTACGAAGTGTTAGAAGAAAAGACCAAACTAATTGCTGAAAAAGATAAACAGATAGCTGATTACCAGGTAAGAGTGGTGGAACAGAACATAAAAATTGAACAATTTAGAAATTCTTCTGCAATGTTAGATCACATCATAAGTGTTCAACGTTCCCGATTAACAAAGGGGGAATTGGATTCTCTGAAGTTCCACCACCATACAACAATAATTATACTTATGATCCGAGTAATCAAAAATCTGCTAATGTTGAAACTAGTCAGACAGTACCAATAAAAGTTTCTGCTAAAGAAACGGAAGTTAATGAGAGTAAAACTAGTAAGACAATTTCAAATGTCACCAGTTCTATCTCTAGTTCTGTGTCGTCAAATTCGGACAACACATCGGAATCGGGAGAGATAAAAGAAGAGGTTCTGTTACTGAAACAAGGGGAGGACTATAAGTTTGATGAGAAGAAATCTTCCCTAAATCCGTTCGTCCCACCATATGTTAGACAAACGGATAGTAATACAACCTCGACATCTGCAACAACTTCTGAGACGAAAGTTCAAAACAACCAGACGAGATCGAACAGAAGTTGTTTTAGATGCAACAAGATAGGACATCTTGTCGATGACTGTCCTCTGAAACAGAGAAAATCTAGAAATATGTGGCCTACCAAAACTGAGAATAAAACGAATACTAATTATGATTCTGTTAAAAATGTGAACACACCAACTTCCAATCATCAGCCTAATCAAAGAATTCAAAGAAATTAGTCTCTTTTTTTCCCAGTAAATTACCAAATCAACAATTATAATTCAATTAACTCACAAAGGTTTGGATGGCCTCATAGCCAGTCATCTAGAAGTTTTTCTTATAGAACTTATAGAAACTCTCCTCCAACTGACTTTGGGAAACCAAGGTACTGGATGTCGGATAACAGATTTAATCGACCCAAGACCAGAAGGTCTTGGGTCCCCAGATTTTAATCTATTTCTTTAATTGTGCAGGAACAGTCAAACAGGGCTGTAAACAACATGTGGGTTGTTGACAGTGGCTGTTCCCGACACATGACTGGTAACAAGAAATTGTTACGTGATTGGAAGACTGTTCAAGGAGGAAGAGTTAGTTTTACAGGAGAAAGTGGAGGAAGAATTACTGGGATTGGTACTGTTACAAATAGGAGAATCAAGTTGGAAAAGGTTAATCTCGTGGAAGAGTTAAAGCGCAATATTCTGAATGTCTCTCAGATCTGTGACAAACCGTTTTCAAAACCTTGTTGAGCTTAATGGGATGATCAATCCTGAGTAACCTTGTTTTTCTTGTTGTTTAAAAAAAAGTCACTATCGCTTAAAATTATGTCGGTTGCTCAAGTTTGAAGGATATATCCTAGGATATGTTTGATCCTTACTTCTACGTGTAGATTATAAGGATAGCCATTAACCAGATGATTGAAAGTGACCGGGGCGGTTTATGATGGGTTTTCATTCTTTCGCTTAAAACTAGTCGTTCATACTTAGTCAGAGGGACACATACTCGTATTTGGTCGGTCCGGCTGATCCATTGGATCTTCAGGACAGCCATTTACCTAAAGACTTTGACTTGATCGGGGCGATAGAATTTAAATTTTTTTTATGGGAGATGATATAATTTTTCAAGTCTATAACTTCGTAAAGAAGTTTCAATACGGTGTTTAAATTGAAAAATTTATCCAACCTTGGAAAGTGATAGATAAACTAATTTTGTGTGCTTAACTGGTGAAGTTATTAGGCCTAAAAGACTCTAGAACGGTCATTGTATGTTATGGTAGCTTTCTATGGTGCGTAAAAGTAGAAGTGATACAAACTAAATCTTCTCGATTTATTGTGGTGAATCATTTTGAGTTGTGCATGTTTCCACATACATCTTTCCGAATGATAGGTAGAAAAGTGATTACCCAGTCATACACGAGACCGTGAGTGTTCTGATTCCCGCGAAGAGAGTGTTAAGTACCTGCAGTGATCCAGATTCGGGACTTGCAGTTGTCTTCAATTTGAAGTTGTATTAATGTCTTTATTTGTAAAAAAAAAAATCTCGTTATTATTATTAAGCCTTCTGAAGCTTATGTTATTACAAATATCTAGAAAGAGGCTAGAAAGAATTTTTCAAGTATAAGAAAGAGCGGGAAGAAGACTCCGAAGATAGACGTGTGCTTATTGTTTAATCAGACACTACGGGTCAAAGTCAACTCGGGGTGACTTGGGGAAAGCCAAATACGCTTTGAGAATAGATAGGAGGCACCACAATCTCTCATGTGATGTCCATCTAAATTTTGAGCTTAATTGAATCTAATCCGTATCACAGAAGCAATGAAAATCATACTAAGTTTTATACCTGCCTACAACCTGTTTCTCTATGTCATAATACCGCTGAACATGGATATGTGTGACAGCCTCTTAATCAGTATGATTCCTGTTTGGATCTTTTCTAAAAACACGCTGGGTTTCTGCAAGACTGAAATTTAATCCCGTTCCTTTATTTAATATTAGCTATGATGTTTGAATTATGGTTTATCTTCTTTAAAATCTTGGTTACTCGTTTTGATCGTTTTCTTTCAAAATTTTCTAAGTCTGACTTCGCTATGGGGAAGTTGTCAAGCTTTGAAGCAGTTCATAGCATCTCAGGGGGAGACTAGTTTCAAGGGTGATTACTAGTTGCAAGGGTGATGACTTGAGAACGAAGGAGAGACAGGACATAGACGATGATCCCAATGCATCGAAAGGTGCAGGTGGTGGGTTGCCAAGAACTGAACAAACTCTTGGGACTTCCACATCTCAGGGGGAGTCTGCTGGTCCTCAGGCAGTACAGGTGGTGAAAATGTGGTGGTTGTGGATGATGAGGAAGTGCTGGGAAACGATGATGAGTTAGTCGATGATGTGCTAAAAATTGATGAGATTGAAAAGATTGGGGAAAAGATAGAGATTCATAGTGAATTAGAAGAAGGGGAGATTGTTGATGATGGTGTAGAGCGTCATATTCCAAATGTTGACAAGGTGAACTTGAACCAAGATGCAAATGTGTCAGATGAATCTGAATGGGATGAACAGCCGAGATGGAAAGAAGGCTGTGGTCAGTGGTTTTTCAAGACAAAGAAGCCCGCGGTGCCAACAATGTTCAAGAAGAGTTACAATATCAAAGGCAACGCTGAGTCAAAGAAAGGTATTATTTGCTGGTTGTATGACGAACAGTTGAAGTTGTTTGTGATAAAGCGTTATGATGGGATTCAGTACTTTAAGAAGGCCCTGAGATCGCTCAACACCTTGCCTGAGTGTGAGGTGAAAGACTTGGCCCAGTTAAGATTGATTAATAGGAGTGATGATGACTTCGCGAGATGGGTTGGAAAGATTGCGTGGAAAGAGAGTGTTAAGGAGAAAATGTTTGAGTTATTGAAGCCTCAAAAGGGGAAACTGATAGAAGATAAGGAACGGGGAATGCGGGCTGACGGCAAGCCCTGGATGGTAATGAAGTATAAGCCGATTCGTTGTTTAGAGGAGTTTCCGATGAAGATGATGCCCAAGGATGTGTTAAAGAATCTCAAGTGGTGGTATGTTAACTGCCAGACCGCTGAAGCTGTCATGGAAGATGAGGACAAACAGGAGATTCTGAGAGTGTATGATTCTATGCACTTGGTTAATTTGTCTCAAGCTGATTTACAGGTACTCAATGATAAGAAGATATTCTACATTCCTGCGTGGAAGGATGAAGCCAAGAAGTACTAGAGGGTGGTATCTGTCTGTGTAAGACAGGTCGTTCATGCTTGAAGACGAGTGGTACGAGGTTTTTGGATTACAAGACACGAGAAAGAAAATAGAGATATGAAGCTACTGCCAAGGGGGAGTCTGTTGGTGCATGATGCGAGTAGTTCAGTATCTCGTGTTTAGTTGTGTCTGTAATCGTTTAGTTTGTTTGTTTGTGTTGAATAGTGTTTTTTATATGTTCGCCATGTGTTGGGCGAACTTGTAGACCAGCGAAGTTATGACAACTTCTCCTAGTGTGTTAGGCGAAGTTGTCAAAGTTTATAAATACATCAACTTCGGGTATTTTCTGATTAAGGGTTTTCAGAACAACGTGTTTTTGTGATCTTGTATATCACGTGTTGACTCTTGCAATACATCAAGTTTTACAGTATAATCTTGTGTGTTTGTATACATATTCAACGTATTATTTGTTTTACACTCGTATCGTATTACGTGGGGATTCCGCACCCTCGTGTTACGAGATATTCCTGTGTAGATCCGGCTGGGAACCTACAACTTTTCTTGCAAAAAACGAAACTCGAACTAAATTTTGTACCAAGACCGGACCTTGACACGCAAAACGAGGCAGTAATAGGCCAAAATGAGGCCCAATGGACCCCCTTAACTTTGCGGTCGCCATTCACATTTCCCCACTTTAGATATTTACTACAACTTTTTGAATAAACTTCATTACATTCACACCTATAACTCAAAACCAGACCCTTCTTTAACTTTTCTTCCAAACTCCAGCCTTAAACCCTCACTTAAGTTTAATTTTTATGAAGATTTTAAACCAAGTTTTGATCATATTATTAACATATAAACATGTTTTAATTAGTATTCAGCATGTTTAACCAACCAAAACCTATTAAAATGACCTAAAATCATATTTTGATTTTAAACATGTTTACAAATCAGAACCATATAGATTTTTGACCAATAACACGGATTAGAACGTTGATATAACGTTTTTACGGTTTAAAAGTTCGGTTTGAAACCCTGACCGAAACCTTAGTTGACAAGGCTTGATGATGGATGATTTATGCCTGGTTTTGTGTTACATGATATGTAGATACACTGAATTTGTGACCAAGGACCCGAAAACTCGAACAGAATTTTAATCGATCGATAAACCGACAAGGTAGTAGCGGTTTACTCGTTTAAGGTCTGTTTGTGCTTCGTTTGTGATGTGATTATTGTTATACTATGAAACTTTTCAGGAAAATTAGGGATCATATAATTGAGTCTCTATTAAAATTTGGTAATTTTTCGATAAATGGAAAATATTAGGCAAATTTATTACCGTTTATTAGCGTTTATTTATGAAATTTAGTTAAACATTTTAAAAAATTATGAAATTTGATTTGCAACTTAGATATGTGATTTTAAGATCACTGGTAAAATTTGGTATAATTCGGAGATGTTTAAGTACATACTATGTATTTGTGTTTTAATCGGGTTTGAACAGCCGAAAAACGCGCAAAAAGGTATTTTGGCGAAAGAATTAGGTTCTGTGAATTTTAAAGGGATTATATTATTGTATTTTTATTACTCAGAAGAATTATCGGATATTTTGAGAATTTTTTTGGTATAAACGACTTACTTATCGGTTAATTATAACTCATAAAATGATTTTTTATTAATGAATAGCTAAGTGTAAAAATTCTGAAAATATTTTTATAAAGTTCTACATATTTTAATTTACTTTTACAAAATTTCTCATAATTTATATATAATTTTATAAATATTTATAATTATTTAAAGATTTAAATTATATATGTTTTGACAAAACCGGCAGCAATATGTTTAACGAACTAACTAGTATGTCAAAACATCAAAAGAGGTAAAATATCATAGTTTTGAATGACTTTGATAAAAACATAGTTTTTATGAGATTTTCGGACAATTCGAATGGATTTTACGCGTTTTGTATAATCAAACCCGTATAAAAACGGAAACGAACCCTGCGACCAATCCAGATACTGAAACCTTAAATTTCTTTTATAAATTGAATCATTTTATCAAAAGTATGTTTACTTAAGTTTGTGTGATCTTACCTATTTCTGAAACGCGTAAACGATCAACTTGGCCAGACACGGAAAACGGTGAAACTGAGCCAATAATGGTTTTAAACATTTCATAACGTACAATGTCACAATCTAAGACTACTTACATGAACAGCCATACCCAAACTAGATATTCAGCCGTTAATGACTAACAGTACTATACCGACTATAGGATTCAAGCTATAATCGAGACATTATACATACTGCACATGTAACCGATCGATACTATAATAAGGTGAGTTTCAGGACCCCACTTTCTAAACTGTTTTACGAACTTTTGGGGTGGAAAACATGTTTATACATAATTATGTACCTGAAAACTTGTTATGATGTGAATTATCTAAGTACTAACACATGAAAGTCCCCACAAACACAACTAATTAACTTCGTGCCGATGACGTGTGGATGGTACTATCGGTTTGACAAACCCAACTGACAAAGCCGGTGGGGTATACCGGAACATGTTAACCCAGTTGCACATTGTCATTTAAAGTTGTTACATTTTGCTATGTGGTGTTAGACATAGTACATGTTTGAGGCAAAGTGGATGTTAAATGCCATCGGGAGTGCATGGGAAGTGGTGGCCATGTGTTTTTATCTCGTTTCAGTTTCACTTGTGGCTTAATATAAAAACATCATACACATGCATACATACATACAGTAAACTTTACGAACTAGTATACTGGTTTTTTTTGTACTCGTGAAACTTGAAACTCACCAACTAGACGTAGTTGACCCGTTTTAACATACTTTTCAGGTGAGACGAACTTGGAATGATTTTCTTACGTGCTCGATTTTAAGAGTGAAATTGAATTGCTGTAGATAGACATGATGTACATAAAAATATACATCTTTTCGGCATCAAATAATCTTTAAAAACTGCAATTTCTATTAAATAACATAGCATAAAAGGTTACTTATCATAATAAAATGTAATTTCACGTGAAACCAATCCCCAAACGAAGAAACAAGCGAAAAGACAAATAAAAACAGAAGAAAACATAAGAAAAAAAGAAACACGCTCCCATTCCTCAAGAAACACGCCCCCATGCTTCTGAACACCAGAAAAGACAAAAATCTACAAGAAAAGACAAAATCTGGAAACAAAAGCACGGGGCCGCGCCTCTCAACCACGGGGCCGTGGATATCTGCCAGAAAAGACAAAATTAATTTAGCACATGTCACTATAAAACACGGGGGCGTGCCTACGTAAGCACGGGGTCGTGCTTCCCACTCCATATTGCCTATAAATAGTGGCTCATGTTGCACACATTTGGTGTGCCTTGAAAAGAATTCTATCCGGTTTTCTCTTATAAAAACACACACTAACACTCACATAGAAGATTTAGTGAAGAGTTTGAAGGCTTGGAGGTCTTCACCATCAACCATCATCATCATCCATCATCATCATCATTAAGAAGGAAGATTCATCTACATTTGATTAGATTGTTCTAGTTTAATCATGTGTTTATTATCATCATCCATCTTAATGTTTATCACCATACTCATTATGAGCTAAACTCTTTTTACCATCTAAAATCTATGAAGAATATTTGTTTTACTTGATGATTAATTAAAACATGTGGTGTAGTCTAGTAAAGTACATAATTATATTACAATTATCCTTTGATGAGAAATGTTTCACCATCTTCAATCACTAATTCAAAGTTGGTGGTTGTCAATCCCATTGGCAATCGTTCATGATCGATTCATGTTCTAGAAAGATAGAAATACTTTGATACATTATCGAAACATGGATCCTTATATTCTACTTAGAAATGATGAGATATAAGTTATGATGTATTTTTCTAAGTCTTGGTAATCCGAAAATGGCTTTGCTTAGGATATCATTTTAGTTAAAGAAATCATATGTTAATGGAATGTGTAATTATAACATACATAAATCAACCAAGGGGTGGTTGTGTGACTAAACTACAACCACCCGAATTTGTTAGATTTGTTATTTGAGAAATCAGAGTCAATCATAATCTTTCTACCTTACGAAACTACTTGCCAACTTAAATTGACATCATTGAGGTGGCATGACATTAGGAAAGGGTGGACTTTAAAATGCGCACGTTACCTCTTTAGTGCCAAAGATGCTCACTTAAGGTTTAAGGAGCTATCTATTATATATTTTCACGGCAAGTTTATCACATGTTTAAATATTAATTATCAATGCTAAAATGGAGTGGATTCTTGATGTTAGATGGTAACCTTCACTTAATTGAACAACTCGTTTAGAATCTCTTGTCTTGGTCACCTATATATTATATATAAGTATTTATATTTTATTAAAAGTTCAAAAATTAACCCAAAATGATTAAAACCTCTGATTAAAGTAAAACAACGATTAACCATTAGAAACATTTGTGTCCACGGATCGATACTTGGTTCTTACCAATACTACTCTACATATACGATAGGTACACTTGCCTATTTTGTGTGTGTTTAGTCTTTGTAGAAATCACTTTTATAAATTTAAAACACGATCTTATGCAAAAGCTAAATATCCAATCTATCATATTTATATACAAGCTAGACAGCACACATCAAGTTTTTGGCGACGTTGCCTGGGACATGGTACGTTTCTAAGAACGATCCAAGTTTTAATTTAATCATTGTCTATAATTGTACAAATTTTTAACTTCTATTTTTACCTTTAATTTTTTTTTACTAAATTCTAAAATATATAATTTTACGGCTAGCCTACTTTTTACCTTTATTTACCTTACTTTACTCTAGTTTAATTAATTCAGACCTTAGTTTAGTTTAAAATAACTTAGCCTAACTTATAGTTTAACTTAGCACTAACTTTAACTAACTTTTACTTTAATGTTTAATTTTGATTTAGTCCCATGTATGTCCTCTACTTTTGAGCCTGAGCTTGTTTCTCCAATTTCTGAACCGGAACGACTCTTTCGTCGAAGAGCACGTAAACAGACTTCAGAAACCGCCGAAGCAATCAACGACGAATCAGTAGACGCCACCACATCAGGAGAAAGTCAAACCGAAGAAATGATGGCGGCCCAGAACAATGAGCCGAACATGAGCCAGTATGCCAAGCCAAGTCTCGAAGGCTACGGCAATGGCGTGGATCCACCCGAAATTACCGAAAATTTTGAAATCAAATCAAGCACCATTCATATGGTGGAAAATTCAGTTCAATTTCATGGTCTCCTCGACGAAGACCCTCTTTCTCACATATCTCGATTCCTACGAACATGCAGAACCTTCAAAATACAAAACTGTTCAGACGATCAAATCAAGCTTAAACTCTTTCCTTTCTCTCTAAGGGGTCAAGCCCTAGAATGGATAGAATCTCTTTCCTCTAGTTCCAACACCACTTGGGACCAGATGGTTGAACAGTTTCTCTTCTAATATTTTTCGCCTGATAAAACTGCCAAATACCGAGCTAGCATTACCGGATTCCGGACCGATGATGATGAGTCGTTACACGCAGAATAAGAGAGATACAAAAATCTTCTGAGAAGATGTCCACATCATGGACTAAGCGTATGGTTACAAGTACAAACATTCTTTGACTCACAATCCAGTAAAAAAAATAGGCCATCGCCCAAATCCCTGGTGGAGACCTGTGATCCAAATCACCTAACGTATCATTTGAAGTCCTGGAGAGGCCTCAAAGAAAAGTTTTGCTTACAACCCACCAAGATCTGCACCAACCCATAAAGGAATACACCACGTCGATTCCAATACTCTTGTCACAGCACAGCTTGAAGCCCTTTCTAGAAAATTTGAACAACTTCAAGCCGAACTATCAAACACCAGACTCACCTGTGACACTTGTGGAGGAAATCATAAGACGAATGACTGTAAACAAGTCATCATTGCTATGGAAGAAGTTGATTTCATCGCTCGATAGAACAACGCTTTTAGGAACAACTACAATCCAGGATGGAGAAACCACCCGAATTTCAGCTGGAAAGACGGAGGAAACACTCAACCCTTACACGGATTCGAAAAAAGACCGATAAATCAACCCTTCCAACATAAACCTTAATTTCAAGTTCAAAGTTCTAGTAGCCATCAAAACCCAAGCTACTCGAAAATCGAAGAAATGTTATTCCAACTCATGACCAAAACAAATGAAGCAGAAAAGAAGGCCGACTCAAGAGCTGTTGATATCAGCAGAGTATTATTAAAACATGAAGCCGACCTCAAAAGTCAACAAGCATCACTACAGAATCTAGAAACTCAAATCGGAAAATTGCCCAACAATTATCCGAAAGACCACCTGGCACTCTTCCAAGCAACACAATCACCAACCCAAATGCAACAGCTAGCGTTGTTACACTCAGAAGCGGTACAACCACTTTTGTCTCACCAACTTCAGAATCAGTTATGGAGAAGAAATCTCCTGATGAAACACAAGAAAGACTGACCCCAACAGGCACTGTACAGACCAAGGAGCCAGTCCGAACTTATGTTCCACCTATTCCATACCCTGGAAGACTAAAGCAGGAACGATTGGAAGCTCAGTACGGGAAGTTTCTAGAACTCTTTAACCAACTCCATATCAACCTCCCTTTTGTCGAAGCCATCGTTCAGATGCCAAAATATGCCAAGTTTCTCAAAGAAGTGCTGACAAATAAAATGAAGCTATAAGAGCTCTCGCATGTCACCCTAAGTGAAGAATGTTCAGCAGTCCTCCAAAGCAAGCTGCCAGCGAAAATGACCGATCCAGGGAGCTTTACTATCCCTTGTCTCATAGGAAATTTATCTGTTAGCAATGCCCTGGCTAACCTAGGAGCTAGTATTAATTTAATGCCCTATGCGGTTTTTTCAAAACTAGGGATAGGAGAACCAAAACCCACCCGCATGAGCATTCAATTAGCTGACCGATCTGTTAAATATCCTCGGGGCATTTTTGAAAACATGCTTGTCAAGATTGACAAATTTTTTTTCCTAATGGATTTTGTAATTTTAGACATGAAGGAAGACAAAAGTGTACCTCTGATTTTAGGAAGACCCTTTTTAGCCACCGCAAACGCTATTATTGATGTTTGCACCGGCAAGCTCACTCTCAGGGTCAATGACGAGGCAATCACTTTTGACATTGGAAAATCTATGCAATATTCGCAACAGCACGATGACACATTATATTGTGTTGACATCATAGATTCCATCGTAAGTTTCTATATGCGAGATTCCTGCATTAATACACCAATAGAAACACAAGTCTTAGACAAAACACTCAACATACCCATGTTAGAAAACGAAAATATCAAAGATGATTATCAGGAAGCATCAGAAGTAATATATGAGATCACCGAATGTAACGAAAAATCAAAACCATCAATCGAAGAACAACCTGCTTTAGAGTTAAGAGAACTAGCAAAACATCTCGACTATGCCTTTCTAGGAAAAGACTCTCAACTCCCAGTAATTATTTCATCTCACCTTTCTAAAGAAGAGAAAGACGAACTTCTTAAGGTTCTCAAAAACCATAAGAAGGCTATCGGAAAGAAGATCATGGATATCAAGGGCATCAGTCCCTCCTTTTGTACTCACAAAATCCTCATGGAAGAAGAATACAAACCCGTGGTCCAACATCAAAGACGTCTCAATCCCAACATGCAAGATGTGGTGAAGAAGGAAGTAATCAAACTGATTGATGCCGGATTAATCTACCAAATCTCAGATTCACCATGGGTGAGTCCCGTTCAAGTAGTACCCAAGAAAGGAGGAATGACGGTCATAATAAACGAGAAGGACGAGCTGATATGAATGAGAACAAGCACAGGCTGGTGAGTTTGCATCGATTATCGGAAGCTTAATGACGCCACAAGAAAAGATCATTTTCCACTTCCTTTCATCGATCAAATGCTTGAGCGATTATCTGGAAAAATGTTCAACTGTTTTCTTGATGGATTTTCCAGATATTTCCAAATTCTCATTGCTCCTGAAGATCAGGAGAAAACCACCTTTACATGTCCGTATGGAACCTTCGCCTACCGAAGAATGCCATTTGGATTATGTAATGCTCCAGCCACCTTCCAACGCTGCATGGTGGCCATCTTTCATGAAATGATCGAAAACTCTATGGAAGTTTTCAAGGACGACTTCTCAGTCTTTAGAGACTCCTTCAATCATTGTCTGAAAAACCTAGATAAAATGTTAGCTAGGTGTGAAGAAGTAAATTTAGTACTCAACTGGGAAAAATGTCACTTTATGGTAAAGGAAGGCATTGTTCTCGGTCACAAGATATCTCAAGCAGGACTAGAAGTTGATAGGGCCAAAATAGAAACCATATCCAAACTCCCACCGCTAACTTCTGTCAGAGCCATTAGAAGTTTTCTAGGTCACGCAGGTTTCTTCTGCCACTTCATAAAAGATTTTTCAAAAATCGCTAGACCTATGACCAAACTTCTGGAGAAAGACGCACCATTCGTCTTCTCTGAAGAATGTGTTGAATCATTCAAAACATTAAAAGACAAACTTGTCAACGCAATAATCATGACTACACCCGATTGGACCCTTCCATTCGAAATCATGTGAGATGCAAGTGACTTTGCAGTTGGAGCCATACTCGGACAACGCAAAGAAAAACACTTTCACCCAATTTACTATGCCAGTAAAACTCTGAACGATGCACAAGAAAATTACACCACGACAGAAAAAGAGTTACTAGCAGTAGTTTTTGCCTTTAAAAAGTTTAGATCCTACCTAGTTCTTTCAAAAACCATAGTCTACACCGACCATGCCGCAATACGTTACCTCTTCAACAAACAATATGCCAAACCTAGACTTATCCGATGGATCCTTCTACTCCAAGAATTCGACATTGAAGTTAAAGACAAAAAGGGAGCAGAGAATGTCGCCGCAGACCACCTCTCACGCATAGAATGCCCAGCTCCTGAAGAACTTCACAAAGAAATTATCAACAATAATTTCCCACATGAAATTCTCATTCACATTCAAGCCGTCATAAAAGAGAGAGAAGAAAGTCCTTGGTATGCCGACTTCGCAAACTACCTAGCTTGTAGAATCTTAAGAAAAGGACTTACTCATCAACAGCGGAAGAAATTCTTCTCTGGCCTTAAGTTTTACTTCTGGGAAGATCCATACTTGTTTAGGATAGGCGTTGATCAAGCTATTCGTAGGTGCGTAGCAGGCAAGGAAGCCTTAGATATTCTCAAACACTGCCACGAAGGACCTACGGGTGGGCACCACGGTACCGCCACTACGGTTAGAAAAGTGTTTGATGCAGGATTTTTTTTGGCCCACCATATACCAAGATACACATACTTTGATCCAAGCATGTGATACTTGTCAAAGAGCCGGGAACATCTCATCCAAAAATGAGATGGCTCAAAAGGGCATTCAAATTTGTGAGATCTTTGATGTATGGGGAATAGATTTCATGGGCCCTTTTCCTAACTCATCCGGATATAAGTACATCCTAGTAGCAATCGACTACGTGTCTAAATGGGTAGAAGCTCAAGCTCTTCCCACTAATGATGCTCGAGTAGTTGTACAATTTCTGAAAAAGTTGTTTTCACGATTCGGCACTCCAAAAGCCCTAATCAGCGACATAGGTACCCACTTCTGTAACGCTCTAATGGACAAAGTCTTAGCGCGATATGGGGTTCACCACCGACTGGCAACATCATATCACCCTCAGACTAGTGGGCAAGTGGAGGTCTCAAATCGAGGAATTAAAAGGATTTTAGAAAGGACTGTAGGAATGAATCGCAAAAATTGGGCAGAAAAGTTAGATGACGCTTTGTGGGCCCTCAGGACGGCTTACAAAACCCCCATAGGAACGACACCCTTCAAACTCGTTTACGGGAAAGCATGTCATCTACCAGTATAATTAAAACACAAAGCCTACTTGGCTCTCAGAGTAGTAAACTTTGATCTAACATCCGCCGGCGTAAACCAGGAAAATCAAATTCGTGAGCTAGAGGAACTGAGAACATTGGCCTATGAAAATTCTTGGCCTTACAAGGAAAAGACTAAACGCCTGCACGACTCCCATTTGAAAAGAAACAAAAAATTTCAAACTGGCGACCGTGTACTGTTATACAACGCTCGTTTACATTTTTTTCTAGAAAAATTGAAGTCTCGATGGACAGGTCCATACGTAGTTGAATCAATTTTTGACTATGGGATAGTTGAGATCTCAAATGCAAATGGCCAAAAGGTCAAAGTAAATGGGCATCGATTAAAGCCATATATCGATGGTCCATTTGAATAAGTTCTGGAGGTATTAACCCTCCAACTCCCTGAATAAGAAATTAAGGAAACAAGGCTTGGCCAAGACCTTCACAAAACTAGGCCTTGTAAATAAATTATAAAAAAAAAACTAAAAAGGCTAAAAACACGGGGGCGTGCTTCCAAAAGCACAGTCCCGTGCTAAAAATTGCGGACCGGAATCTTCGTTGCAAAAATCTCAGTCAGACTGGTTTGTAACAGAATTGTTAGAACAAAAACACGGGTCGTGCTTCCAAAAGCATGGGGTCGTGCTTAGGTTACTTGTTGTATATAAAAGGCACCTTGTGTCATTTCATTCTTTGCACCAACCAAAACCAAACCAATAGTCTCTGAAAATTCAACATGCCAACTGAGATGAGTGAAGCAATCCCCGTTTCCCGACACCCGAGAAACAATGCCCGCTATGTTTTGAAAACTGAGCTTCTTTAAAACTTCAAGAACTCGTCAAAGAACTCACCGAAATGAATCTCCTTGCTGAGATGTGTCTCATTCAACTCACCGAATCAGTGGAAAATATGAAAATGGAACTCCGAGACATCAATGAACAACTCCAGTTTCAAGTTCTCGGTTTCACATACTTTCCACCACCAGGACCATTCGGAGGAGGAGAGCCTTTCGGGGAAATATAGGAAACTTAATTTTCTGCTTTTATATGTAAACAAGTGCGTTACACACAATGTGTTAGGATTTCGAGCTTAACCCGATTATTTTCTTATTTTTAGGAAAACCGGGCTTATCCCGTAATTGTCTTAGGACCTTTTTAATTTTAATGAAAAGTAATTTTTAGATGACCAAACTCCTAAATTATCATACTAAACGTCAATCTAAGAATTCCAGTTCTCGCATCTTGCTGAAAATCACAAAAAAATTACCCGTGACAAAAATCACGGGCCGTGCTTCCCTAAGCACGAGGCCGTGGTCACCCCAGAATCTTCAGCATGATACGCGCTGACCCCGTACAATTCTCTGACACAGAAACATTTATTCCCCTAGCAGCATGGGGCCGTGCTTTTGAAAGAACGGGGCCGTGTTCAACCTTCCAGTCTCTATATAATGCATGCATAAACTCACTATTCCATTCACACCAAAAACAACATTACTGAAATGGAAGGCAAAAAGGTCGAATGGAGGCCAGTAAGGAAGGGAAAGCAACATGAATCCTCCTCACACCTTGAGGATGAGGTCATGAGACTCCAATGCATAATAAGAGATCAAGTTGAGAGCAACATTCAAACCGAAGCTCGCGTAGTCGAGTTAATTAACAAAGTCGACCTACTTAGGTTCAAAAACTTCCATGTTGTGGATGGCCACCACAAAGATGTGGCTTCCAAGCTCAACTTTCTCAACCGAGAAATCGCTAAGCTCGACAAAAAGCTGGACGAGCTCTTGGAATCCAAACGAGCACCACCTCACATTCAGGACTTGTTCGGGAATGGTGGTCGTTGAAGTCCCGACTTTGTTTCGCATTGAAGTTACTACCGCTAGTGTTGTGTTTTAGAATCTTGGATTGTTGTTGTTTTTTTATGTTTAATGAAATTTAGGACTTTTAATTACTATCTTAAACAAACCAGTAAAGAAAATCAACTAAAAAACGAACCAACTCGACAAATAAACAAAAATCAAAAGAAATGTTGTCTGCACTATGCAGCACGGGACCGTGCTTCAAAAGCACGGCGCCATGCTTTTTATCCCAGAACAGTTACGAATTTTAAAACATAAAATAACTTTTCCCAAACATCAACCCTAACAACCACTTCGTTTCTGGACTATAAACCACAGATGAACCCTAATTTCACTAATTCTTTCATCAATTCTTCAATATCTGTGACACTCGTCAATTTCAGGTTAACTCCGTTAATTCAAATTCCGTCAATTCAAACTTAAGATCACTTGATCTATAACGCACATCTCATTACACTGAAACGCAAACGAGTTGACGCAAACCATTGGTGAATAAACGGCAAACATCCAAACAATAAGTATTTGAGAATTATGTGTTAGGTTTATGTGTTATTTGATATTCATATGTAAAACATTAACTCAAGATGCAAAAGTCTATGTTATGCTAGAAATTGATTAATTAGAAGCTTAAGAGGGTTAAGTGTAACATAATTATATATATAAACAACATATTAATAACCTAAACCCTAATCCCCTTTCTCCCTCCCCTCTCACCTGGCGGCAGCCCCCCTCCCCTCTCCTCTCTCGTCGACCGAGCCACAAGGCACACACACACACGTATACAAGTCGGTTTCAAGCTTGATCGAAGAGTTAAGAAGCTAATTAGGTAATATAAACACCATATCTAATCCATTCTATCATTTAATTGTATGATTAAACCTGTAATCATAAACCCTAAGTGTTAAATATGTTGTTTGTTGATGATTTAGGGTTACATGCATGATTGATAGTTCATAGGTTAATTGTTTATTGAGTTTTGATGAAAACTGATGCTGGACAGATTATTGAATTCATGTTTGGATGGCTGTAACTAGATGTTAATGTTATGTTTTGATACGATTGTTTATTCTAATGTATACTAGGTCGAGTCTAGTTTCTGAAAAGTCCGATTTTGTAATTTTTGGACGTATAAAAGTCTGTTTTTATTATTTTACAAAACTGTTGTGCAAGGCTGATTTGGGAGACCTGCTGTTAGGATGTTTTGCGGCTAAGATATCTCATAAACTACAAAACCAAATGAGTTGGTTCCACTTCTGGAAGAAAATACATTGAGTTAGGAACCTAACCCAATTGGCCTTGCATTAATTGGATTTCTCATTTAACGGGAATAACAAATAACATTCTGTTGCGCATGATTCTGACTGCTGTGAGTTCACTGTAATGTTTTGACCATTGTGAGAAATCTATGTGGAATAAAAATATAAAATAGTTCTGGAAACCTAACTCATGTGTTCTTTTGTGACGATTTTTGCTGAATTAATTGATATGTTATGATCTGTTGAATAGTAATATTTCAAGTAGAAATCTGTCCTGATAGAACTAGCTGCTGAACTATATGAAAATACATGAAACGTGCTTGTTGCTAGATAATTGCCATGTTATTGACTAAATTGCCCTTGTGGGGAATAATTGCTAGTAATGTACAATATTAATACTAGACACGTAAGTAGTTGTTCACACATGTAACGTATCACCAATGTGTTTGTTGATTCACACACAATTCACAAACGAAACACGAAACGTATCTTATGCATAGGTGTTATGTGCCGACTCTAGAGACTCAATAATAGTTCCAACACTTAGAAAATCTAATTCTTGTTTTAGAATGCTAGTGAGGATTTTCTGTGACGCGCATCTCTTGGTTGACTTGTTTTTGAATTCTTCGCAAACAGTGAGTTACACATTCCCCATTTACTCTTTTAAACGCTTTTACTTGGGGGAGAATACATACTCCAAAACGCTTTAGATTTTGTTATTTAGTTATATATCACTTGTAAAGACTAAGTGGCAAACGAAACAACTGAAGTCCTTCACACATCGAACTGTTTAGTATTGGATAAATGCGAGTCACTGTTGAGTAGTACTACTGGGTTTGACAAACCCCACCCAACGCTAAGCTCGACTGGAGGTCGAGTGGGTGTAATTTTGGCTAACACATTACCATGGTCGGGATAGACCTGGTGGCAAGGCACATGATAAACAGTCAGCTTCGGTGTCGAACACTTAGTAATACTTTCTTTATAGGCTAGCTACCTATAGATATATAATTGATTTAATACTATCTGGTAACGCAAACGCAAACGCAAAACGCAAAACGCAAACGCAAACGCAAACGCAAACGCTTTATTTATATAAACTTGTGAACTCACCAACCCCGTGTTGACACTTTAGTATGTTATTCTCAGGTAGCCGAGGCGGGCGCGCGGTATAGGATCATGCATTACCTTGAACTGTATCGTTTTTGCAAACTCTTTTTTAAAATTGTTATCATTTGGGTTTTAAGTCGTCCTGCGTGACGCAACACTTGGTTTATGATTTTACGCTTCCGCACTTATTTACACTTAATTGTCTCGTGGTTTGAAAACTTTACTTATCATGTTTGATTATAACTATTGATTCCGATCCTGTTAGTTCACACCCTCTGACGGTAAAACTCCGTTAGTGGATTTTGAGGGTGTGACAAATTGGTATCAAAGCCATTGGTTATAGCGAACTAGAAATGCATTCATACTAGGCTATAACCGCAACGACCCATTAGTTATAATTTTATGCACTGCATATATAAATGTGTATTATATATTTAGTTATTCGTTTTATTTAATTTTTTACCTCATTCACTCATACGCGCGTAACCCATACACGACGTATCCTGTAAGGATGTCGACGCCATCATCATCATCATCCGACCCGATGTCTCATGCCCCTGGAAAGGAACCGTAGCTACCCAACTCATCACCACCTCGAGTAGTCCCGACACTAGCAGCCCCTGCACCGAAGGGACATCGCCTATCTGGAGACATGTACGAAGACAACGTTAGATGGAGTTGGTACCGAGTTTGATTCAGCGTACGGTTTACCGTAAGCAAGTTCCCCCATTACCTCACCCGGGCTGTCCTGTGTCCTTCAACACACTACCACCCATAACCGAACCAATGGAGCGTGCTTTCGCAGCTCTCGCCTCCTGTTTAGAGCTTGAAGTTGACATTATGTACTTGACGAGAGTGAATGTTACTAGATTGATATGGGATGGAGCAAAGGCTAGGATGAGAATTTCCACCAGACCGAAGCCATGAAGGAAGTTCAGGATGCTCATGTTCAGCAAATGGAGATAATGAACAAAATGAAAGCAGAGATGATAGATTTGTGTGACCAAATTTTTAGTGCAAGAGCCCTTGCAACGACAGCTCTAGCCCGATGCGACACACTAGGGGCGCAGATTGCCTCGGATGCAGAAGAACCTGAGGAAGAACCCGAGGAAGATATTGAGGAGCATGCACACTAGGACGTGTCCTCAGGCGACGACATCTCAGGATGATAATACCTAGATGTCTGGAAGAAATGCTGGTCATGGTCGCGGTAACATTAACCTAACCACAGCAGAACTCCAAACCCTACTGAATGACCATGCGGCAGCAGCTCTAGCTGCGCACGTTCAGAATCAAGCCAGAGGTCAAGCCGGAGTCTGTACTTTTAAGAACTACCTAGACTGCAAGCCTAATTCATTTGACGGAACTGAGGGAGCCATAGGTTTCCTGCGTTGGGCTGAGAAGGCCGAGTCAGCTTTTGAAATGTGTAACTGTCCACCCGCCAGTAGGGTCAAATTTGCTGCTGGAACACTGGAAGATTCTGCTCTCACTTAGTGGAACTCCAATGTGCAAATTCTTGGATTGGAATTGGTGAACGCTATGAACTGGGAAGAGTTCAAGAATATGATGCGGGAAGAATATTGTCCTAGAGAGGAAATCGCGAAGTTGGAATCTGAGTTTTGGTCGTTGAAAATGGTGGGTTCCGAGGTTGAAGCCAACACCACCCGTTCCCACGAGCTAGCAGTAATGTGTCCACGGATGGTAGACCCACCGAGTAAGAGAATCAAAATGTATATCGATGGGCTGGTACCACAAATTCAGGGTATGGTGACGTCTTCCAAACCGGCTACAATTCAACAAGCGATCCGGTTAGCTCACAAACTGACGGATCAGGCAGTGACACAAGGTGCGTTACCACCTAGAGGTTCAACCTTTAAAACCCGTGACAACTTGAGCACTGACAACAACAGCAACAACAACCCGAGTAATGGAAAGAGGAAATTTGACAACGCCAGGTCCTCATCATCGAACCCCCCACAGCAACAACACTACCGTAAGCCCGAACTCGCTCGGAACTTCAATAATCAGAGTTCCAACAATAACAACAACGGTGGCGGACAAGTTTCGAGTGGCTATGCTGGGAAGTACCCAAAATGCAACAAGTGCAACTATCACCATGCTAGGCCATGCGACCGTATCAAATGTCTGAGATGCGGAAAAATGGGTCATCAGGCTAAGGAATGTAGGGGAGACCTAACGGGCAAGGGGTGCTCCTAAACATCCTACTGCGACTAAAGGGTGTTTCGAGTGTGGTCAAGAGGGTCATTTCAAGAAGGATTGCCTCAAACTAAAGCAGAATGAGAACAATGGAGGCAGCAACAGTTGCGGAAGCAGTGGTAAAGATAGAGCTTTCGTTATTGGGTCGGGCCAAGCCCGCAACAATCCGTATGTGGTGACCGGTAAGTTTCCTGTGAACGACTGTTTTGCTTCTGTTTTGTTTGACATTGGAGCTGATAGGAGTTTTGTATCGAAAGCCTTTAGTAAACTCTTAGACTTAACTCCAACCCCGTTAGATGCTAAGTTTCCTGTTGAATTAGCTGACGGTAAGTCTATAGAAATAACTCATGTACTTGCGGGATGTAAGTTGAAACTGTCGGGTCATACTTTTGATATCGACCTCATACCTTTTACACTTGGTAGTTTCGATGTTGTTGTCGGCATGGACTGGCTATCCGAGAACCGATCTGAGATTATATGTCACGACAAGATAGTCCACATCACTACCCCTTCCGGAGAAATCATTTCGATACATGGCGAGAAGAGCGGAATGACTACAAGTGTTATTACCCTCATGAAGGCGCAGAAATATATACGAAAGGGTCATCCGGCAATTTTAGCCCATATTGTCGAGAAATCCGCGGAGGAGAAGCGAATCGAAGACATACCGATTGTGCGAGATTTTCTGGAAGTCTTCCCGGAGGATTTGCCTGGACTCCCACCTATTCGACAAGTCAAGTTCCAAATCGAATTGACCCCCGGTGCAGCACCCATAGCACGAGCCCCGTATCGGCTCGCACCGGCAGAGCTTCAGGAGTTGTCTACTCAATTGCAAGATTTGTTGGATAAAGGTTTTATCCGACCTAGCTCATCACCATGGGGAGCCCCTGTCTTATTTGTCCAAAAGAAGGACGGGACTTTCCGCATATGCATCGACTACCGAGAGCTGAACAAGGTGACGATCAAGAACCGTTATCCCTTACCCCGAATTGATGATCTGTTTGACCAGCTGCAAGGATCGAGTTACTACTCGAAGATCTGGTTATCATCAATTAAGAGTGCGCGAATAAGATATTTCAAAGACGGCCTTCAGAACTCGGTACGGTCACTACGAGTTTTCGGTTATGCCTTTTGGCTTAACCAACGCACCAGCCGTATTTATGGATCTCATGAATAGAGTATGCAAGGCGTACATCGACAAGTTTGTGATCGTTTTGATTGATGATATCCTCGTCTACTCCATGAACAAGGCCGACCACGAAGAACACCTGAAGTTGATCTTAGAATTGTTGAAGAAGGAACAACTGTACGCTAAACTCTCGAAATGCGAATTTTGGCTTCGCGAGGTTCACTTCTTAGGACATGTGATCAATGAGAATGGTATCCATGTCGATCCCGGCAAAGTAGAGGCCATCAAAAAAACTGGGAAGCACCTAAGACTCCGACTGAGGTGCGAAAATTCTTAGGACTGGCTGGCTACTACCGGCGTTTTATCGAGGGATTTTCAAAGATTGCTCAACCCCTCACCGCTTTGACTCACAAAGGTACTAAGTACAATTGGGTAACGCGCAAGAATCCGCTTTCCAACTGTTGAAAACCAAACTCTGTAGCGCCCCTATCCTAGCCCTTCCCGAGGGAACAGAAAATTTTGAGGTACATTGTGACGCATCGATACAAGGTCTCAGTTGCGTGCTGATGCAACTCGAGAAAGTTATAGCCTATGCCTCTCGACAACTACGGATTCACGAGAAGAACTACACGACCCATGACTTGGAACTCTGACCTGTGGTGTTTGCTCTTAAGATATGGAGGCATTACTTGTACGGTACCAAGTTTACCATTTACACCGACCACAAGAGTCTCCAACATATCTACGATCAGAAGGAGCTGAACATGCGACAGCGTCGTTGGGTCGAGCTGCTTAAGGATTATTATTGTACAATCAAGTACCACCCTGGCAAGGCCAATGTAGTGACCGATGCTCTCAGCAGGAAAGAAACCGATAAACCTAGGCGAGTGCGAGCATTACAACTCACGATTCACACCAACTTACCCGATCAGATTCGCGATGCGCAACTCGAAGCCTTGAAAGACGATAATCTCCCATCAGAACTCATGCAAGGCATGAACAAGCAACTTGAAACCAAATCGGACGGGGTCCGATATTTCGAAAACCGGATTGAGTCCCTCGATAGGGAGAGTTGAGAACTCTAGTGATGGACGAAGCACACAAGTCCCGATATTCCATTCACCCTGGCTCAGATAAAATGTATCACGACCTAAAGGCACTTTACTGGTGGCCAAACATGAAAGCCGACATTGCCACCTACGTGAGAAAATGTTTGACTTGTGCAAGAGTCAAAATAGAATATCAGAAACCATCTGGCCTGCTACAGCAACTGGAACTTCCAACGTGGAAATGGAAACACATTTCCATGGATTTCATCACGGGATTACCCAAAACACCGACGGGATGCGATACCATCTGGGTGATCGTTGACCGGTTGAGTAAGTCTGCACACTTCTTAGCAATCAAGGAGTCGGACAAAATGGAAAGACTGACTCGCATCTATATGAAAAAAGTAGTGTCTAGACATGGAGTGCCTGTCTCAATCATATCTGATCGAGATTCCCGTTTCACTTCGCACTTTTGGAAGTCACTACAGAGTGCACTAGGCACCCGCCTTGATATGAGCACAGCATACCATCCTCAGACGGATGGGCAAAGTGAGCGCACCATTCAGACCTTGGAAGACATGTTGCGTGCATGCGTATTGGATTTCGTAAAAAGTTGGGAACCTCACTTACCTTTGGTAGAGTTTTCGTATAATAATAGTTATCACGCAAGCATTAAAGCAGCGTCGTTTGAAGCGTTGTACGGACGGAAGTGTCGATCACCTCTCTGCTGGGCAGAGGTGGGTGATAGCCAAATCACTGGTCGAGAATTAGTACTTGAAACCTCCGAAAAGATTGTCCAAATCCGAAACCGTATGGTAGCAGCACGAGATCGCCAAAAGAGTTACGCCGACAAGCGCCGAAAGCCTCTTGAATTTCAAGTGAATGACCAAGTATTACTCAAAGTCTCACCTTGGAAGGGTGTGGTTCGCTTCGGAAAGCGAAACAAACTCAATCCACGATACGTTGTCCCCTACCGGATAACTGAGCGCATTGGTCCGGTAGCGTACCGACTGGATCTACCAACGGAACTCAGTGGCGTACACAATGTAGTCCATGTATCCAATTTGAAGAAATGCCTTTCTGATGAAACCCAAACAGTCCCTTTGGATGAGTTGCAAGTTGATGAACAACTACGCTTCATTGAAGAACCAGTCGAAGTTTTGGATTGGGAAACCAAAACACTCAAGCACAGCAAAATTCCAATTGTTGAGGTTCGTTGGAACTCGAGACGTGGACCGGAGTTCACGTGGGAACACGAGGACCAGATGATGAAAAAGTATCCTCACCTTTTTGAAGGGTTGACCAAACACCGAAAAACGCGAAAGCCGTCAAACCGTCAGGAACCACCAGAGGTATGAATTAAATTTCGGGACGAAATTTCTTTCTACTAGGGGATGATATGACAAACTGAAATTTTTCTTGCTTTTTTTTCAGACACTCATCGCGACTTAACTCAAATTTTCGGGACAAAAATTCTTTCAACATGGGAATGATGTTACACTCGTCAATTTCATGTTAACTCCGTTAATTCAAACTCCGTCAATTCAAACTTATGATCACTTGATCTATAACGCACATCTCATTACATTTAAACTAGGGTTTTAAAGGACGCTTGACAATCACTACACATGTAGTCTTTCGGGATTGCACCGAAACGCAAACGAGTTGACGCAAACCATTGGTGAATAAACGACAAACATCCAAACAATAAGTATTTAAGAATTATGTGTTAGGTTTATGTGTTATTTGATATTCATATGTAAAACATTAACTCAAGATGCAAAAGTCTATGTTATGCTAGAAATTGATTAATTAGAAGCTTAAGGGGGTTAAGTGTAACATAATTATATATATAAACAACATATTAATAACCTAAACCATAATCCCCTCTCTCCCTCCCCTCTCACCTGGTGGCAGCCCCCCTCCCCTCTCCTCTCTCGTCGACCGAGCCACAAGGCACACACACACACACGTATACAAGTCGGTTCAAGCTTGATCGAAGAGTTAAGAAGCTAATTAGGTAATATAAACACCATATCTAATCCATTCTATCATTTAATTGTATGATTAAACCTGTAATCATAAACCCTAAGTGTTAAATATGTTATTTGTTGATGATTTAGGGTTACATGCATGATTGTTAGTTCATAGGTTAATTGTTTATTGAGTTTTGATGAAAACTGATGCTGGACGGATTATTGATTCGTGTTTGGACGGCTGTACCTCGATGTTAATTTTATGTTTTGATACGATTGTTTATTCTAATGTATACTAGGTCGAGTCTACTTTCTGAAAAGTCTGTGTTTGTAATTTTTGGACGTATAAAAGTCTGTTTTTATTATTTTACAAAACTGTTGTGCAAGGCTGATTTGGGAGACCTGCTGTTAGGCTGTTTTGAGGCTAAGATATCTCATAATCTACAAGACCAAATGGGTTGGTTCCACTTCTGAAAGACAATAAATTGAGTTAGGAACCTAAACCAATTGGTCTTGAATTAATTGTATTTCTCATTTAACAGGAATAACAAATAACATTCTGTTGCGCATGATTCTGACTGCTGTGAGTTTACTGTAATGTTTTGACCATTGTGAGAAATCTATGTGGAATAAAAATATAATAAAAATAGTTCTGGAAACCTAACTCATGTGTGCTTTTGTGACGATTTTTGGTGAATTAATTGATATGTTATGATCTGTTGAATAGAGTAATCTTTCAAGTAGAAATCTGTCCTGATAGAACTAGCTGCTGAACTAGATGAAAAAACATGAAACGTGCTTGTTGCTAGATAATTGCCATGTTTTTGACTAAATTGCCCTTGTGGGGAATGATTGCTAGTAATGTACAATATTAATACTTGACACGTAAGTAGTTGTTCACACATGTAACGTATCACCAATGTGTTTGTTGATTCACACACAATTCACAAACGAAACACGAAACGTATCTTATGCATAGGTATTATGTGCCGAGTCAAGAGACTCAATAATAGTTCCAACACTTAGAAAATCTCATTCTTGTTTTAGAACTCTGGTGAGGATTTTCTGTGACGCGCATCTCTTGGTTGACTTGTTTTTGAATTCTTCACAAACAGTGAGTTTCACATTCCCCTTTTACTCTTTTAAACGCTTTTACTTGGTGGAGAATACATACTCCAAAACGCTTTAGATTTTGTTATTTAGTTATATATCACTTGTAAAGACTAAGTGGCAAACGAAACACCTGAAGTCCTTCACACATCGAACCGTTTAGTATTGGATAATAGCGAGTCACTGTTGAGTAGTACTACTGCGTTTGACAAACCCCACCCAACGCTAAGCTCGACTGGAGGTCGAGTGGGTGTAATTTTGGCTAACACATTTCCATGGTCGGGATAGACATGGTGGCAAGGCACATGATAAACAGTCAGCTTCGGTGTCGAACACTTAGTAATACTTGCTTTATAGGCTAGCTACCTAGAGATATAATTGATTTAACACTATCTGGTAACGCAAACGCAAACGCAAATGCAAAACGCAAAACGCAAACGCAAACGCTTTATTTATATAAACTTGTGAACTCACCAACCCCGTGTTGACACTTTTAGTATGTTATTCTCAGGTAGCCGAGGCGGGCGCGCGGTATAGGATCATGCATTACCTTGAACTGTATCGTTTTTGCAAACTCGTTTTTAAAACTGTTATCATTTGGGTTTTAAGTCGCCCTTCATGACGCAACACTTGGTTTATGATTTTACGCTTCCGTACTTATTTACACTTAATTGTCTCGTGGTTTGAAAACTTTACTTATGATGTTTGATTATAACTAATGATTCCGATCCTGTTAGTTCACACCCTCTGACGGTAAAACTCCGTTAGTGGATTTTGAGGGTGTGACAATATCGAACTAAAGGTATGTTAATTTAACAATTGTTTTGTTCAAATTCATAATTTTAGGTGTAGTTTAACCCTAAAATCTCTCGAATTGACCAAATCGGGTTTAAACCCGAAAATAATATGGGTTATTCTACTAGTATAGGATGAATGGATAATTGAAGTTTGATTGTTGAGGTTTAAGTGAAAGAAATAATTTGGGTTTTGGATCTTGGCATGAATATTGAACAAACTAATAAAACACAATTGTTATAACCGGTCGTAAACGAGGGTTCGAGTCTGAATAAGGCAGAAATCAGTATTAAAAACAAGAGCCGTGCTCGAAACAACACGAATCGTGGTCAACCAAAATTTAAAATCAAATGAAACTGAAATAGTAGCAACACCACGAGGCCGTGCTTTTGAAAGCACGCCACCATGCTTTGCTATCTGTTCCAGCATATTGATCATTTTTGTCAAATTTTGACTAATTTGGGTATGAATTGCAGATGCCGAGTATGGAGACGACATTCATGCATTCCTAGCCTTCGGTGGACATAGGGCAAGAGACCGACATGCCAATGCAAGACTAAGCTACCTGAACAGACGACACCCATAACCAAATTTCTACGCTTGCCAAGGCACATTGCGCCAAGTCAACCAATGGGACCTATACAACACATTGTGAATGGGCCATGGAAAAGAGTCTTTGAGCAAACGGGAGAGGCGGTGACAGAACTAAAAAAGGAGTTCTTGGCATCTTACAAAATAAAGAAAAAGAAATTTGATAGGTGGGATGAGGACGCCATTGAGTTTAGATGTGGGGGTGAATGGCACAAAACTTCTATCACCCAACTGGGAATCGATTTGGCAATTTATACGAAGGAAGAAACGGAACAAGAAATCTGGACCAGAGCAGAGATATCATTTGAGGATGAAGACAGTAATGAAATTACAAAGGTTGGGAATATACAAGTACGAGCATGGAAACTGCTAGGCTTCGAGGCTGAAACGAACCACGCTAACAGTTCGAGAAGCACCGCCTTACGAGATCCACTCATGAGATATATTCACCGACTATTAAGCCAAACAGTAACAGCATGTACCAAAAATAAAGAAGTGGTGAATTTACGTGATTTATAGGCACTTTACTGCATAAGAAATAGAACTGCTTGCAATATTACTTATCTTTTCTGTCAACTTTTCAAAACAAATGCAACGGCTGATAGCCCGAATACCCCAATCTTCGGCGGTGCATGGATTTATAAGCTTTACGAAACTTATCGTGTGGACAGGGAAGGAACTGAAAGCCCGAAACCCATGCCTCTAAACCTCAGTCTCTATAACAAAATGGAGGTAGCACAAATTTTTAGTTTAAGGCCAGAGATTTGGAGTTTCGTAGACAGCCGAGCCCACATTTGGGATCCGGAAAGCCAGTTGGAGATAGTGGTGGAGGACGAACAAAAGGATAAAATGGAAGCACAGATAGAAGCTGAATATGCACAAACAAGGATTCATAAACCATCCACGGGTAACTGATGACTGGTAGCACTGGTAGGTCGGGCATGGGTTGGTAGTAATTGATGACATTATTATGTGTGTTTTAAACAATTTACTTTCTGTCGTACTTGTTTGTTTGTTTATTTGTTAGTTTGGATACTTTTATGGCCATGGGTGCCAAAGACATTATGGTAGGAACTAATTTAGCCCGATAGGGCAAGGGATGGATAATTCCATACCCAATTTTCAGCAGTTTATGTTTGGTTGTTTGTGGCTGTTTGCAGTTTGACATTATACAGGTACAAAAACAGGAAAACGGATGATAAACAGTGGACGCCCTGTCGAAATTTTGTTAACCCGTAGGGAAGTAACTCTCCATTTTAACCCATGATACTCAATTAGAATTTTTATCTTTTCATGAATCTTTTCACATTGAGGACAATGTGAGATTCAAGTGTGGGGAGGGGAATTACTTGACCAATTGTTTTTTCAATTAATTATAAAAATTCTCTGAATCAACAAATATTTTTGCAGTAAACAAAGATTATTTTAATACCTAAAGAGAAACCCAAGAAAATTTTTTCGCAAATAACCAATCATTACTAAAGGAAAGTGAAAAAGTAAAAAGAAATTTTGTAATATTGAGAATAAATTTATGCAGAATATGGCGTTAATACCCAATTCCTCCATTACTGTGAGATAAACCTCATGCCATATAAATATTTTTTCGGAAGCTTTGAGTGAGTCATATGTTTCGTGTGATTTAGAACTTGTCACAATTATTTGTTTCAAGACCGCACGAAGCGTTGTATAACGAAGAAGGTAATATTGTCACAATTCCATCAAACCATTTGCCAAATTACAAAACCCAAAAACCTTAACCAAAAACCCTATCACTTTATCCATTTCACCGGTAAAATACAACACTGGTCTTTTACCGGCAGACCCTAAAGAACTGGAAATGCATTCTTTCGATTTCGATTTCAATTTCCTTTGCTGCATACATTTCACAAAACCTAGGTTGCCTCCAGAACTTAGGGAGAGAATTTTTCTCTTTAGCAATGAGGTGAGGAAAAAGTGGCGCCAAGATGAACAAAGACCACCATTTTGTGGAATTTCCAAAAACGCAATAAAGAGAAGAGCAAAAAGATATGAACGATGCTTAGGTTGCAAAAACTGGTCCTACCTAGGAAGATGTAGAAAAAGTCAAACTCAGTCTCAGCATGAATATACCGAACTAATGAGGGTGGGGGCTATTAGGCTCAAAGTCGAACGATCTATTAGAGTTGGAAGTTATGTTCAGAACAGGATTGAGGAAGAATTGATCCACATCCTCGAAAAAACTGGTCTTGATAATCTGACCATAAAAGAGTCATTAGGTATATATTAAAAAAATAAATAAATAAAAAATAAAAAAAATAAAATTTCATCATCGGGAGAAAAGGAGCTAAGCGTTGAAGACATCTCCAGACTCCCGACAATCAGTAGAAGTTGTATTTACCATCCTCATTAACTCAAACCCTTGAACGACCACAAAATACCAAATCCCTACTCACACAAAACCAACCCATTTTACCTTCTGATCTATGCACCCTTCAAAAGGGTGGAGATTTGAACTTGTTACAAGCTTATTTATCACAGGTTGCATAAGGACTAAGAGTGTTCACATACATACATCACAGGTATGATCAGATATAAAACTGAGTGTGAGTGAACGTTGTGAGAACGTGACGTTTTGCATAAACGGAAGCTCATAAAAACAAAAGATCATTTTTATTTATCACTAATACAAAATAAGATTGGTTATTTTGTTTCATCTTCGTGGAGCTCACTTAAGGGATGGTTATAATCTAAGCTTGTTGTTTTTAGAGGATATTTATAAGAAGATTGCTTGAGGACAAGCAATGTTCAAGTGTGGGAATGTTTGATGTACATAAATATATACATCTTTTCGGCATCAAATAATCTCTAAAAACTGCAATTTCTATCAAGTAACATAGCATAAAAGGCTACTTATCATAATAAAATGTAATTTCAGGTGAAACCAAGCCCCAAACGAAGAAACAAGCGAAAAGACGAAGAAAAACAAAAGAAAACACAAGAAAACAAAGAAACACGCCACCATGCCTCAAGAAACAAGCCCCCATGCTTCTGAACACCAGAAAAAACAAAAATCTACAAGAAAAGACAAAATCTGGAAACAAAAGCACGGGGCCGCGCCTCTCAACCACGAGGCCGTGGATATCTGCCAGAAAAGACAAAATTAATTTAGCACATGTCACTATAAAACACGGAGGCGTGCCTACGTAAGCACGGGGCCGTACTTCCCACTCCATATTGCCTATAAATAGTGGCTCATGTTGCACTCATTTGGTGTGTCTTGAAAAGAATTCTATCCGGTTTTCTATTATAAAAACACACACTAACACTGACATAGAAGATTTAGTGAAGAGTTTGAAGGCTTGGAGGTCATCACCATCAACCATCATCATCATCCATCATCATCATTATTAAGAAGGAAGATTCATCTACATTTGTTAGATTGTTCTAGTTTAATCATGTGTTTATTATCATCATCCATCTTAATGTTTATCATCATGCTCATTATGAGCTAAACTCCTTTTACCATCTAAAATCTATGAAGAAGCTTTGTTTTACTTGATGATTTATTAAAACATGTGGTGTAGTCTAGTAAAGTACATGGTTATATTACAATTATCTTTATATGAGAAATGTTTCACCATCTTAAATCACTAATTCAAAGTTGGTGGTTGTCAATCCCATTGGCAATTGTTCATGATCGATTCATGTTCTTGAAAGATAGAAATACTTTGATACATTATCGAAACATGGATCCTTTTATTCTACTTAGAAATGATGAGATATAAGTTATGATGTATTTTTCTAAGTCTTGGTAATCCGAAAATGGCTTTGCTTAGGATATCATTTTAGTTAAGGAAATCATATGTTAATGGATTGTGTAATTATACCCTACATAAATCAACCAAGGGGAGGTTGTGTGACTAAACTACAACCACCCGAAGTTGTTAGAATTGGTATTTGAGAAATCGGAGTCAATACTAATCTTTCTACTTTACGAAACTACTTGCCAACTTAAATTAACATCATTGAGGTGGCGTGACATTAGGAAATGGTGGACTTTAAAATGCGCACGTTACCTCCTTAGTGCCAAAGATGCTCACTTATAGTTTAAGGAGCTATCTATCATATATTGCTACGTCAAGTTTATCACATGTTTAAATATTAATTATCTATGCTAAAATGGAGTGGATTCTTGATTTTAGATGGTAACCTTCACTTAATTGAACAACTCGTTTAGAATCTCTTGTCTTGGTCACCTATATATTATATATAAGTATTTATATTTTATTAAAAGTTCAAAAATTAACCCCAAGATGATTAAAACCTCCGATTAAAGTAAAACAACGATTATCATTAGAAACATTTGTGTCCACGGATCGATACTTGGTTCTTACCAATACCAGCCTACATATACGATAGGTACACTTGCCTATTTTTGTGTGTGTTTAGTCTTTGTAGAAATCACTTTTATAAATTTAAAACGCAATCTTGTGCAAAAGCTAAATATCCAATCTATCATATTTTTATACAAGCTACACAGCACACATCAAGACACAAGTATATAATAAAGAATAAGAATCCCTGAGAACTAGTTATGTGTTTTTCACCTAGTTTGTAAACTTAGTACCAACTAATGTAGTATGATGTAAATTAGTTGTGAATTTTCTTTATAACAATGTGGTTGATACCAGAGGTATCTGTTACATTCCCGTATTACGCTTCCGGAATTACCTAGTCGGGGTGTGACATAAGTTGGTATCAGAGCCATTGGTTATAAAGATTTAGGATGTCCCTTAGGATACCCTAATATAACCGTAGGCTCGATTAGTTCTGGGAATAAAATAATATTAAATAATGTATACTGATGATTTTAGGGATGAACTCGAATGGACAAGTGGGTTATTATGGTCCAGAATGTAATAACGGACTTGCTTGTATGAGGGAATTCGAGAAGAAGTCGTTTGAACAATCTAATAGGTAAAAACAACAACATATGTGTATAAAATATAATATTATATATATATATATATATATATATATATTAACGATTATTTGTGCTAATGTGTATGAATACTTGTATATATTTTATTATGATTAATTGTATTGAAAAATATTATTCTTATTACTAACCCTTGTGCAAAAATATGTCGAGAGATACAGATCGTCTATCTATTGCAGTACTAGTAATACATGAGGAAGAGGAGGACCCAGAAGAGGAATCAAATGAGGAAGCGAGCGAGAGCTTAGGGGATGTTGTGGTCCCACACGAGGTACATACAGATCAACCCGACCTATCAGGCTATCATTGTGACACCTATCCCCCTAGGGAATCCCCTAGAAATGATGTAGGAGCAGGAGCCAATAGTGCCTGTCATTCCCCAGTTAGATCCCCTACACCCTTGTACCCCATACTTCACCACCCACTCTTACACACAGGATCCACCAGACCGCTCGCATTACTATACACCCACCAGAGCGTACCCTATCCCCACCCCGTTCGACTTATCATATGGGAGAGACTTCGTGAGTGCAGGTCACCGAGATACATGTCCCTGCCTGGGGTGTACCGACCCTAATCCAGGAATCACCTCCCATGTCTGACTCTGATTGGTTAAGAGTGATAACCGACCAAGTATTAAACCACTCAACATCAATAAACGACCTTAATCAATTTAGACAAAACACGAGAAGATGTTTGGTATCTACATCAGAGCATGAGAGATCTGAGGCGGTCGAAGGTCTGTTATCGTTGGTGTTTGGATCAGATGGCATCTCGGATGTGGTGTTGGATGTCAGTTATTGCTGCCTTAGTGGTTGTTGTTGCATTGTTCGTCTATCTTGTACGTATGAATAAGTAGAACAGAGCAGTATAGTTGGTTGTATATAGTCTTTTGGCATCACATGCAGCATTTTGTAGCAGCATGTTGGTCTGACTTGGGAACTGTTTGCGGTTTACTATTATTACAAGCACTGGCCCTTATCGGGTTAAGTCTATATGTCACTTAGTGAAAAATTTTGATATGAATATTCAAGCGTTGGCCTATACCAGGTTAAGCCTATGCGCAGATTTTGGAATACATATGTACAGTAATTATTATGTGTAATACAAATTAGACCCAAGCCTGCACTCCCCACCATGAGCTTTCCCACATTTGTGACAAACATCGGAACTCCTACCCCACTTGCACTCCCCACCGTTCATTTTATCACATGTCTTATGTAACAACTCGGACTTTTAAATTACTATCTAACCCGACCCGCTTCAATGTTCGGATTATTTCATTTACAAATATCGCGTTTATCGAGAAGATAATTATTTAATTATTTATATAAAAAATATTATAACTTTCCTACTTTGGCAAAAACCACCCAACCTTAAACTTTTATCCTTAATTGTTTCCATCTTCATTCCACAGGGTCTAAATTAAAATATTTGTTATAACCCATTTACACAAATGGGTACCCTGACCCGTACCCTGATCCAGATTTCCTTAACCATACCCATTTTTTATAACCGATTACAATTTATGATTTCTTGGACCTCAATTATCGCTCTCAACTTGCAAATTAAATCAAATCCCTGTTATACCTTCTTAATTACGGCTTAACCGACTCTCTATTATGTTAATTAGATCAAAAAGGATTCAAATTGCTTATTTTACCTAGCCGACCATAACCCTTGACCATTATGTTGGTGCATGATGTCAGTAGTTCAGTGTCTAGTGTCTGTAATCGCGTTTGTAATATTTTATGTTTTGTATAAGCGAAGTTGCTAACAAGTTCGCTGATATGGGCGAACTTGTTAGACAAGCGAAGTTAGTGACAACTTCGCCTGAACATGCCAGGCGAAGTTGTCGTGGTTATATAAACTAGGTTACGGCTTAAGTTTATAATTATTCATTCAGTTTTACAGTTTTCTAGAGAGTATTCGAGAGAGAGAGTCTGTAATCAAGTGATCTTCGTATCACGTGTTTAAGGTTGGTATACAACGTGTTTGATTATCGTATCGTGTGTTAATCGTATTGTTTTCTATACTCGTAACGTCTTACGTAGGGATTCCGCACCTACGTAGAACGCGATATCTCGTGTAGATCCGGCTGGGAACCTACAATTGGTATCAGAGCTTTTGCTCGATTGTGTGGTTCGGGATTATCACGCGGGTATAGAAATCGTTCCGTTCGACTATTCGCGGGACGAGTTTTCTGAGCTTTTGTGCTATACTCTCCTCCTACAAGCTTAAACAACCCATAACACCTTCACAAACCTCGAAAAACCCAGAAATCTAATCTGCAGAAACTTCGTGTTCATCAGGCGAAGTTGCCGTCACTGTTAGTAGGGTTTCGGCGAAGATATAAGGTTAAGCGAAGTTATCCACAACTTTGCCTACCTCTTCAAGTTCGCTTACCTCAAGCGAAGTTACCCACAACTTCGCCTACCTCCCAAGTTCTCTCAACTTAAGCGAAGTTATTCTCAAGTTCGCCAATCCGGCGAATTTAAGAAAGTTAGGGAAGTTACTGGTTCACGCGAAGTTAAGTTTTAAGCGAAGTTATCCACAACTTCGCCTACAGTGCTGTTTGAAAATAAATTTTTTTTATTTTCGGATTTCTTTGAGTTTTGAGAAAGATGTCTTCGATAAACATTACTGAACTAGTAAAGATGGAAGTAGAAGCAGGTTCGGCTACAAAGGCACCCAAGATGCTTAAGAAAACTGATTATGTAGCGTGGAAAGATCGTTTTGAACAATATGTCAAGTATCAAGATGCCAAGATGTGGGTATGCATACAAGATGGTTACATTCCACCTACTGCTGAGTATGATGGTCATGATCAGATCAAGAAGTACAAAGAGATGGAAGATGAAGAGAAGAAAATGTATGAAGCCGAAAGCAAAGCTCATGCAGCAATTACAATGGCTCTTCCACAAGAGATTCTGCACACTTTCAGAAAGTATAAGACTGCTAGAGAGCTTTGGGAAGCTCTTGAAAACCATTTTGAGGGCAATGTGGGAATTCGTGCTTCGAAGATTAAACTTCTAAAAACCCAATTCTCGGTCTTCAAGTATCTGAAAAATGAATCACTTGATGATATCATCACTAGATACTATCATCTGATGACTGAACTCAGCAACTATTCAATTGCATACAAAGAAGATGAGATTGTTGAGAAGCTTCTTGATGCTCTCCCACCAAAATGGGAGATGTATACAGTGTTGATGAGAGAAGATAAAGACTTTGCTGACTATGACCTGGAGACAGCAGTTAACAAGCTAAGAACGTTTGAACTGAACATGGTACGAAAGGAGACACCTACCGATCAGGTTCAAGATCCGGGTATGTATGGTGCAAAGTTAACTCTGGATCAAGTTCGAAAACTGAATCATCTGCTTATTACTCTAAGGGAGAGTCAGGCGCGAGCTCAACACATGATGGACATGTATCTCTCAACATGAACGGTGATGTGTGCTATGTAGCTGGAGGGTCAAATGCTTCTCAACCTCAAGCGACCAAGAGTAGTTATTCTCCAAGTGTTTCAAACAACAACTACTCGAAGATGCCCATGAGTGTCAAATCTGCTGAACAGCAGTTTGTTCTCTATGCATCTTTTATTGCTTCGTATGAGAACTACATTCAGGGTAAGATCGTTGATCCTGCAGTTTTGGAAGAAGACTATGACCAGATCGATGCTGATGATCTGGAGGAGATGGATCTGCAGTGGCAGATGGCTATGATTGTCAGAAGGGTGAAGAGGTTCATGAAGAAGACTGGCAGGAAGTTTGTCGGAGAGAGGCCAGGGTTTGATAAGTCTAAGGTTCGCTGCTACAACTGTCAGCAGAATGGCCACTTTGCAAAAGAATGCAAGAATGAACGTGTAGAACGCAGTCAGAACAGATCTACACAGCAAAGTGGTAGTGGTAATGACTATTGAGCCATGATTTCCAGACAGAACGAGGAGTACAACTGAAATCTGCATGTTGAAGAAGTATTTGAACAGGCCAACTTGGCAAACATTGAAAATGCAGATAGTTATAAGGGAACTGGCGAAAATGAAGCGTACATGGCAGATGTAGCAGACCAGCTCTCCGAGGTAAGTACCGAACTCCATTGTACTAAGTGTGAACATCTGTCTGAACAACTGACAACTCTAACTGATCAGTTTGTTAGTTTGGATGCGCAATATAAAACTTTAAAAGAAGATCATCATTTCACTAAAGCTAGAGAAAATAGTTACAAAGTAAAAATTAAAGCTAGTGAAACAGATATTAAAAGTCTTAAAGCAAAGCTTGCTGAAAAAATTAAAGTGATTGATCTTAGCTATGAGGTTCTAGAAGAGAAAACCAAACTAATAGCTGATAGGGAGAAACAGATAGCTGATCACCAGGTAAAAGTGGTGGAACTTAACAGGAAACTTGAACAATTCAGAAATTCCTCCGCTATACTTGATCACCTCGTTAGTGATCAAGGTTCTCCAAAAAGGGGAAGAATTGGTTATCATGAAGTTCCACCACCTTTCAATCATAATTACACTTATGACCCTAGTAATCAGAAATCTGTCGATGTTGACTATGGTCAGACAGTTCCAGTTCATGTCACTGCTAAAGAACCAGAAGTGAGTAAGCCTGTTTCAAGTATTAAGATTTCTTCTCCGAGTCATGTCTCATCTAACTCAGACAAGTCCTCTGAGTCGTGTGAGACAAATCAAGAGGAAGTGTTACCAAAAAGTGGAGAGAAAAAGAAAACATCTGAAAAGAAGTCTCCACTAAACCCGTATGTCCCACCATATGTGAGACAAACGGGCAGTAATACAGCCTCAACATCTAAGACAACTTTTGATAAGAAAGTTTAAAACAGGTGTTGTTTTAGATGTAATCAACAAGGACATCTTGTTGCAGATTGCCCTCTGAAGCAAAAATTCAGAGGTGTGAGGCCTTTAAAATCTGAGAAAAGAGCTAACAGTAATCAATTTAATGATAAAACTGAAAACCCATCGAATTTCAGAAAATGGACTAATCCAGGTTTTCAAAGAAATAGATCTCAGTTTTTCACTGGTAACACCCAAACCATAACTAATAATTCATTTAATTCAAGACGGTTTGGATGGCCTCATAAACAATCCACAAGAAGGTATCCTGTTAGGACTCACAGAAATGATTATGATACTAACTTTGGACAGCCAAGGTACGGAATGTATCGACCCAAGACCAATCAGTCTTGGGTCCCCAGATTTTAACTCTCTGTTTTAATCGTGCAGGAACAGTTGAACAGGGCTGCCAACAATCAATGGGTTGTGGATAGCGGCTGTTCCCGGCACATGACGGGTAACAAGAAATTGTTACAAGACTGGAAACCTGTTCAAGGTGGTAGAGTGAGTTTCGCAGGAGAGAGCGGTGGAAAGATCACAGGAATTGGGAGTGTGACTAACGGGAAGATGACGCTAGAAAAAGTTAACTTTGTTGAAGAACTGAAGCACAATCTGCTGAGTGTTTCGCAGATCTGTGACAAGGATTATACCGTGCATTTCACGAAGAATGAGGCGATAGTGTTGTATCCTGGTTTTAAGATACCAGAGGACTGGATTGTTATGAAGGCTCCAAGAGTGAAGAATACGTATATCATGGATATGAGGTCTACTGAAATGGCCACTGAAGAATCGTGTCTTTTGTCGAAAGCGACTGAATCAGAGTCCGAATTATGGCATAGGAGAATGGGGCACATTCATCTTCGTATGATGAACTACCTTGTCAAAAATGGGCTTGTGTTGGGGGTTCCCTTGAAGAATTTCAACTTTGAAGACAAATGCTTATCATGCAAGAAGGGAAAGCAACACAAGAAATCCCATCTCACAAAGAAGGTCAATTCAATTGTCAGTACCCTAGAATTACTTCATATGGATCTCTTCGGTCCCGTGAATGTAAAAAGTCTAGGGGGAACATCGTACTGCTTGGTGATTACTGATGATTTTTCTCGATACTCGTGGGTATATTTCCTGAAGTCGAAGAATGAAACTGTTCAGATGGTAATAAATTTGATTACCAAAGTTGAGAACATTATGGGAAAAAGAGTTAAATACATCAGGAGTGACAATGGGACTGAGTTCAAGAACTATCAGATGGAGATCTTCTGCCTACAGAAGGGGATTGAACACCAATACAGCGCACCGTATACTCCGCAATAAAATGGAGTAGCTGAGAGGAAGAACAGAACTTTAATTGAAGGAGCCAGAACCATGCTGGCTGATTCGAAACTTCCCGTGGTGTTCTGGGCAGAAGCTGTTGCAACAGCCTGTTATATCCTTAATAGAGTGTTAACTGTTAAAAGATTAAATAAAACATGTTATGAACTTATGCATGGGAGAATGCCCAACTTGAGTGGTCTTGAACTATTTGGGTCCCCGTGTTCGATTTTAAAGACCAATTCTAAATTTGGTGAAGTAGCCGACGAAGGAATCTTAGTCGGATACGTTGTTGGGACTCCCAACAGACGGGTCATTAATACATCGACCAGCAAGGTTGAGGTGGTTTGTAACACTGATATCACAAGTTACAAATCACCAAAACCAAGCACGGTACCCGCTGGGGTTTTTTACTATGATAGACTTTTTAAATCTTTTAACATACCTTATCTGGATTTTGCAGAAGATGAGGAAAGAATTGCTACAAAGATGATATGCGATGAGGAAGACACTTTGGTGCAAAGACCACAGTATGATGAATGTCAGCCTTCCTCGTCAAATGCTGTCAATACCCCTGCTGCCTCTACTGAAGAGGAATTCATCAATCCGTTTCACTCTCAACATCAATCAACCATGGATGAGCTATCTTCGAACTTGAAAGATAATCTAAATGTCAGTTCGGTTCCGACTACGAGAATTCACAAAGATCATCCTTTGGAGAATGTGATAGGTGATCCGTCCGCCGGTGTACAAACAAGACAAAGCTTGAATGAGCACACCTGTGTTTACACAAGCATTAAAGAATCAGGCACAATCAACGAGTGCTTGTACACCTGCTTTATCAGCCAGATTGAACCAAAGAACTATCAAATGGCTCTTAAGGACAGTTCGTGGGTCGAAGCCATGCAAGAAGAGTTATCTCAGTTTAAGAAAATGGAAGTATGGAATTTGGTTGAAAAACCGAAGAATGTGCATGCGATAGGCACGAAGTGGGTCTTCAAATGTAAGAGAGATGAGAAAGGGGTTGTTATCAGGAATAAGGCGAGGCTGGTTGTTAAAGGCTTTAATCAGCAAGAGGGGATTGATTACAATGAAGTATTTGCTCCTGTGGCAAGATTGGAAGCCATTCGACTGTTTTTGGCATTTGCTGCTCATAAAGAGATGAAAGTTTTTCAGTTGTATATGAAGAGTGCGTTTCTAAACGGTAAAGTCGATGAGGTTGTGTATGTTGAGCAACCTCCGGGTTTTCCTGACCCTGACTTTCCCGATCACGTGTACAAGCTAAGTAAAGCGCTGTATGGACTACATCAGGCACCTCGTGCCTGGTACTCAACGTTATTCGATTACTTACTTGAGAATGAGTTTGAAAGAGGTAAGATTGATAGCACGTTGTTCTTCAAGAGAAAAGGAAGCGACTTTCTGCTGGTGCAAGTCTACGTGGGCGACATTATCTTTGCTGCATCAAAGGTCGCCATGTGTCAGGAGTTTGAGGCCGTCATGAAGAAGATATTTGAAATGAGTGCTATGGGTGAACTAACTTTCTTTTTAGGATTGCAGGTTGATCAGAAGAAAGACGGGATGTTCATTCATCAGACAAAGTATGTCCATGATGTTCTCAAACGCTTCAAGATGGAGGACAGCACTCCATATGATACTCTAGTCTGCGTCAATCACAAATTGGGTGCTGATTCAGACAACGATGCAGACGTGGACCCAACCCAATATCGGGCTATTATAGGTTCTTTAATGTACTTAACTGCTTCTAGGCCTGATATAATGTTTGCTGTTTGTCTTTGTGCACGCTTTCAGGCAAACCCAAAAGAATCTCATTTGAAGGGTGCGAAGAGGATACTGCGGTATCTCAAGGGCAACCCGAAGCTGGGGTTGTGGTACCCAAGAGGAGGAGACTTGGAGCTAGTCGCTTACACAGATTCTGATTATGGAGGGTGCAATCAGAGTCGGAAATCTACAACTGGTGGATGTCAGTTTCTTGGTGGCAGATTGGTGTCGTGGCAATGCAAGAAGCAGACTTCAGTCGCAATTTCAACCTGTGAAACAGAATACATGGCAGCATCCAACTGCTGCTCCCAGGTTCTTTGGATTCAACAACAGTTGCGCGACTATGGTCTGAATTTCTCACTTACTCCTATTTGCATTGATAACACAGCTGCTATCTCAGTAACTAACAATCCCGTAAAGCACAGTAAAACTAAACACATTGACATACGTCATCATTTTATACGGGATTGTGCTGAGAAGAAACTGATTGAGCTCGAAAAGGTTGACACGTTAGATAATTTCGCTGACTTGTTCACGAAAGCGTTTGACAAATCTAGATTTCAAAACCTTGTTGGGCTGAATGGGATGATCAATCCCGAGTAACCGTGCTTTCTATGTTTGTTTAAAAAAAAAAAAAAAAAAAAAACGTCACTATCGCTTAGAATTATGTCGGTTGCCTTAGTTTGATGGACATTTCTTCGGATATGTTTGGTCCTCATTTCTACTTGTAGAATCTGAGGATAGCCATTAACCAGATGACTGAGAGTGACCGGGGCGGTTTATGATGTGTTTTTATTCTTTCGTTGAAAATTAGTCGATCATACTTAGTTAGAAGGACACATACTTGTATGTGGTCGGTCCAGCTGATCCATTGGATCTTCGGGATAGCCGTTTACCTGAAGACTTTGTTTTGGTCGGGGCGATTGATGTTAAAATTTTTTCGGGAAATGAAATTATTTTTCAAGTCTACTACTTCGTAAGAAGTTACTTTACTATGTTTAACAGAAAATTGATCCAACCTTGGAAAGTGATAGATATACTGATTCTGTGTGCTTAACTAGTGAAGTTATTAGGCTTAAAAGTCTTTAGAACAGTCATTGTATGTCATGGTAGCTTTTTATGGTGCGTAAAAGTAGAAGTGATACTAACTAAATCTACTCGATTTTTTGTGGAAACTCCTTAAGAGTTGTGCTTGTCTTCATACATATCTTTCCGAATGATAGGCAGAAAAGCGATTACCCAGTCATACACGAGCCCGTGAGTGTTCTGATTCCCATGAAGATAGCGTGTGAAGACACTGCAGTGATCCAGATTCAGGACTTGCAGTTGTTTTCTACTTGAAGTTGTGTATATACATATTAATCGAAAAAAAAAATGTGTATTCTAGAGTTCATAAGGTTAATGATTCTCAATCAAGACACAAGAAGGTGAACCGGAAACAGAGTCTAAGATCGAAGAGTAATTACTACTTAATCAGACACAACGGGTCAAGGTCAATTCGGGGTGACTTGGGGAAAGCCAAATACGCCTTGAGAATAGATAAGAGGCATCATAATCTCTGAGTTGTTGCCCACTTAAGTTTTGAGCTTAATTGAACCTAACTCGTATCACAGAAACGATGAAAACCATTTTAAGTAGATTACCTGCTTACAACCTGTTTCTTTATGTCATAATACAGTTGAACACGGATTTGTGTGACAGTCACGAAATTAGTATGATTCCTGTTCGGATCTTTTCTAAAACATGGTAGTCCCTGTCGAGACTGAAATTTGATCCCGTGTACTTTAATTTTTCAAATTTTTGTTACTTTTGTAATTGTTTGATTTTATACCTGGTTACTTGGTCTTGATGGTTTCATTTAACGCTTTAAAGGATGTTTTAAAACTTAATTGCAAATTGTTCAAATTATGGGGTTTGTTTTGAAAAATTTTAATATCAGCGAAGTTCGGCATAACTTCGCCTGATAGGCGAAGTTATCCACAACTTCGCCGATACATCTGTGGCCCTATATAAAGAAGTTTTAAGGTCTGACTTGATCATTAATTCAAAATCAGCGAACTTATCTTCTGTCAACCCCAGCGAACTTATCTCTGATATTTCAGCGAACTTATCGATATCTTAAATCAGTTTTTGTTACCTCAATTCAGATCAGATTCAAGGTGTGTAGGGTTCCATATTCGTATAATCATTGTCGTTAATGTTAATCACAGGTCGATACGACCAGTTTCGTGACCTCGATTATTTGAAACCTAAACACCCGATTTTCAAACTTGATATTACGTGATAGTAATTTGCATGAACGTCTAAAACTTCATAAAATCATGTATTTCGGAGTCCTCGATCTCCGAAATCATCATCTACACGTCGTTCAAAATCCCTAACTGTTGCCGATTCAAATTCGGCGAAGTTACAGTTTAGGCGAAGTTATCCATAACTTCGCCTGAGGTTTAACTTCGCCTGATTATTGATTTTGAAACAGTTTATGAGGCGATGTTGTGATTAGGCGAAGTTATCTGTAACTTCGCCTGGACCATTTTACTTAACTATTATCAAACGAAGTTCAAGTTGAAGCGAAGTTGTTTCCCAACTTCGCCTCACCTTTAACTTCGCCTATACAGTATTGATCACAACTTCGCTCATGGTAACAGGCGAACTTGTGATTCGCTTTGAAGTTTATCTAACTTAACCTTTTTGTTGCAGATATGGCTGCTGTTGCTGGAGCAGGTGGTGCAGGCGGTGATGACGGAGGTGATCAACAAAGACAGTTCTTCCCGGGTCACAACATGTATATCACCTTAGACCCGGAGGCGAGCGGAGTTGATGATTTCTGCGAAATCATCACATTTCTGTTACGCTCGAGGATATTCCACGCCATTACAACAACTCTGCCGATATCCTTGCCCAACATTGAGGATTTCTGGCAGACCGTGGAATACGACTGTAGAGTCGAACCCCCGGTGATGCGCGCAACGATAAACAATCAGATTGTTCAGTTCTCTTCTGAACCTATCCGGGCGGCTCTGCAGTTTGGAAATGAGACAAGAGAGGACCCGACAGAGTTTGTAGCTCCTTTCCGTGATGGAGCATTTTTGAGGATGGGTTATTCTGGTCCCTTGGGGGATTCGCAGAGAAGGAAGGGATTTCTGCTTGACCAGTGGCGCTTTCTCATTCATGTTATGATAGTATGCATGTCAGGGAGAAAGGCGGGCACTGATGGCATGGGCGCGACCATGCAGTCAGCGATGACTGCTCTGACTTACAACAAGCGATTCATCTTTAGTCAGATGGTCTTTTATGAGATTGATCGTCAACGAAGAGCGATGGCGCGTGAGCGATTCATCATGTATCCAAGATTCCTACAAATGATCTTGAATCATGTTGCTCCAACTCTTCCTCAGCGCAGTCCGATCCGATATGTTGAGAGTGTGAACAAACGGATCTTCGCCCAATGCAGATCCTCCAGTGCGAGGAGCAAACCTGAGCTTCGTCCTCGCCATACTCCACTCTTTGGGTACTTAATCAACCCGGGGTATGTGCCTGCTCGTGGGGATGAGTTTAGGGACCCGGCACCACAACAGGCAGGAGCACCTCAAGCTATACCTGCTGCTCCTGTTGTGTCACCGGAGGAGAATGTGGACCTTGACGCAGAATTTGGTGGTCAAGGCTTCTTTGATATGGATCGGGTGGATCCAGAGGAAAATGTACAGGTCTCGGTAGCCCAAGTGTCGACTGTGAATGTTACTAGAACAGCTGCTACGGTGGCTGGTTCTGATTCTGATGATGAAGTGGCAGAGGCGAGAAGGATTATGGTGACTCGAGAAAGACTACATGAGAAAAGAAAGAGGACAGATGATGATGACGAGTCAGACTATGAGGAAGAGGTACAACAGTTGATAAGGAGGTCAAGAAGGGAACGGATAGGTGCAGGATCAGGAGCCGGTGTAGCTCTAGGGTGGTACGTTTCACTCCACCAGCACTATCCGGTATGACAATGGTTCCCTCATCACTACAGGTTACAAGGCCAAGCGCTACGGGTGTTCCCGTGGTGGCTACCTCATCTACATTTGGCCTCCCACCCACTACTTTCCAACTTTCGGTTCCAGAAATAGTTTCTTTGCCGCCTCCGACTGTTACTCCATCGGAGGTCGTGGCACGCTTTATCGAGTCGACTGTTGTGGCCACTGCAGGGTTATCAATGACGATACCACCTGCGGTTACGTCTATTTCTACTTCTGAGGTCCCGGGTGACATCGGAAATCCCTTCTCAGTACACTTAAGACAAATCACATATGAGGTTCGATTTCGATGCAACCCTCTCAGACTCAGAACGAATAGCAGCACTTGAACGGGTCGTGGCAGAACAATCAAGGGTGAATCTTATCCAGACCCAGGCTATTCAACGCCTAGTTGCAGAGAATCAGATGCAGTCGTCCCTGCTGGTAGAACATGGAAAGATCATAGATGCTCTGAAGGAGTTATTGGCATCTCAGGGGGAGACGAGCTGTAAAGGCGATGAGTTGAGGACCAAGAGAAGGAATGATAGAGACGATGATCCCAATGCGTCGAAAGATGCAGGTGGTGAGCTACCAAGAACTACTCAAGCTCTTGGAACTTCCACAACTCAGGGGGAGTCGACAACTGCAGCTGGTGGTGATGATGTGGTGGTGGTGGACGTAGAGGAGATGGATGATGGTTTGGTTGATGATGATGATGTATTACCGAGTGATGTGATAGAGAAGATCGGTGAAGAGATTGTGATTGATACAGAGATAGAAGAGGGAGAGATAGTTGAGGAAAATATTGAGCATGACATACCGCAAGTCGAGAACGTAGATATGAGTCAACGGATTGGGAATGATGAGTCTGAATGGGAAGAGCAGCCTAGGTGGAAGGAAGGCTATGCTCAGTGGTTCGTCAAAACGAAGAAACCGGCTGTCCATACAATGTTTAAGAAGAGTTACAACATTAAAGGCTATGCTGAAGCAAAGAAAGGGATTATTTGCTGGATCTATGATGAGCAGTTGAGGCTCTTCGTGATTAAAAGGTATGACGGTGTTCAGTATTTTAAAAGACTGTTAAGATCGTTGAATACACTGCCGGAATGTGAAGTGAAAGACTTAGCCAGATTGGGGTTAATCAATCGAAGTGACGATAATATGGCTAGAGTTATTGGGAAAATTGTTTGGAAAGAGAGTATAAAAGAGAAGAAATTTGAGCTGTTAAAACCACAAAAGAGAAAACTTGTTGAAGACAAGGATAGAGGTTTAAGAGCTGATGGAAAACCTTGGATGATTATGAAGTATAAACCGATCCGGTGCCTTAAAGAAGTACCGATGAAACTAATGCCCAAGGATGTGCTTAAAGACCTAATGTGGTGGTTTGTAGATTGTGAGACAGCTGAGGCAGTGATGGAAGACGAGGATGAACAAGAGGTGCTAAGAGTTTACGATCCGATGCATTTGGTAAACTTATCGCAAGCTGATCTGCAGGTGCTCAATGAGAAGAAAATCTTTTATATTCCTGCTTGGAAAGACGAAGCGAGGAAATATCAAAGAGTTGTTTCTGTTTGTGTTTGAGAAGGAGTGCATGCGTGAAGATACAAGGTTGAAGATTACAAGACACGTGTTTGAAGCTAAAGAGATGAAGCTACTGCCAAGGGGGAGTCTGTTGGTGCATGATGTCAGTAGTTCAGTGTCTAGTGTCTGTAATCGCGTTTGTAATGTTTTATGTTTTGTATAAGCGAAGTTGCTAACAAGTTCGCTGATATGGGCGAACTTGTTAGACAAGCGAAGTTAGTGACAACTTCGCCTGAACATGCCAGGCGAAGTTGTCGTGATTATATAAACTAGGTTACGGCTTAAGTTTATAATTATTCATTCAGTTTTACAGTTTTCTAGAGAGTATTCGAGAGAGAGAGTCTGTAATCAAGTGATCTTCGTATCACGTGTTTAAGGTTGGTATACAACGTGTTTGATTATCGTATCGTGTGTTAATCGTATTGTTTTCTATACTCGTAACGTCTTACGTAGGGATTCCGCACCTACGTAGAACGCGATATCTCGTGTAGATCCGGCTGGGAACCTACACATTATACGTATAATTGATTATATAAACTCAATTAACCTTGCAAATAATATCACCTAACCCTAGCCGACCTCAACCCTCAATTTAACTTGATTCCCGTCGCTGTGTAGTAGTCAGTTCGTCAAGCTTTATAGCCAGCCACAGTTCACGTCATTTAATCAGTTATACAACATCGTTGAGGTAATTAAATTACACCGCAAGTTCATCTTTAACCAGGGATCAATAACCCTATGATTGATTAAACTAAAACATAACGAATCGATCGATTTGATATCTTAGGGTTCATAAGTTTATTGGGTAATTGTTTGTGTTGTTTATAAATTGTTGTTTGCGTGTTTGTATCAAACTGCAAGCCAGCCCAGTTGGTTGGTCAAAAGGGATTAAATCTGTGTGGCTGGGGGTCACGGGTTCAAACCCCCATGCCCGTTTTATTTTTGGTATTTTATTTGAATTAATTCATTTATAACATTCTAATAATATGTTTAATCAAATTAATTATTTTATGAATATTATATGTATAATAATCAATCGGTATTTTACAAAAACCGACATATTAACTCGTAGCTTTCCGAATCTCTGTGAAAACTATATAAATGAATATATGTATATAAAAGTTATTAAAAACTAATAGAGGTTATATAATAAATATTTATAAAGGTTTGTTTATTCACAATTAAAATATAAAATATGCCTTATTATTATTATAAATAATTTTTTTTGGTTAGGTATTTTATAAACTAAAGGTAATTTTTATAAAGATTTATATATATATATATATATATATATATATATATATATATATATTTTATAATATAAGTACAAATATTTATAAACAATTATATTTTATACAATACTAATTTTTAAGAAATCCTTTTTGATAATAAATTTTAAATAAATTACTTTATACCCTTTAAACTCGTCCATAACTCGTTTCCTTATTAGTCTACTTATTGATACGTTGTATTCCTCGTTATTACACTTGTTAGGATTGTCTTGCTACGTCTCGGCAAGTGTGACGTCTATTATACCATCATTCTTATTGCTTACTTTTACTCTCGCTCATTTACTAAGGTGAGTATTTCACTCCCCTCTTTTACTTGTTTTTCAATGTTTGGGGGACATATGCGTTCGTAGATATTTTTATATTATATATTACTCAACCGCAACTGTTTATCCTTGTGTATTTATCAGTTTGCCTAACTTGCTATTTGCTTACTTGCTTTGTTTGATGCTACTTGCTTGTTTCGGCAACCGATGTTCATTTTAATGGCCCGGTTTAGTCCTTGCGTGGTAACAAATGTCCATTTATATGGATTGGTTGAGCCCTTTCTTTATGGTTTGCTTTCTATATGGTTAGCTTTCTTTATAATTGTTTGCCTGTTATGTATTATGGCTTATCTGTATATCTCACAGGAACAGTTTGCACTTTTACTTATTATTATATAGTGTCACAAATCTGGTGATTTACTCACTCAACATAGTGTTGACAAAATTTCTTTTATTTTTAATGCATATGCAGGTTATCGTGTGATGTGATTCTCAAGCTTATATTTGAAGAAAACTTAGGTTGCATGCTAGAGAAAAAGAATTAGAATATTTGATTTTGTTTTATTTGATTTAATTTATGTACTTTGGTTAATTTGATGTACTTGACTATTTAATAAAATTAATAGATATTGACACTTTTAATATTGCATAATATTACCTTGAGAGCTGTGACAATCAGTTCACGCCTCGACATTTCCGCCTTAGGTTGGGGTGTGACATCTTACACGACCTCTTCTTCTACACCCTCTGCTTTTTATCCCTAGGGTTCCACAACTGAGTGTCGGGTCGTTTGACCGGAGCGACCCATTTCTTATCTTTCTTCTCTTCCACCACCACATCGTCCACAGCCAAGTCATTATAAACCATTTCTGCGAGTTCAACAGCAGAATAAAAAGTGACAGGTTTACTAGACTGACTAATGTACCGACATTCTATGGCAGTCCTCTGATGTAGCACTCGATCCTTTTCACTTCAGTGTTTACCATATCGGGAACCAACCTAGACATGCGTTTGAATTAAGTAGTGTACTCGCGCTTTGTCATTTTACCCACCCTTAGATTCAGAAACATCATCTCAGCCCCTCTTAACCTCAGCTTCAGCACAAAACTGTTTCATAACCAGTTCCTTCAAATCAGCCCATCTCATTGCCTTAATATCATCTGGGGCCTTTCTCTGTTCCACTATCTCCCACCAGAACATAGCCTCATCACCAAAGGACTGGGTAGCATAACCCACCGCTTGGTCAGGACGGCACTCGCTAATTCGGATAACCTTGTTCATTGTGGTTATCCACTGAAGAGTAGCAATTTTATCCCCCAAACCAGTCAGCTTAGGCCGGTCATAACCCTTGAATAACTTGTAATTACAGCCACCTCGGCCCCTCTTCCTTTAACCAACATTCACAGACCGAACTTCACTCGAGTCACTTTTCTCACCCTCATCATCTTTCTTGGAGTTCTCTCCAGTTTTCTCAGCGGTTTTAGCATGACTTCTAGCAGACTAATCTGGTTGCAAATTCTTCACCGCGACAGCTACAGCTTGAGCAATGGCGGGTTGAACAACATGATCAAGTTGATATCCTTCGTTGTTACTCTGATCACGCATAGTAGCACTTCCTTCTTCCCTCGTGTTAGTAACTGGTTCTTTAGAACGTTCCCGGACAATACGTGGCCTACCACGACGTCCCGTATGACCTCCCAGTCTAAGAAGTCTCCTTGCGCCAGCCATTCGTTTTCTATAAGAAAAAACAAAAGTCATCACTCTAGGAACTATTTAGTACAAGGATAGTAAGGCTAACAGGTAATAACATTGATTAACTGTGATTAGCTGTTCATGTCACTTTCCGTGTCTTATACACTTCCCTTCGTGAATCCACTTGTGCTAGGTACTTCTTTTAAACGGTTAGTCAATCAATCAAACAGCTCATATAAACACATATCCTATCTCAAGCAATTAAGCTAACTTTCTCACATATTTCTACATCGTACATGAAATTATTCATGTATTTTACCTTTACACATCTTGCTTGAGTGAAACATAGCTTTCTTGAACTAACATCTTCTTTCTTTTCTTATGTATGTCCCATTCTCTGTTAGAGTTTAAACATGTAGGAAACTTATTTCTCTCGAACGTATGCTCTGATACCAACTTGTAACGCCCTGATCACGGTGCCCTACTTTAGCGTTGGATGTACTAATAAAAACAACTTTGTATATCAGAGTGAATTAAAACTTTTCATGGAATAGATAAATGTCAACTATTCGTTACATAAGTCTTAAAGTTTAAACAATATAAAACATGTCTTTAAGTTCAAACATCATAAATTAAGTCTTCAGATGTCAGCTTCTCTATTCTTCCGTCATGTGCCCCTCTTCAAAGCCATCTATCTCATCCTACTCAACATGCGTGCATACTAAAAGTCAGCTACGTTGAGTGAGTTCTAGTTAATCATGCAACTCACAAGATGTTCACATACTTATATACATACCCGAAGATATGCATATCTTACATACTTAATCTATTCACCTTATTTTCATACATACATCCATACGTTCATTCTTTCATACTTCCTTTAACTTACATAATACATGCATAACTATCGTTACATTCTAAAGAGCCTTCCGCCCTATAACCTCACAGATATTGTAAGGGTCTGGTCCCTAACATCACAGATATTATGAGGGTCTGATCCCGAACATCACAGATATTATAAGGTCATGGTCCCTATCCTCACAGATCGTTTGTTTTGTATAACGGATCTATCGGGGTCACCTTGATTAACGAATGTATGTTATCCTTTCATTTATTAAGTATGCTCATCTTTATTATATATATATATATATATATATATATATATATATATATATATATATATATATCACATTCATCGACGAACTTGTCCGTAAAAAAATTTAAAAGGACTTAACGGAATTGATGAGGTTGATTAATTTAGTTTATTAATCATGAAGGATTAGCCTTGGTTACTATGGACTAGGCACAATCAGCTTAGGACTTGCAAGGCAATGCCCAATCGCATCCTGGAAGCCCAATCTAATGAGCCCATCTAATCAAATCGAATGAGCCCATCTAATCAAATCAAATGCACATCTTCTAACCAAATTCCCATTTTGTGCAGCCCAGTTCGCGCTTCAGATTAATTTCGCAAAAAGAATGCGGTATCTGAGATTCGATCCTGGGACCTTCCACACATCATCAAACAAACCAAGCACTCAGCCAACTATGCTTAGATATCATAAGCTCCATCCAACTCCCTTATATATTGATTTGTTGTTTCCTCCTACCTTTCCTTCTTTTCTTTCCTTTCTTTCTTTCTTTATTTCTTTCTTTCTTTCTTTTTCAACATGCTGAACATTATTATTATTTATTAATATTATCATTGTTATATTTACGTCGCTACAACTATCATCATCATCATCATATCTTATTATTATTATTATTATTATTATTATTATTATTATTATTATCATTTCCATTTCCACATTCATCCAAGATCTAGCTCATTTATGATAAAATTTAAGCATTTATCGGTTTTAGAACCCGATTTAGCTAGATCTAGAAATACTAACGAGCCAATCTCAAACGAACAAGCTTTTCGTTATGAAACATAACTTAGATGAATCGGTTTCACGAACCCGATCAAGTCTTGGTGTATATCTTGCTCGCCGAGATGCTCGAATACCCACAATCTCCGGCTCTTCTTCGGATCTTGGTCCGAAATGGTAGAGGGAGTGTTTGTGTGTGTGTTTTGAGTGTGTGTTGGTAAAAATAGAAAGTAGCTAGGGTTTAAGGGTATATATATTCCTTAAGTTCATGGACCTTAGACTCATTAGCACACTATTCCATGATTTATTTTAAGCCATCACTATAAATGCCTACCATTCTCTACATTATTTTATCATTTATTTAATGACAATTAAATAAGCGTAAATAAATAACAGTATTTCTTTATTTATCATTTTAGGAATGTCGGATGTTACAATTATACCAACATAAAAAATAACCACATACATAAATGTAAACAATAAGATACCATAAAAATATATAAGTAATTCATAATTACACCCTACACAACAAACTATTGATCCTACGCACACAAGAATTCTTAAATAAACAGAAGGGTTAAAAAACGGGTAAAAACCACAAAACAAAGTACGCAATTTATCCTACTATTCATTGATCAACCAAACCTTCGATCTGAACTTAGAACCTCCGTAATTAATAAGTGATTTTTTCGTATTTGTGTTCGATAATAGAATCATGGCCACAAATGTTGTTAAATGTTACATGTTTTTAATTGTCATTCTAGTCACATCACCATCCAATGTGTGCTTAGTATTGTTTTTCATTAACCCCAACTCTTTTGATGTTGTGAAGTCCTTAAAAGCCAAATGTCTCTCGACTTGTTTAAAAAACCAAATAAAAAAATAAAATAATAATAATCCCAAACTAGCTTTCTATTTTTTTTCAATATCAAACATCAAGCAACCTTCTTACAAAACATAAACTCGAGTGAAACAAATAAAACTAAGTAGATAATCATAAACCTACATAGATCATAATATTCCTACACAATCCAAATTTATCTTTCTAGACTCTGCACAATTATCTTCTATTCCACATTTTAATTTTAATTGTTTTGATGTTAACAAACCCAATGCATCAGCCTTTCGAACAACCAACAGTCCTTAGTAACTCACAAAATAGTCACTCTTCACAAAAATACACAATATATTTTCAAATTGGTTATATAGAAAATGAAATAAATTGCTTACAAATATGTAACTTTAGGGGTATTGCCGATTTTAAAACTATTGACACACAAGTAACAACCTACATTATCACCAACATTAAGTAAAATATTTTATAGTGAATAAAACACATACACAACGATTCACTATTTCATAACTATATAACAACCTAGCATCATACACCAAAACCAACCAAAAACCTTCAAATAACTCTACACAGACCGTACTAAAAATCTTGAGCCTAACACCATACAATAAACCTACACATAAAACAACCTAAGTATTATCTAAATAAGCATACAAGATACACAAACCAGATACACACGAAGCTTAGTTAATCTACACTGTTTACAACCTGCATACACAACAACCATAGTGGCCCTACACAGTAACAAATTACTTGCATAACAAGCCCATTAACCCTACACAGAAAACCACATGCATACACCCTACATAGGCAACAATCCTATACAGAAAAAAATATACTCATTGCCTAAATAATCATACACAATAAACAACCACATACATAAAAGCCCAGTAAACCTACACAATATACAACCATCATACACGACAGCCACAGTCACCCCTACACAGTAACAAATTACTTACACAATGGGATCATTAACGCTACAGTGAACACGAACTGCACACACCCCTACACATGCAATAGGCCTACAACAAAAATGCATCAAACGTAATTCTATATAAACCTGATGCTCATATGTGAATACCAGCATGTTGTACTCATTTGTTACTATCTACACGGTCTAAGAAACTGTGTACCCCGTGTATGACAACGCCTTAAATCTAACTACACAAAACAACCCTATATACTGACGATGCAACACAACAAACATAGCAACACCATACAACCAGCTGTTCAACCGATGCACCACAACAACCAATAATCTGACCTACAAATACTTATGCATCGCAATATAACTGCATTGCCCTACATAATAAATATACAAACAGAATCCACAAAACACTAAACAAATGGTGTAAATACTAAGAACAACCAAGTTTCCCAGAAGTTTAGTTTTCCCGTAAATTGACTACCCCAACACACGAAACAAAATAATTTGACTAGAAGATGTTGACGTATTCAACTACGAAAACCTAAATCATAATTTGTTAAACGAGCTTCCATTAATAACTTCATAACCTGCATCTAATCATATAAACAAAACCAACAACCCACCAACACAACAACAACAGTACCTACAATTGCTGAACTTACCTTCAACACCTTGTGTAAGGTTCGATCCCACTAGCATCCGAGAAACCCCCAATTCGACTTCAAAACAAAGGTCGTACAATTGATAGATTACCGATTGCTACTTATACTAAAAGGATTGGAATCACTCGAGTTTAATTGATTCGATTGTGTGTATCAGTTTGACATGGAAAGAGGATTTCACGCCTCGAGTTGTGTGCAGGAGTTAAATTGATTTGATTGTGTGTATTAGTTGGATATGGGAATAAAACTTCGCGCCTAAATCTTTGTGTAAGAGTTATAAAGTGAAATCAGGGATACATAATGTATACTAAGCCGCTCCTTTTTATAGCTACATAACAATTATTAGTAGGCCCTCTCAAGCAATTATAATCTTGTTAAAACTTCTTGAAATTTACTAAACTGCAATCTTATAACATACACCATTGATCTTTGTTATCAATGGCTGAGATTTACTTCTCGCACTTCCCGTTATTAGAGTACTTCTCGCAAGATCCATCCCCTAACTTTATATCTATAAACATATATATTTTTTTCCCGATTTAGCATAATAAAATTTTATAAACAAATAAAGAAATTAAAAATAATATTTGCTCATCTAAACAAACCGACCATCATTTAAATTTCAAAACAAGTTTTTCATTTAATATATAATATATTTATTATAATATTAACTTTTTATTGTTTAAAAATTGAAAAGTAATTTGTAATAATATTTAAACCGGTGAAGTTTTAATTCAACTTTATAAAATTAATTAATGAGTTATCGATCCCAAATTCATTATAAACCCATCTTATCATGTCTTGTTCATTTTGTTTGGATATCTATTTTTTAACTTTATAATCAGGACTTATCTTCAAGACTCCTCGTGGAACTAACTAGCCCGCTTTACCCGTCTTTTCGTTGTCACATTTATTTATTTAATTTAAGGTGAGTAATCACATCCCCTTTTTTATTTTTTGTTTTGGGCACATTATGCGTACTAGAAACTACTATTATTATATTATTTCACTCAAACACAATTCTATTATTTGTGTGGTTATGATATTGCTCGATTAATTATTGGTTGCTATATTAATTATATGTTTACTGTTTTTAAGGTTGGTTGGTATCTAATCCTCATCCTCATAATATGATCATACGTCCTCCGAGTAGACATGTTTGAATCTAGAGGCATGTTCAAAAAGACACACTTATTGGTTGCGAACTTATCCGAGTAACATGTATGAATCTAGTGGCATGTTGAAAATACACATCTATTTATTTATGTTAATTGATGTTATTTACTAACGCAAGAAATTGTTTTATTTCGCGATATTATTATTATTACTACACCAAACTATGAATTACTCGCTCAACATGTGTTGTTGACAAATTATTTTTACGCGTGTTTCAGATTATTTGAAGTGGAGAACTTAGATCAGAATTTAGGATAATTAATAGGAAAATTAGTTTTTACTGGTCCCAACTATTTTATTTTTTCTGGCGCTGGTCCCAACTATCATTTTGGCTGGCAACGGTCCCAACTTTCACATACGTTGATTCCACCAGTCCGCGACTAACGGAGTACTAACTCCGTTAGGTAATTGCTGATGTGTCCGTCCTAGTTGTCAAAATCAGCTGACATGGGCATCCTACGTGGACCGACTGTGTATTATTACTAACATTTTATACTTAAACATTTTACAAACATAAATTCCCAATTATAAACCACCCTAAATCCCTAAATTCTCTCAACTCAAGAACCCTAATTGCACCTTCCTGTCGATTGAAAGACGAACAAGCAACAAAACCTAATCTTTAACAATGGATAATCAAATACGGGTTTCCTTCCACACTAATGAAGCCTTTGATGTTTGGTAAGTTGCTGGAACTAGTCATCGACACGATTCAACAAATCGCCGACTTCGAACCACCACTCACAGACACATACTTCAAAAGAACCCTGAAGTCGATCGAACCATCATTCGTTGGTATTGACAAACTCTCGAATCGTCCTGTTGAAGAGAGGACAATGCTCCGTGGCTTGTTAGACGATGCGATGAAGCTCATTGAAGAGTGCTCTAGCATTGATTCAATCAGGGCTTGGCGATGGGACACTGCTCTGCGGCTTTTAGCGTGATTAAGGCTTGAGATTGAAATTGATTCATTTAGGGCTTGACTATTATTTGGGGATTTTGAAGTAATCGAACGTTGGGATAGATTTGTGGATTAAGTATAATACACAACTGGTCTACGTAGGATGCCCATGTCAGCTGATTTTGACAACTATGACAGACACATCAGCTTTTACCTAACGAAGTTAGTACTCCGTTAGTCGCGGACTGGTGGAATCAACGTATGTGAAAGTTGGGACCGTTGCCAGCCAAAATGATAGTTGGGACCAGCGTCGGCAAAAATAAAATAGTTGGGACCAATAAAAACCAATTTTCCTAATTAATAAGGATAAAACAATTGTTGTAATTTCTTTTGTGTTACATACTTTGTGCACTTTGATATGAATAAAATAAATTAGATATTGACAATTGAATTATTTTAGTGTCTTTGAGCAAGATACAAATATTGCCGCGCCCCGGCATGTTTTGTCGTTAGGTTGGGGTGTAACAGATTGGTATCATAGCCGAATGCAATAAGATAAGTGGTTAGACGTTACGACATTGTAGCATGCTTAGAGTCCCTATACGTGTTCCTATACGTGTACCCTATTTGTTTAAATTATTTGTTCACAACTTAATTATATTTAAATGATTCATTCATATTATTTTACACAAAAAACACACACAACTCTAAGGTTATGCCTCACTCTTAAAATTATTTTCAAAACCTAAATTTATTATTTTACTTTGGGAAATCCTTAAGAATTTTTACAATTTCTATTTTTACTCCTCTCTCAATGAGAATGATTCGTGTGACGGATATGCAGTAACTGGAACGGGGAAACACTTGTTCTTCGAACCCTTGACACCAAGGCTTGCGAACCTAAGGAAATGCAATGCGTCTAAATCACAATCAACCGCAAGACCCGGTTTCTTTCCTCGAGGGTTCGGCGAGAATTGAAACCTATTAGGCCAAATCATATCACACCAAACGTCTATGAATCTACTAACCTCATTATATCAAACGTGGTCATGTCACAAACACATTCCTACATTATAACCGAATTTACGTGATACGTGGCTAAACTCAGTTTTTTACTATGTTGTTATAGTTGAATGAATGGATGAGAAAAGCCATGGTGGTTCATGGATACCCCAATTGTTTGCATCAACGCCTCATATCTCAATTTAATCAATTTTTGATCATTTTGTTGAAATAAAGCCATGGTGATTCATGGATAATTCAAACGATCTAAAATAACAACCTGCAATATGCATAAAAATAACTTGTCAACAACACATGTTGAGCGAGTAATTCACAGTTTGGCGTAGTAGTAACAATAGTAATAATATTGAGAAATAAAACAATTTCTTGCGTTAGTGAATATCATCAATTAACATAAACAAATAGATGTGCCTTTTCAACATGCCACTAGATAAGGACATGTTTACTTGAATAAGTTCTCAACTAATAAGTGTGTCTTTTTCAACATACCTCTAGATTTGGACATATCTACTCGGACAACGTATGATCATACTATGAGGATGATGATGAGATACCAGTCAACCATAAAACAGTATACACATAGATCATATAGCAATCAACATTAATTGATCAATATCACAACCACGCTAATAATAGAATTGTGTTGGAGTGACATAATATAATAATAGCATTTTCTAGTACGCATAATACCCCCAAAACAAAATTGAGAAAATAGGATACAATTACTCACTTTCACTTAATAAGTTTCTAGATGATCCACGCGAAAGTTTTTAAGGTCAGAAATTCGTTTACGTGAATACTTAAATGACGAAAAGCAAAATCTGAAAAGGAATCCTTCTTACTATAAGTAACGTTGCAAAGCCTATAATTATTATAGAAGTAACACTATTATTCCTTTTTCCTGTTTGTCTAGTTTTTTTTTTTTTTTTTGTTTTGTTTTGTTTTCTAATGTTGGAGTCCAAAGTTTATGAAGCTATCATTATAACTATTTTATCTAAGAAATATAATAAGAGTTTTTGTTATGTCATATTATATCCGTGTGTAGATTTTATAATTTTATTCATAAATAAATAGTTTTATTCTTGTTTCTATAAATACATGATCAATAAGATGAGATTGAATACTTTAAAATTGAATGTCTAAAAAATGGGTGTTGCTAAACGTATCACACTCTTATCCATTTTTACTAAACATACCCCCTCCCTCTAGTTTTACATTAATTCAACTTAGATATTTTATTGTATCTTTTGTCATTTTGTTATCTTTTATTATCATTATTTTTTTCTATTTATATTTTTATGCATATTTAAAAGCCTTTAATAAAAACATAGTTTTTCTTACTTACAAAAATGTTTTTTTTCTTATTTAGAAAACGTTGTTTTTCTTGTTTAAAAAATGTTTTTTTTCTACACTTTTTTTAATCTTTTTGGAGAGCGTTTTTTTAAATTAAGAGATAGTTTACATTATTTTATAAAAAATTGTATTGTTTTTTATAAATAAAAGGGTTAAATAACATACAACTTGACAAAAAAAATTGGCTGTTTTTACAGGTAACATTTATCTCATGTATCCAAATTTGACAAAAAAAATTCAAATTGTTTTGAATACATTTTATAAAAAAAACAAACAAAAAAATATAAAAAAACTACTTAGAGAAAACATACTAAACTTTTTAATACATGTAAAAAATAAACAAACTTTTAATAAGACCTTAAAGAAATAAAATAATAAAATTAATAACAAAAATATATGAAAAAAACTGTAAAACAAAAATAAAAACTCAATAATTTTTATTTGATATTTTTAGAGAATTATAAAATAAAATAAGATGAACAAACACGTTAATTACAAATGTTAAAAGGAAATAAAAGTTCAGAAGGTGTGTATGATTAGTAAGAGAGAAGGTATGTTTAGCTTGACCTCTAAAAATTAGTTTGTAGCAAGTACTACTCCAGTTTGTGAAACGAAGAAATCAAAATTTCCTTATAAAAACTTTTTGGCATTAAATTACTAAAATCATGATAATGATAAAGTCATGGAGTATGTAAATTGATGTTAATCTGTACATATAAATACAATTAAATAATTGTAATAGTGGTTTAACTCAAATAATAATAATAATAATAATAATAATAATAATAATAATAATAAATAAATAAAATGAGAAAAAAAAAAAGAAATTAATTCTCCACATGGACACATCACAACAATTAGTTATTAGATGGATCATGTTCTTCTTCGATTAACCTAGACTCGCCCCATTTTAAAAACTAGAATTTGTGTAATGCAGAAACTGTTTGAATTCTAAAGCTTAGGCTTTTGATCAGGATATAAAAACAAGTAGGAAGGATCGTTTATTACCTTCATACCTTGAATCGGTGCTGAAAATGCTAACGACGTATCTTGGCATAAAAGAACGCACGGCGGCGGCTCGATAAAACACAACGGGTCAGTTTTAAGATGGGACAAGTTTAGCGATGGAGAGTGTGCTCCGGAACCAAGCCAATTCGCCTACTTTTATGGTAATTAAATGTGTGTTATGCCAATTTGGCAAGCCCCGGCGAGATTAATTTGGCACTTAGATCTTACGTTATGGGCGTGGATGGGGTGGATTTTTTGGCGCCGAGGGCGCGGTGGAGCGGGGGGGCTTCCGGACGATGGGCGCGCTAGGGTGAAAAATAGGTGGGCCCCTCCTCTCAACGCCTATATTACTGTTAAAACTAAAAAAATTAATTTAATCATTTTCTATAAAATTCAAACCATTTTTCAATTTTTACTCAAAACAACTCTCTAATTCCACTCTAAAACTTTCAATTTCAACCATGAATCCAAGCTCGAGCTCAAACCTGAACCCGAACCTGTGGGATCCGGCTCAATTGTTTTGCACTAGTGTACTCTCAAATAACAATGACCCTCATAACCCTTTCTATGCCAACCAACATCGACCCGTAATGCCTCAAACCATGCAACCGTTTACCAACAGTATTTTCTTTCGACTGCCAATGTTGTTTATGCCTTCGCAAGTAACCGAAACCCAAACACCCAAAACCTAAATACCCGAAACCCAAGTATCCGAACCGCAAGTTCGTCGCAAACGAAGTCATAAAAAGAAGCATGCGGACGGTAATACAACTACGGAAAAGGCCGAAAGACAAAGTTGGGAAGCGAATGAGGAATGGCGTTGGCTGCTCGTTATCAATTTACCTTAAACGAGCTTGATCCCGATCTTGTATTTGATGAATTGAATGAGTTACCACGTCCGGTAGGAAGAGATAAAGCCAAGGAGGCGGCAAGAGATGGAGGATCTTCGTCTAGAATGACATCCTCGATGAGTGTCGACGTGAGCTCGCATTTTGACAACTTGGAGCTTAGAATACACAAGATTGTTGATTCTAAAAAACACTTAAAAGATGAACTCACGAAAATGCATGAAGAAAGAAAAGTGATTCATGATGAATACAAAGTGATGCATGAAGAAAGAAAAACAGTTCACTTGGAGCAGAAACGCGAAAAAGATTTCGAGCTCCTAGCAAAGGATCTATCGCATCTAGATCCGATCATGCGGACGTTTTTAGAGAAAAAAAGCAAGGGTAATGGCCAAATATGAAAACGAGAACGAGGACGGCGACAACAACGGATATTAGTTATACGTTTTTTTTTTATTTTTATGGTTTTTATTTGTATGTTTTCTATTTTAATTTTTTTTATTTGTATGTTTTTATTTTTATCTATAATTTTTTTAGGTTTTATTAATATGTTTTATATATAATTTAGTTAGTATTTTATATTATTATGTTGGTTTTTTGTTTTATGGGAAAAATACAAAAGTTTAAAGGGGTTTCGATGCCCTTCATCATATAGCGACATTATAGGTTGGGGCTTCGATACTACCAGTGCTCACGTGGCACTGTAGAGAGGCTTCGATGTCCCTCACCATAGATACCAGCCTTAAAGCCATAAATTAAAGCTCGATAAAAGTGGCAAAATGTACTGTGCATGACTTCGAGTCAGAAGATATAATCAAATGTCAGCTTCATGTTTTAGTTTAGTGTCAAAAGATCGCTTAATGTTTTTTTCGGCGTATCGACCGGAAAAACATGTACGTGATTAATAAATACATATTAAATTAAGCTTCAGGATTCGACATAACTGGTCCTTCTACTTTAACCTAATATATAGAATCAATTAATTACAAATCCACCCGTATGTTTTATAAAGCCAATACTCTTTTTTTTTAATAATAATAAAACTCTAATAAACAAAATGAAACTAATAAAAGAATCCATCGTTTCTATTAATAACTAGTATCCAAATAAACAAAAATTTAAATGGGTCGGGTTTTTGGGTTCGGAAGTTGAAGAATATTAGAGGATCCTTGAACTTAACCGATTTTATCTCACCGCACTGTCGTGCCTTCAGACGTTGGCCTTAGGTGAGATTTCACCGTGGATTGAAAGAAGAGTGTATCCTGATGGAGTGAATTTAGTCAGTAGACATTTTCAAGGTTTCTTTAGCCGTTTAGAAAAAAAATCATAATTAATTCTAGCCATGACCTATTGGTCTCTCTAATGACATCATGTACCCTTTTAAGTGAACAATTTGTTGTTATAAATTAAACAAATAGATTTTTACATATATCCCCTTACTAAGATATGTTATTATATATTTGTCCAACCCATAAATATTAATTACATATATCTTTAGCTCACAAGAAATTACCTAAATGCCCTTTTTAATTCATAAGAATTTAAAAAAAACCACCATCGGTTTATTTCATTCAAAAAGGTTTCCTCCCACCACATCTTTCCACCCGTGAGCCCTTACCGGCGCTGGGGCGCCGGTCTCTAACCAACGACATTTCAACTTGTTCTACCTACAAGTTAGATGATGGTGGTTGAGAGCGACCGAGAGAAGATTAGGCTACGGTTTCTGTTTCGACTAGAAGAGGTGGTTTGCGATGGGTTTATGTGACAATAATCGGAAGAGAGTATGCTGAAAGGTGGATATGAAGATGGTGTACAGTGGGTGGTGAGCGGTGGGGGTAGTGTATACGATGGAAAGTGGTGGAAAATGGTTATGGTGTTTGGGGTTGGGGACGGTGGAAAGTGGGCGGTGATAGCCGACAGTCGGAGGTGGTAGTCGGTGACGAAGTGGTGAATGGTGGTGGTTTAATTTCACAAGTTCATGGAGTTTTGTTCAATTGTTTGTGTGATTTGTTCTTCGTGAGTGTTATTTTGTCAAAAGAGTTCATGGGTGTTATTTTAATCATTTGGGAGAATTCTGTTTCATGTGCGATATGAACAAGAAAATCTAGAAGAAACATAGAAGAAGTTGCAGGTGATTAATAAAATTAAGAAATTGAAAAATATGTTATGGATTGTATTAAAGTTAAAAAGTAATTCAATAAAACTTTTTATAATGATATGGATATATATGTAATATAGATGGTTTAGAAAGGGGAAATGTATAATTGATCTTTAATGGCCAGGTAAATATGTAATAAGTGATTTTAGCAAGAGGATATATGTAAATGCCAAAAACCAAAACCCCCTTAATTAACGGTTAGGCTAAACGTACATCTCTCCCTTACTTGTCATATCCTCTCCCCTGAACTTTGACTTTCTTTAATAATTTCATTTAATATATTACTACCCTCTAAAACCTTTTTACATTTTATCGTCTCTTTAAAACTTTTTTTATTTCTATAATGTTTTGGCGGATCTAGACTTGAAACATAGGGGTTGCGCTTAATCCCCCCCCCCCCCGACCCATATTTCATACAATGTTAACGGAACAAATATAATAAAACACGACAACAAATAAATTTAAATTAACCGGATTAACGAACCATTCAGTGGCGGATCTAGGTTGGGCTGTAAATTTTTCCTCTTCGGTTTTTGAAAGCTTGAAATTGTGACATTACATCTTCTTTGTTTAGTTTATCAAATGTTTCTCTTTCGATCGCACAAATTAAAGCATTGTTCATATACTCATCACCCATTCGATTGCGCAAATCCATCTTGATAAGCATCATTTTAGATAAACATCTTTCAACGGTTGCAGTTACAACCGGTAAAACCAACGTAATCTTCAATATTCGATAAACCAAAGAAAAGTTGTGTGATTTCCGGTTTCCACCATTACACGAGCAAGATCACTCATTCCACCTAGTTTTGTGAATTTAGCATCTTCCTTTAAAGTTTAATAAAAGGTCGTAAGATCACCCGAAATATGCCCTCTTTCTTCATTAATAAAATCATTCGGATACATCTCTGAAAAAGCCACGATCTTAGATATGTCAAACTTAGAAAGTGAATCACAAGGATTTAAACCCGAAATATTTTCTAACAAACTAGTTGAGACCTTACTAAATCTATTTCCAAGTTATTGAATTTGCATATCCAAAAACGTGTTAAAAGCTTCAACCTCAAAATGATGTCGATTAGTAATGACATTCTTTTGGTTTCTTTGATTACCATAACTTTGCGCCATATCTAACATTTTAATCTTGTTTTTTTCACAAAAATATGTCACTTTTGCCAACATCTTATCAAATCCGTTTTGTCTTAGATTATTCAATGCTCGATTTGTCTCGCTTATCAACTTAGATGCTTATAACAAGTCTTGACTCTTTTTTTTAAGATGTTATGATAAAGCATTTGTGAGGTCTAAAATTTCTTCCAACAAGTGTATATAAAACATAAATTCAAGTTTTCGCATTAGCTTTTTGTTGCACGCTCTCTCCATCTACTTTAATAAATGTAACTACCTCAACAGCTTCCATGAATAAATTTAACAAACTTGTGATTGTTCTATGATGAGAACCCCATCGCGTGTCTCCGGGTCGTTAAAGGGAAACCTTTTGGTTTAATCCTTTTCCTATTTTAATCTCACCAAGAAGAATTTTGTTTTCCACTCTCTCTCTCTCTCTCTCTCTTTAACTCCAACGTCATATCTTTTCTTTTGCAAGAAGCACCAACCGTATTAACAACCATGCCAAGAGATTCATAAAACTTTTTAACACTGGCATGTTTTTTTTCAACAACCACAATCACTAACTGAAGTTGATGAGCAAAGCAATGTATGTAATGTGCAGATGGATTATCTCTTATAATCAAAGCCTTTTAATCCATTAAACTTTCTTCGCGTGTTGCTTGCACCATCATAACCTTGACCCCTGACATGTGTAAACAATTATAAACTATAAGTATAAGATACGTATATTTTATTAAAGTTTTTGAAAAAAAAGTATGAAACGTATTACTTACTTGATCAATGCTCAAATGGTTATTTGATAATAAAGAAACGATGGCTTCTTTAAGAGTTGTAGCACATGTAGTATTTACGTGAGTAACTCCATTTAAACTCTCTTTAACAACTCCACATTTATCAACATATCTTACAACTACGGCCATTTGTTCTTTTTGAGACACGTCACTAGACTGATCGGCTAACAACTCAAACACATCATCTTTAATTTCTTCACAAAGCATTTTGGTTACTTCTTTCGCAAAGCAATCAATAATCTCTTTCTGTATTGATGTAGTTGTTAACTTATTATTCTTTTTTGCATTCCTTAAACAATTCTTACCAATATCCGGGTTGTTATCACAAATCAACTTTAAAACCGCAAGAAAGAAACCTTTAGAAAAAGACTCTTCAAATTCATTATGACCACGAAATGATAAACTATTTTTTATCAAGAATCTAGAACTACGAACACAACACAATAATCGATACCAATTTGCAATATTTTTTTCATTACTACGCATATTGACATTCTCCTCATAGGATCGCTTTTGGTTCAATAAATTGCCACATTTTTGCACTGAATTATTATGAACACTATTAACTTCCCCAACATGTTCCTTTAAGGCACCTAGTTTACTCCTGTTACAAAAGCCTCCACTAACAAAAGCCTCTCTTCCACCTCTATTACCAACACTTAAAATAAAAAAGTAACAACATAATCAATATGATTTTTATTGTTTAGTGTTATACTCCAACCAATAATATTTATCAAACCATTTGACATTAAAGCGTCTCCGGACACTACAATAGTTTGTCCATTTAAAGTCATGACCTCGTGGTTGAAAATCCTTTTTAACAAGATATGCTCTTCCTATGTCATCTATTTGATTAGGATGATAACTAGCCATATGTGGTCTATTAGTGGGATCCGAAGGAAGATCATCCGAATTGATTTTTGAACGTATTGAAGGACTTGAAGCTGAAGGAATATTTGAACTTGGACTAGTATATTCATTTTCTTGCAAATCATCAAACATAGTTAAACTTGAAGTTGGAATATTTAAACTTGGTGATGAACTGGACTAATGTCATCGTTTTCTTTTCTTAACATTTCTTGGTATTTCATAGCATTAAGTTCGTATAATTCACATCATTACTCGGGTGAAAGTCATATTAACAGAATTTCTATATCCACTAAGAATAAACATATTCTAACATCAAGTGAACCCATGCCCTCAAATGTGAAAGACCTCGTGCTTGATCATAATACGACGTGATAAGAATCGATAAATTTGTGTTTACTATACTAAATCATATGGCAGAAACATATAATAAAGGAATTGACCACATGTTCACTCTATTAATCATCATTATATTCATATAACATTGAAAGTACAAATGATGATCTCTCTGTGATCAAGATTACAAAAACTATTACAAAATATGACATGTTAAACCTATATATACAAACCCCTACGGTCCGTATCGTATAAGTCTTATACGATGGTTAAGACTTATACGCCCTTAACAGATTTCTACATTTTAGCCTCTTTAACATGCTAATATGACATATTTAGCCCATAACACCTAGCGTTAGACAATATGCTCTAACAAACTCCCCCTTGGATATTGCTAGATCTTTGCATCTTCAGTCAATACCAAACACTCTCCTACGATACGCCTTTCTTGCTTCTTCAAATTACGGCCTAGTTGATCCTTGTTGTGATGTTGGACGAGATACTCCGATTGGCTTGAGTCTTCACACTATCATCAGAGCATTGGATCATGTTTAAATGTAACACATCATATTTCTTGCCTTCGAGATCCAAGTAAATGCTAGCTTCACCCGTTAACGCTAAATAGGACCAACAAAGGAAATATGGATAAAAATCTTGTTCCATTGGGTACAACAGTATCACGCGTAGCGAATCTGGACTCAAATATCTCAACGTTCAAATCAACTCACCTTCATGGTTCTTCCTTGATTTGTACACGAACACTTTAGGAACTTGTTGTGATGTTGTACGAGATACTCCGATCGACATATATTGAAACCGATTCCATGATGCCTTAGTAACTCTGTCCTAACGTTCAACATTCAAATCAGCTTCAATCTTGTCTTGTTCATTACTTACACCTCTCCAATTAGTTTTCCAAGACCGTCCAGAATGTAACTTCTTGTCAAAACATAAATCCACAACTTTCTGGAACTAGTTGGCTTGAGTCTTCACATTATCATTAGAGCATTGGATCCTGTTCAAATGTAACACCTCTATGTCTTTCAACAAACAGTTCACCAACCACATTGGATCATATACTCGAATCACATCATATTTCTTGTCTCCACGATCCAAGTAAATGCTAGCTTCACTCGTTAACACTAAATAGGACCAACAAAGGAAATAGGGATAAAAATCTTATTCCATTGGGTACAACAGTATCACGCGTAGCGAATCTGGCCTCGAATATCTCAACGTTCTAATCAACTCACCTTTAGGGTTCTTCCTTGATTTGTACATGAACACTTTAGGAACTTGAGCTGTCCACTTCTTAAATCCTCGTTTTGCCTCATTCACTATAAACTCCCAAATCTCCTTCACATGGCCACTCTTAGGCTTGTAGAGCAAGTCATAATGCATACAAATATCATAAAAATCAAACCACGGCAATGACTTCATCTCCATTAAACTATTGAAGTATTGCACTCCAAATAGTCTTCTAATCGCAATCTTACGTATCTGGCTCAAGTATGCAATGCTGATACATTTACCCGGTGCCATATCCTTTTGTGTCTTCTTGTAGTACTTCACTAGGTTTAAGAACATTTGCTTTGTTTCAGCAACTCGATCTTGAAATTAACCTTTCATATCTTCTTTGTTGACTTTCTTTGGTTGTTCATACGGATTTGGCTCCATATCGATTTCCTCATCAAACACCTCATCAAATGCATCAAATTCTTCATTTTCACCCGCGTATTTGACTGATTCAGGTTTATCATCAAACTCCACATCCTGATTTAACCAATCTTCATTTATAGTTGTCTCGGGGATATCTTTTTCAAAATCAAATGTTAGATCTTCAACAGAAACATCCAACATTTTAGCAAATTCAGACTTGTCAACAGGAATCTCCCCTTCCTCTAACTCATCTTCCATGTTAGAAACTTTAAACCTTGTTGGATCCAGAAATACATCAAAGTTTTCCAACTCTTCCAAAGGTTTATTGGTAGGTGAACTTTTAGATTCAGAATCTTGTTATGGTTCATCGTGTTGTAAATCACCACCAACAGAGTCAATCTTCTTTTTAGACTTACCATATATAGCACCAGCACCTCCTTGAGGAGTATCATCATCATCCAAATCTTTATAGTCATCATCAGAATCACCAAAATCCAGTTTTTCTTCATCCTCTGTATCTTCTTCCTTCTCTTCTACAACCTTTTCTTTAACAATAACCGGTTCAATGGATTGTTCAACCGGTACAATCACAGGTTCACTTGGTTGTTTAACTTACAATCTCATGTGCAACTACCATCACTTCATTTGATCCCCCAGCCTGCACAGAGGCTTCTACAATATCATCAATAATAATAGGCTCTTCAATCTTAGACTTGCCTTTTTCAACAGCTCTTTTGACATCATAATCAACACGAAACATTGCCTCAGCAACACCAATATCACCACCATATACACGTTCAAATACAGTGTCACTCGCTTCAGCTCTATCAACTTCTGAATGAAATCTAATACCCAACTTCTTCTCGTTGATTACAAAATACTTCATGTGTTCTACCAACAAATCATCAGATAGTTTTCTCTTCTGTTCACTCTTGTCCAACCTTTTCTTGATCTCAACATTATCAGTCCTCAGACAGTCATTCTCCTCAACCAGACTTGTAATCTTCACATCTTGATTCTCGACTTTATCTTTCAACAAATCAAACTCAACCTTTGATGGCCATCCAATTGTAAGTATATATCTGAAAAACTTCCAAACGATTGTTGTGATGTTTTAGGATCAACTTTAGGAGTTTTCTTGTGAACATGTTCTTCAACTATAGGATTAGATTTCGGAATAAATTTTTGAGTAGTTGGAGTTTTTCATCAACTTGTCAATCACACCATCCAGATTCACCTCAATTACTTGAGTCATTTCAGCTTCTCAAAATTTTTATCAACATTTGTAAGTTCGGGAGTCTTTTCAACATTTATCTACTACTCTTTAACAACCCCAACATCCACATCCTCTGGTTCATAAACCAAGCATGAATCAATTATAGATCTCTTAACCATATGCTTTACCCGCTTCTTTTTCGGCTTTCTTGACTCGGTAACATAAGTCTCATCTTGATCAAACTTTTTCTTTGTTCTCCTCTCTTTTTTAAATCTTGCGTTGCTCGAGGATCTGCCAAGATTTTTCTACTAATATCAGGGCCAGACTCAGTTTCCTCTCCAGGTAGATCTGCAGTTGGTTCAACAACAAGTTGTTGTGGAGCAGGAGCAGGAGGTGTTATAGGCTCAACTTTAATCGTTTGCTTTCGTTTCTTTTTAGTCTTTTGTGATCCTTCGGTCTCATCATCCTCAGCTTTCAAAAACCAACGACTACCACCAATAGGCACAAACCTCTGCATTCGAACATTTTAATTTTCTCGATCCGAATCACTACCGTCTTTCCTCCACTTGTTATCAACAGGTTCCACATAGTCAGGATCGCGTAAATGCCCAAATAAAGCACGAAATACTGGTATTTCCTCCTCTGACTTCTTTCTATAAGATTTCAGTTTAGCACATCCTTTCACCGACATATGTGCCAATTTCAACTCTGCACCATTCTTAACCAACTCTGGTAATTGATGATCAACAATAAGCTGACAAACTATGGGTACATCAACCACTTACTATCAAAATACATCTTCATATGCTCGAATATAACCTTGGAGAAGTTATATTTCAGATTCAAGCATAAAGTTGTCATCATGCACATTTGGTAATCAAGTATCTCCTCATATCGACCCTTACGATGTCCCAAACAATGAAAGATTACGTTCCCCATAAACTTGAATGGGCTAGACAATCTTATCTTAAAATACGCAACTCTATTCACCTTGTTCCGGTAACCCATCCTCTACAAACATCCTTTAACCATACGTTCATCAAGAACAATAGGATCAGTTGATTCATCTCGTATCTCCAGAATATCTCGTAATACTTGCTCAGAACTAATGATCTCCTTTTTCTGTACCACTGATTTGATACATTCCTCCTCGAGCTTAGCTTTCCTCCAGAATTCCTCCATGATCCTTTTTCTGTACCAATGATTATGTACCACATTGTTCCCCGTAATTTCCTTTGAGATCCTCGATCGTAAAAAGAATGGCAATATGGGCCGGAATGATTCTATCTTATCATCTGATCCATCCAAAAATGCACAAAATTGTGATTAGTATCAAAATCTTTCACCATCTGCAATTGAATGACCTCGTGCCCGATCATAATAGGACATGATAAGACCTCTTGTTATCTGATCCATTCAAAATTGCACAAGCATTTGTGTTTACTATACTAAATCATATGGCGGAAAACTATAATAAAGGAATTGACCACATGTTCACTCTATTAATCATCATTTATTCATATAACATTGAAAGTACAAATGATGATCTCTCTCTGATCAAGATTAAGAAACTGTTACAAAATATGACATGTCAAGCCTATATATACAAACCCTATGGTCCGTATAAGTTTCCCTGTCGTATAAGACTTATACGCCACGTATAAGTCTTATACGCTGGTTAAGACTTATACGCCCTTAACAGATTTCTACATTGACAATTTTAGCCCCTTTAACATACTAATATGACATATTTAGCCCATAAGACCTAGCATTAGACAATATGCTCTAACAAAATGGCCATGTAAAAATACCTACTTATGGAACTGGTGTACGGGAAATTGATGCCAAGATGTTGAAATTTGAAAATAAAGTTGCATATGGTACTTTTGGTGATTCGCAAGTTCTAACTCTTTTAAGTTTAAACTCATTCAGTGTGTGTACTTACAAAATGGTGTTTAATTTTACATTATTTTAAGATGTATTTATAAAAATTGTTATATGAAGTTAAAAAGAATGCAGATTCTTATTATATATTAAAATGCATGTTACGGTTATCTCACAATAATTACTTTTGATGCACATGTACAATTTGTAAAGCTCTTTGTACAAACTTTTGTACCTACTGTCCATCTACTTATTTTTTTAGCCTTACAGGCGTCTTGTTCCTTTACATGTTTGTAACACCCCGGCTAAAGCGGAATACGCCCGGGTGTGACGTACAAATTGTTCAAAACACACATGACACTATTAAGCGACAGTAATATCATTAATTCATTCAAATCCCAAGTACACAAGTTGATCAAATGAACAAATACAAAGAAAAAGAAATAAAACAAATGTCTTCTTGTTTATTATTTAAATAACCTAACTTCTAGTATCTTCCTCATTTCATCCTCTAATGAAAGTACATGTAGCATATATATATATATAAAATAAAGTCAACTAAATAGTTGGCGAGTTGTAACGATATTATATTATATATACACATGTTTATACAGTTATTTTACGAGTTGTAACGATCGGATCGGGTTTGTAAAAGTTTGGTTTTCGGTTGAAAATGCCACAAATAATCTAAACAATCTTTATGTAACTTAAAGATGATTTTATTTGATTTATAAAATTATATTTAGTTTATGATAAATAAAAATAAATGCTTTAAAAAATATACAATAGAAGTGTGCATACCCAGGTTCGAACCAGGGTCCTTATCACCATACTAAACTGAACTAACCACTAGGCCGAACATGTTTTGTGGTTAAATGATGGAAACAATGATTTATAAAAACATTTACAACTTCATCTTCTTCACCAAAAACCCTAGAATTTCAATCCTCTTAATTTGTTCCATTTTTTTCAATTTATGTTAGGGGTTTTGTTAGACGTCCAAAAACAATACGAATGCATGTTTTACTTACTTGATTTGGTGCCGGAATGATGGTAAACGGGGTGTGGCTGGAGTTAACTTGGACGAACGATTTGGTGATTAAAGAGTGTTTGTTTGTATAATTTTAGGTTTGCAGTAGGTTTAGACGAAGATTGTCGTCCTATTTATAGCCTCAATTGGATTGATTGATTTTTAATTCGAGTTATTACAAACTTGATTATAGGCCGATGGGTTTAGGATTATATACAAGTTAATTAGATGGTTAATGGTGAATTTAATAACATATTATTGCTTACAATTAGTGGAAACGACGTTTGGATGCATTAACGGATCAAACGAAGTGTAAACAAAGTGTTTTAAGGGCTCGCCGGAAAAACTAGCCGGAATCCGGCCGGTGTACCGGAAAACCATGGGTAGGGGATGGGAGGGAAGGGTATGTTATTTTTTATTATTTTATTTAAATAATTTACACTTCTGGCCCCTGAACTATCAAAACCTTTATATTTTGTTTTTAAACTTTATTTACCGTTTGAACCTTGAACTTTGTAAATATATATAACTAGATTAAAACTTGGTATACTTTAATATCATTAAATTGTTTACATTTTATACCCGTATAGTTTTAAACTTTGATTATTTTATAAACTTTTAAGGCTCGGAGATTCGTTAATTGAACAATACGAATAGAAAGTGAACATAAACGAACTTTAAATCATTGAACAAGATATAAATTGATAACTTTCAAAAACAAATACATTGAAATGACAAAACAGGTCGGTTCAACGAATACAAATACAAATACGAAAAACTGACAAATGTCACAACATTCCCTACTTTTGATAATTTCGTCCCGAAATTAAGAAGAAGAATCCGTAACAAAAATATAAGAATACTTTGTTCGCATTTGATCTTCTCATTCCCAAGTGAATTCAGCACCACACTTCGATTCCCAGCGAGCCTTTACCAAAGGTATACGGCTACGTTTATTTTCCTTGTCTTTGCGATCCATGATTTCCACCGGTTTCTCAACAAGGTGCATTGTTTCATCGATGCGCACTTCGTCGAGTGGTACATGGAGGTTTCCCTCAACAAGCCATTTCTTCAGATTTGAAACATGAAATGTAGGCTGGACGTTAGAAAGCTCTTGAGGAAGTTCGAGTGTGTATGCAACACTACCAACATGTGCAAGAATCTTGAAAGGTCTAACGAAACGAGGAGATATTTCTTCCTTCTTTCCAAAACGAACAACTCCTTTCCAAGGGGATACCTTGAGAAGGACACATTCACCAACATTAAACTCCAGAGGTCGTCGTTGGTTATCAGCGTAACTCTTTTGACGACTATGAGCGGTTAAGAGGTTTTGTCGGATTTGAGCAATTAAATTAGTAGTCACTTGAACAAGTTCAGCACCAGTGATTTGGGTTTCACAAATTTCATTCCTAAATATAGGAGAACAACATTTATGACCGTAGAGAGCTTGGAACGGAGCCATACCAATACTCGAATGAAAACTATTATTGTATGAGAACTTAATCAAGTGAAGATGAGAATCCCAGTTTCCACCAAATTCCATGACACATGACCTAAGCATGTCTTCAAGCGTTTAAATCGTGCACTCGGATTGTCCATCGGTTTGAGGATGATAGGCTGTGCAAAGATCCAATCGAGTTCCCAACGCATTTTGAAGCGATGACCAGAAGTGAGAAGTAAAACGACTATCACGATAGGATATGATACGCAAAGGGATACCATGGCGACAAACAATACGCTGAACATAAATATGAGTGAGTTGATCAACCGAAAACTTTTCGTTGATCAGGATGAAATGAGCGGACTTAGTTAAACGTTCGACTATGACCCAAATACCATCGTGGCGGTTCCGAGTAGTCGGAAGCTTGAACACAAAATCCATAGAGATATCCTCCCATTTCCAAACAGGGATGTTTGGTTGAATGAGCAAACCAGATGGTCATTGGTGCTCGGCATTAACTTTAACGCAAGAAAGACATTTTCCCACATATAACGCGATGTCTTTATTTATACTGGGCCACCAAAATGTGGACCATAGATCAAAATACATCTTATACGCACCAGGATGAATGGAATATCGAGACTTATAAGCTTCGTGCATGATGAATGTGCGAAGATCATCACAATTAGGAACCCACAAACGATTGAGGAAATACAACAAGCCATCACGCTTAGTTTCAAGTTGATTCTCGGCACCACATGACATTTCATTGTACATATTACCCTCGGTGATAGAGATGTTGGGCTTCAAAGATACGAAGTTGGAGTTCAGTTTGAACGGTCATGCTATAAAGCAAAATTGATTTCACATGGGTCTTTCGACTAAGGGCGTCGGCTACAACATTTGCTTTACCAGGGTGGTAACGAATTTCGCAGTCTTAGTCGCTAAGTTGTTCGACCCATCGTCGTTTCCGCATGTTTAGATATTTTTGGTCAAAAATATGTTGAAGACTCTTATGGTCGGTGAATACCACGAACTTAGTGCCATGGAGATAATGTCTCTAGATTTTCAACACGAATACAACTGCACCGAGTTCGATATTATGCGTTGTATAATTATTTTCAATAACTTTAAGTTGTCATGAAACATAAGCGATAACTTTACCTCGTTGCATAAGGACACAACCGAGGCCTTGATTGGAAGCCTCACAATAGACAATAAAATCCTCATTGCCTTCGGGAAGTGCAAGAATCGGTGATCGCAAAGCATGCGTTTAAGATTTTGAAAAGCTTCATCTTGCTTTGGCCCACATTCATAAGGTTTATCCTTGTGAGTTAATGAGGTTATGAGCAAAGCGATCTTGGAAAAATTAAGAATGAAGCGACGATTGTAACCCGCAAGACCAAGAAATGAACAAACTTCAGCAGAAGTGGTTGGAGTTTTCCAATTCTTAACGGCTTTGATTTTGGCTGGCTCAACTTGGATACCGTTTTCGTGTACTATATGCCCTAAGAACGGAATTTCTTTCAACCAGAACTCGCATTTTGAGAACTTAGCATAAAGTTGTTCCTTCCTTAAGAGGTCAAGGAAAGAATGAAGATGTTTCTCATGCTTGGCTTTGGACTTGGAATAAACAAGAATGTCGTCAATAAAAATAATTACGAATTTATCTAAGTAAGGTTTTCATACGCGGTTCATGAGATCCATAAACACTGCGGGTGCATTGGTTATCCCAAAAGGCATAACCCTAAATTCGTAATGCCCATAACGAGTACAAAAAGCGGTTTTGGGTATGTCATCTTCGTGAACACATAGTTGATGATAACCCGAACGAAGATCAATCTTTGAGAAGCATGAAGCTCCTTGAAGTTGATAAAAAGATCGTCAATATGAGGCAAAGGATAGTGATTCTTGATTGTGAGTTTGTTGAGTTCACGGTAATCGATGCACCTATGGAAGGATCCATCGTTCTTCTTGACAAATAAAACGAGTGCGCCCCAAGGAGATGAACTAGGGCGAGTGAACCCTTTGTCCGAAAGTTCTTGGAGTTGGTCAGACAACTCTTGCATCTCGGAGGGAACAAGATGATAAGGTGCCCTAGCCATCGGAGTTGCACCAGGCACAAGATCGATTCAAAATTCAACTTCACGAGTTGGAGGAAGACAGAAACATCCTCGGGAAACACTTCAGGATACTCGTGAACAACGGGAATGTCCTCAATTTCCCGTTCCTTCTTTTCTACCACATGAGCTACGAATGCTACATACTTCTTGCTTAAGTACGTTTGGGCTTGAAAACAAGTGATAAGATTTAGGCTCGAGGGAGAAGGCTTTTCACCAGAGACACGAAGGATTTGACCATCGGAAAGCAGAATACGAATGAACTTCTCGAAAGCAAACAATTTCAGCACGTTGAACAGATAACCAGTCCATGCCTACTATGATGTCGAAACTTCCCAATTGCATTGGAATGAGGTCAATTGAGAACTTGTGGCCATTTAGATTTAACTTGCAATTTCGAATAACCGAGTCAACTGATACAGATTTACCATTAGCTACCTCCACAGAATACAAGTTTTTAAGCTTATATCGAGGTTTAGCAAGTAAAGGCTCAAATTTAAAAGACACAAAGCTCATATCGGCACCGGTTTCAAATAAAATGGTTGCAAAATGGTCATTTACGAGAAACGTACGGTTCACCACATCGCCGTTTTGCTGAACTTGATTGGCGTTTTTCATAAAACAAGCCCACGATTTTCTTGAGGAGCTTGAGCAGCTTGAACAATTTTACCACCTTGTGGTGCAGGAACTCAAATGGCGGGATGCGGATGAACTTGAGCTTGGTTAGCCAACAATGGTGGAACATGTGGCTGATAAGCTTGCCGGGTTTGGTACATCTGAACATGGTACAATAGAGTTGGAGCAAGCTGAAATGCTTTCACATGTACGAGTCATGGACCCACGTTGGGAAAGTGGTTAGGGCCACCACAATTATAGCAACCTCGCATTTGGTTAATGGGTTGAGCATACGGTGCAGAGCGAGGATTGGGTTAAGCAAACCGCTGAGGAGCAGTTGGTACAATTGCGGTCTCACGACAATTGGTGTTAAGCTGCCCAAAACGGTTGCAACGGGTGCATTGGCGGCAAGCAGCATTGGCGGGGTGATGACGTCGGAAAAGTTGCAATACGGATGGGGTCCGTTGTAGAGTTTCTTGGGTGGTGATGAAAGGTTAGGTTGAGGTTGATGTGTGGCTTGTTGAGTTAGTGCATAGTTCTTGCGTTTCTTCTATGGTGGTGTGAGGAGAAAGCAGGCTTGGATGACTCGGGTTTCGATTCTTTGGACTCGGTAGAGGGTTTATCAGCAGGTTTCTTCGATCCCTTCAATGTCAAAGTCCTGGCTTTAACATGATTATCAGTTAAAGTTGCAGCAAGGTTAATCACGTCACCAAGTTCCTTGGGAGCACTACTCAAGAGACTATCTTGAATTTGTCTCGGTAGTCCCCGAATGTACTTATCGATGGCACGCAATGTTGGGGTAACAAGGTGAGGTACCAGCACACTGAGTTCATTTAAACGAGTAGTGTAAGCTGTGTGCTCACAACTCTCGTTTGAGGTTCCAAAACTCAGCTTCCAAATTCATGAGGTCGTTTGGAGGGCAGAACTGCTTGGCCATCAATTCTTTCAATTCATCCCATGGCATAGCCATGACAGCTTCGGCACCACGAATTGACTTTTCCTTCACCCACCAGTTAAGTGCCCCCTTTTCAAAGACATTTGTAGCAAAACGGGTTCACTTTTCATCGGTACACTCAATGTAGAGAAATTTGCTCTCCATATGTTCATACCACTGAAGTAGGGTAGTGGCACCTTTAGTCTGGTCAGACTCTGCGAGTTTGGTACTGGTTAAAGTCTTAAACGAAAGGTGAGATGCTTTAGTCTCGCTTGAAGCAGAGGTGATACTAGCCGAAAAGTTCTGGTGAATTTGGGTCATCATATCGGGAATGGCTGCGGCTAGTTGTTTGGTGATCTGAGTAGTTAACTTAAAGCTGGAGGTTTCAGAAGAACGATGCTTCTTGAAACGGAGAGACATTCCGCGAAAAATGATAACAGAAATCATGAGACTCGGAGTAGGGTGTGGTATAAAAAAATCCTTGTTAGAGTTTGTTTTAAAATAAATAAATAATTACATAATTGAAAAAGATAAAAATCATAACAAAAATATTAAATCTTGCATGGAACTTTACATTTTTCACGAACCACCATGAACTCTTATTTTTCAAAAATCAAAGAAACTCGAAATCAAATCGAACCGAAAGATGGGTATTCGTGTATCACCACGACATGGCAGACTTCCAATAACACACATTGTAAAACATTGAGGGTCAGAGTCATGAACCACTATGACTTGCGTGACATCCTTTGGAATGCAACCATATTCTTTTCACAAAGAGAACATGGTCACATTTGAAAACTTAAAGTTGTGATTCATATGGCGTTGAAAGTGGTATGCTTTGGCTTAATAGAGTTCATGCCCTTTCCTAACTCTCCAGGTAAGCAACCGAGTCCCGCCTCTGATTGGGATTTATACGCATTGCTTATCCTTAGGTTTCAATAACCTTGGTGTCAAGAGTTTTGGAAAACAAGCACGTCCCCCTTACAGTTTACTACATATAGAATCCTCTTTAAGAAGATAAATATCGGAACACCACAATAAAAATCGATAATTTAAAATGTTTGAAAAAACTTTGTTTTAGGCATAAGCCTTGGACTTGTGTGTGCTTTGTGTATATGAGGCGCAAATGAATTGAAAATAAAATATTAAGCAAGTGCATTGAAAAATCACATAAGGCCCACAAAATTTTCTAATTCATGCAACCTAAACAATTTAGCAAATAAACTATAACTAACTAGAACACTACGTCTAATGTCATATCTTATAGTCATGGCTCTGATACCAATCTGTAACACCCCGGCTAAAGTGGAATACGCCCGGGTGTGACGTACATATTGTTCAAAACACATGTGACACTATTAAGCTACAATAATATCATTAATTCATTCAAATCCCAAGTACACAAGTTGATCAAATGAACAAATACAAAGAAAAAGAAACAAAACAAATATCTTCTTGTTCATTATTTAAATAACCTAACTTCTAGTATCTTCATCATTTCATCCTCTAATGAAAGTACTTGTGGCATATATATAAAATAAAGTCAACTAATTGAATAGTTGGCAAGGTCACACAAGTTTGATATAAATACATAAAAACCATACAATTCCATGAAACTAAGTGTAGTAATAGCGCAAACAATGTCTTTTCCATTTGGTAACAACCAATTGTACTCGGATCGGGGGTCCCTATTCCACTCATAACATCGAGGTCAGGGGGCGTATGATCATACTTATTGAGGAAACCATAAGCAAGTAAGCAAATAAACACACAAGTCCATGTAACTAATTGTAGTTTGTAAATAATAAATAAACGAAATTGTAATGTTGATAGGATATATATGCTACCCCAAAATGTGTAAAAGCGTTAAAAAGGGGGTGTGAGAAACTCACCTTTGAAATTGGAAGGACAACTTGGAAACCAAACGGGAAGCGCGTTATATGAAACCAAAAGCTCGAATCTCTCGAGCTAAAATAATAAGAACACGTGAATTACTAACTAATTAATGGAAATAACATGTCGGTTTTAAAGTTCATATATAATTGTTTGTATATATACTTTTACACATTTTAACGTATTTTAGTAATTAAGTATAACGGATTTTAACAAGTTCTTACTATAATATTACTTATAAGATGAATATTGAATATAATAATGTTTAGCAATTTTAGCGTTACCGGTATGTTTTATTTGTTATAAACGTTTGTCGGTTTAGAGTTACAGTTACAACGATATATCTAACTATCTATATAATTGTCTACCATAATATCCTACGTGTCACTCTCACATCGCTCCCTTATTCCTCTAGAGCCACCAGATTGCTTGTTTTCTGAATAGAGGCTTCTCATCAATTCTTTGATTTTCGTGGGTATTATCGTACGGGTTTGATGATCCGAATATCTCAAAACGGGTTAGGGGACTCGGGGTGGTTCGTTTTAGTAAACCATCACGCGTGATGGGTATTGAAACACCGCCTCCGCCCCTCTCATCACGCGTGATGAGAAGGTTAGCGTAATGGCCAACACGCACACGAATACCCACACAAAAACCTATATATATATATATATATCTAACTATCTATATAATTGTCTATCATAAAATCCTACGTGTCGATCTCAGGTTGTCCCCCACATTCTCTAGAGCCACCAGATTGTTTGATTTCTAAATGGAGGCTTCTCATGCATTTGACCCAAAATTGCGGGTATGGGTCTTACCAACCCAGATAGTCTACCGTTAAACGAGTTATAACATCTCATATATTTGTGAAATAACCCCTTAATCATCAAAGAATAATTTCTACGGATTATGGGTCTTACCAAACCCTAATAGCTCTTAAATGGGTTATAAGATCTTATTTATTGGTAAATACTTTCATCCTCAAACCCTAATTTAATTTATCTTCTTTACATGTTCTCTATTGCTGGTCTATCATCTACAGCGCCGGTTAACTTCCGATACTACCCGTCATCGTCAACAACATCAACGTGCTCTTTTTCATTAGACAAATATTTGTGTTCATGTTTGTTCATTTAAAAAATCAACATGTTCGTGTTCGTGTTTTTTTTGTTCGTTTAAAATCTAAAAAACCTACACATCTCAATTGAAAATACCCAAACGCAAAAAAATATAGTAACAAACTAATATATATGTATTAAATTAAAACAAACGACGTTAAAAAATAAAATAAATCATCATAAAATAGCAAAATGATTAAAAACAAACACTTAAATAAACTCCAGTAACACGGGAGGATCAAACTAGTGTGTATATATATATATGTATATCAAAACTATCACATTACCACCACCCCCACTAAATTCCATCACTAGTGATGGAATGTGGTGGGGTGAGGTGGCACACCACCATTAGGTGTGGTGGGTGATAGATTTGGAACCAACCCCTCCCCCCTTATATGACATAAGACTAGTCCCATTCATGATCTAAGATTGCAATCCTAACAATTAAGAAAAAAAGAAAAAAGAAAAAATGGCATTAAAGGGGCAAACCGATCTGTCCACCAATTGGGATTGCAATCCCTTCTTTTTCTCAATAATGGCCACGTGTCAGCATGTAATTGGATGTGCTTTTATTTTATTTTTTCTTTTTAATTCATAACAATTATTTATATATATATATTTTGGTTTTTGTTTTATAACTTATTATATTTGACTTTTTAAAAAAATCTAAAAACATAGTCTTACTTAGTTTTTTTTTGTGAGCATTCCTGTATAAATTTCGTTAAAAATGGAGTTTGTTTAAAAAATCGTATTTTTTATATAAAATTTTAGTTTTAACCATTATTGAATTATTTAAAGTTTTTTATATTTAAAAAAAATTATAATTACTTAATTATATATATATAGTTAATCAAAACTAATTATAAATTGAATTTATTTAATAAAAAAAAGGATGAGATTGGGTTGTTAATGGGAGTAAAAGATTGGAGTGGGTTAAATTTTGTAGATTGAAGAGAGAGAAAATAATTTTATAATGTGAGATTGTGATTGTAAGATTGTTGATGGTGATAGTCAAATCTGAAGTAATCCTTTCTCAAACTCCTTAAACATTCTCTAAATCGGCGCTTTCCCTCTTCTCTCTCATCTGTCCAGAACGATAATCCAATCCGATCCTCTCCTTTACTCCTTTCCTTGGCATGGATACGTATAAGAGATCCTCGTCTCTGACTTTTCCATTCTATCAGTTCATCGCAGATTCGTACCCATGATCGTCTCTTGATTTAGTAGGTATTTTTGATTTATATTTCATCAATGTTATGACCCCAAAAATTTATCTAATCTGTTATCTTAATTCGATTTAAAGAGATATGTTATATATTAAATATTTATGTACTGATTTCCTACATGAGTTTGTTGTTTTAGTAGGTATTTTTGATTTCTATTTCATCAATGTCATGACCCCACAAATTTATCTAATCTATTATCTTAATTCGATTTAAAGAGATATGTTATATATTAAATATTTATGTACAGATTTCCTACATGAGTTTGTTGCTTTAGCGATTTTGATTATTGAACCTAAATACGTGACAAAAGTCATGTTTTTTTGGTTACTTAATACTATCTATGCAACACTATGTAATTGAATAGATATGCTTGAATGAAAGGCTTTGTAGCATTGTTTAACTTTTGAGTTTGGGATTGAACTAAATCAAATTTGATGTTTTTACATAGTATTTAATGTATGCATACCAACTGCTCGATGAAATGCCAATGGGAGAATACTCGGATACCATACATGATCTGAAAACCTTTGTCAGCCTATAGTTCGGTTTCATGATGAATACTTTAATTTTCATTCTATATTTTTCAAATTTAACACTGGCATTTGGACAAGATTTAGGGAACCCGGTTCTCTAATTTATTAGTTTACTTTTAAAAGAACAACCTCTAACCAACATTTTACCGAGTATTATTTGTATCTTATGTGTTTGCCTTATTTTGGACAGCCATGTCTCATACTATAGCTTACTGATTTTTTTTAAATGGTACTTTCTGAACCGAACCATAATCACAATCTTTGTAAAATGACCCCCATCTGACCGCGACCCCATTTTGAGTCTCGGCTTGACCCTGCATAACCCAACCCCTTGGGTTGGTCACGTATATTCAAGTTTTTCTTTCCAGATTCTAATAAATCTTAAGCTAGAAAGTGTATTAGTTATTGATACAAATGTGTTTATAACAATGTTAGAATATTCTTGCGACTTTCATATTGTAGAAAATGAATTGTATGTTTATCCTTGATGCAAAATTCTCATGTTTAAACTGTAGCAACTCATAGATTTTAGCGGAGAAATTTATTTGTATATTATTTACTTGGTCGGATGCAAATGGTTTGTCATGTAACCATTTTATTGAATACATTGTATTTCCATTTTTTCAACTTTATGTAAATAAATTGCAAATGTGGCCATGGCTTCTTTAATATTCCAAAGAAATGAGTAGATTTTTCAAACTGTCGAGCTTATATATAAATGTCTTGCTATTTGGGTCATCTGTTGCAGGTCACTTGTTGCATCATCAATAGTGATATATGGTTCACCAAAAGATGCATTGAGCCCGCCCAAACAACTCGAGTTATCGTACGATGTGTATGAAAGATGTAATTGTATTCGGTTCAAAGACTTCAAATCAAGGGGGGGGGGGGGTTGTGTTCAAGTCCCATCCATGACAAAAAAAATAGGCATTTTTAATTGCTCCTGGCATGTATGTTTTTAAACATGCAGATAATAATTTTCAAACTTTCAAAATTGCCCTTTCGTAAGCTGCTATTTTTTTATGGCCTGTTTAATTTCATACCGTGCTGGTTTTTAGATGACTTATTCAGGGATTCGGATTATGATCCTAATAAACCGATATTGAAGCAGTCATATGAGGATTTGAGAGGATTGTGCTTAAATGTTCGGTATATTACATAAGTGGTTAATTGAAATGCATCACGCGCTCATATTCAAGTGAGCAATATTTTCTTGATTGGTTTCTTATTTCTTATTTGTTTTGTTATTGTAGAATAATTTGTGATTTGGATATAGGTTGATCTGATATCTTCTGCAAGTTTGGGTATGTTTTTTTAACATTAGTGTTGTTATGCTTAGACTATGTGAGCCATTTTTGGATGCAAATTCAACAAAGAAAGACAAAATTTATCCTAAATATGTGTGTTTTATGGTTCTCCTTTGGATTTCAAGTAAATTACATGTGATTGCATTTTTATCATTAACTGTCGTTTTCAACTTGACACAGAAATAACGGCCTGATGTGTAGTAAAACACACTTACTTTCCTTATGATTTTATCATGGTTTTTATGCTTAATTGTTTATTTTATGAAAGCATTGGGGGTTAAGTGCAATAATTTACAAAGTTTAAATGTTAATTGTAGGTTTATGAAAGATGGTGAAAAAAGAGTTAAGTTGGAAGATTCTAGGGGCCTTTTTGGTCAAGTTTCAAAGCTACAACTCAAGGCCCGACCCAAGCCCACAAGTTAGAAGCCTTACATGATATTATATTAAGTCAATTAACTTAGTTTTCAGCCATAATACAGCCCTAAATCCCGAAAAAAGAAGAACCCTAACTCCTGCCCAAAGTTGCGATCGGCAGCAGCAAAGGAAGAAAGAAGAAAAGCTTGTGGCGGCTGTGGTGGCTGTTGTGACGGCTGGAGATGAAGAAGAACACCAAGGAGAGTCTTGTGCAGCTGCTAGGCATCAAATACATCCATAAACTCAGCTCAATAACCTTAAGTAATCATCTTTAAACTTTGTTTTTTGTTCAAGAACCCTAACTAGTTGAATTGATCTTTTTCTTCGGATTGTTTTGCAAGTAATTGATTGTTTAACTTTGTCACACCCTCAAAATCCACTAACGGAGTTTTACCGTCAAAGGGTATGAACTAACAGGATCGGAATCATCAGTTATAATCAAACCATAAAAACGTTTAAATGAAAATAAGTGCGGAAGCGTAAAACCATAGAAACAATGTTACGTCACGCAGGACGATTTAAAACCAATGATAACAGTTAAAAGTAAGTTTGCATAGTTAAAAGTTTATCAAGCAATGCATGTTCCTAAACCGCGCGTCCGCCTCGGCTACCTGAGAATAACATACTAAAAGTGTCAACACAAGGTTGGTGAGTTCACAAGTTATATAAAAATAAATCGTTTAGCGTTTGCGTTAAGCGTTTTGCGTTACAGCGTTTTGCGTTACAGCGTTTTGTGTTACAGATAGTGTTACAGCGTTTTGTGTTACCAGATAGTGTTATGTCAATTATATATTGATAGGTAGCTAGTCTATACAACAAGTATTACTAAGTGTTCGACACCGAAGCTGACTCGTTTAATAAGTGCCTTGTCACCAGGTCCTCCAGACCATGGTACGTGTTAGCCAAAATTACACCCGCTCGACCTCCAGTCGAGTTTAGCGTTGGGTGGGGTTTGTCAAACCCAGTAGTACTACTCAACAGTGACTCGCTATTCAAAATATTAACCGGTTCGATGTGTAGGACTTCAAATGTTTCGTTTGCCACTTAGCCTTTACAAGTGATATATAATTTATAACAAATCTTAAATGCGTTGTGGAGTATGTTATCTCCCCCAAGTGAAAAGCGTTTGAAAACAGTTTAAAGAGGGGAAAGTGAAACTCACTGTTTACGAAGAATTTCCCAAATTAAATCACCAAGATGCGCGTCACCGAAAAACTCTCTCTAGCGTTCTAAAACAATAAAGAGATTTTTCTAAGTGTCGGAATATTATCGAGTCTCTAGACCCGGCACATAATACCTATGCACATAACATGTTTCGTGTTTCGTTTGTGAATCATGTGTGACTTTAACAAGTGTTTTTGTGACGCATTACATGTGTCAGTAATCATATACGTGTCATGTATTCATAAAGTACATCACTATCAATTATTCCCCGTAAGGGCATTTTGGTCAACAAATAACAATTAACTAGCCATTATTCCCCATGAGGGCAATTTGGTCAAATCATGGCAATCAATTAGCAATTATTCCCCGCAAGGGTATTTTGGTCAAAACAAAACAATTATATAGCAAGTATCATGTTTCATGCATTTTTACACAACTCAGCAGCTAGTTTCACCGAGACAGAAATCCTACTAGAAAGATTGTACTATTTCACCGATCATAGCATCTCAATTAATTTACCAAAAATCATCACAGAAGCACATATGTCTTAGGTTTCCAGAACATATTTAATTATATTTTTATTCCACATAATTTTCTCACAATCATCAAATCATTACAGCAAACTCATAACAGTCAAATTCATGCGCAACAGAATGTTATTTGCAATTCCCGTTAAACGAAAAATCCAATAAATGCAAGACCACTTGGGTTAGGTTCCTAACTCAATAAGTCAACTTCCAGAAGTGGAACCAACCCAATTGGTCTCGTAGTTCATGAGATATAACATTTACAACACAACCAAACAGCAGGTCTAACAGCTCAGCTTTGCACAATGTTTTTGTAAAATCATAAAAGTTAACCTTTACTTGTCCAAAAATTACAAATTTATACTCTATAGAAACTAGACTCAACCTAGTTTACTGTAGTACCAATAACCTCAACCAATTTTCATCTTTACACTTCGTTACAGTCACTTAAACATCAATAACACATTCTGTCCAGAAACTGTTTGTATCCAAACTCAACATATTAACAATCTATGAACTATCATGCATTCATATAATCCTCTGGACTCCATAAACACCATCCATGCACATCAATTACATATTACATACTTGATTAGGGTTTGTGTTTGAACTCAAATCAAAGACACAACAATTTACATGTAACAAGATTCAATCTAGTTATCAAATCATCATTCAAATAACAACAATCATATTAACTATACACACACACCAAAATCGGCTGTTAGGGTTTACAATTAACCCAACAAACATCAAAATTAAGTAACAAGGATGTAGAGGATAATCAATTATACCTTCCTAGCACCTAGTTCTTCAATCACAAGCTTGATTTCTTGGTTGAATGTGTGTGTGAAGGCGACGGCAGCAAGGGTTTACAAGGGAGGGGGGCCGATCGGGGTTGGGATAATAATAATAATAGTTAGGGTTTACTTGTTAATGATCTATTTATAAACACACAAGTTACACTCATGTCCCTCTACTTTCAATTGTTGTTTTTCTAACTTAACTAATTAGTTTACATCTATAGTTAATGTTCATAACCATGTTATCACGTAACACATAAGTCTAACACATAATTATCACATAATTACTGTTTTGACGTTTTTCGTTTATTCATCAATCGTTTGCGTCAACTCGTTTGCGTTTCGGTGCAAATCCCGAAAGACTACACATGTAGTAAGTGTTAAGCGTCATTTAAACCCTAGTTTAAATGTAATGAAGTGTGCGTTATAGATTTAGTGATCTTAAGTTTGAATTGACGGAGTTGAGTTAACGGAGTTAACATGAAATTGACGATTGTCACATCATTCCCATGTTAAAGAATTTTCGTCCCGAAAATTTGAGTCAAGTCGTGATGAGTGTCTGAAAAAGTAAGAAAAATTTTCAGTTTGTCATATCATCCCCTAGTAGAAAGAAATTTCGTCCCGAAATTTAATTCATACCTCCGGTGATGTCTGACGGTTTGCCGGGTTTCGCGGTTTTCTGTGTTTGGTTAGCCCTTCAAAAAGGTGAGGATACTTTTTCATCATTTGATCCTCGCGTTCCCACATGAACTCCGGTCCACGTCGCGAGTTCCATCGAACCCTAACGATTGGAATCTTGCTGTGCTTGAGTGTTTTGGTTTCCCAATCCAAAACTTCGACTGGTTCTTCAATGAAGCGTAGCTGTTCATCAACTTGCAGTTCCTCCAAAGGGACTACTTGGGTTTCATCAGACAGGCATTTCTTCAAATTGGACACGTGGAATACATTGTGTATGCCACTGAGTTCCGTTGGCAGGTCCAGTCGGTACGCCACCGGACCAATGCGCTCAGTTATCCGGTACGTACCAACATATCGTGGGTTGAGTTTGTTTCGCTTCCCAAAGCGAACCACACCTTTCCAAGGTGAGACTTTGAGTAACACTCGATCGTTCACTTGAAATTCGAGGGGTTTTCGGCGCTTGTCGGCGTAACTCTTTTGGCGATCCCGTGCTGCTGCCATGCGATTTCGGATTTGAACAATCTTTTCCGAAGTTTCGAGTACCAGTTCTGGACCAGTGATTTGGCTGTCACCCACCTCCGCCCAACAGAGTGGTGATCGACACTTCCGTCCATACAGCGCTTCAAACGGCGCTGCTTTAATACTTGCGTGGTAGCTGTTATTATACGAAAACTCTACCAAGGGTAAGTGGGGTTCCTAACTTTTTCCGAAATCCAATATGCAGGCACGCAACATATCCTCCAGGGTCTGAATAGTTCGTTCACTTTGCCCATCCGTTTGAGGATGGTATGCTGTGCTCATATCAAGACGGGTGCCTAGTGCGCTTTGCAGCGACTTCCAAAAGTGCGAAGTGAAACGAGAATCTCAATCAGAAATGATTGAGACAGGCACTCCGTGTCTAGACACTACTTCCTTCATGTAGACGCGAGTCAGTCTTTCCATTTTGTCCGTTTCTTTAATTGCTAGGAAGTGTGCAGACTTAGTCAACTGGTCAACGATCACCCAGATGGTATCGTATCCCGTCGGTGTCTTAGGTAAACCCGTGATAAAATCCATTGAGATGTGTTCCCATTTCCACATTGAGAGTTCCGGTTGTTGTAGTAGACCAGATGGTTTCTGGTATTCTATCTTGACTCTGGCACAAGTCAAGCATTTGCTCACGTAGGTGGCAATGTCGGCTTTCATGTTCGGCCACCAGTAAAGTGCCTTTAAATCATTGTACATTTTATCTGAGCCAGGGTGGATAGAATATCGGGACTTATGTGCTTCGTCCATCACTAGAGTTCTCAACTCTCTGAACCGTGGAACCCAAATCCGGTTCTCAAAATATCGGACCCCGTCTGATCTGGTTTCAAGTTGCTTGTTCATGCCCCGCATGAATTCCGATGGAAGATTGTCATCTTTCAAAGCTTCAAGTTGCGCATCGCGAATCTGATCGGGTAAGCTGGCATGAATCGTGAGTTGCAATGCTCGCACTCGTCTGGTTTTATCTGTTTCTTTTCTGCTGAGGGCGTCGGCCACTACATTGGCCTTGCTAGGGTGGTACTTGATGGCACAATCATAATCTTTAAGCAGCTCGACCCAACGACGCTGTCGCATGTTCAGCTCCTTCTGATCGTAGATATGTTGGAGACTCTTGTGGTCGGTGTAAATGGTAAACTTGGTACCGTACAAGTAATGGCTCCATATCTTAAGAGCAAACACCACAGCTCCGAGTTCCAAATCATGGGTCGTGTAGTTCTTCTCGTGAACCCGTAGTTGTCGAGAGGCGTAGGCTATAACCTTCTCGAGTTGCATCAGCACACAACCGAGACCTTGTATAGATGCGTCACAGTGTACCTCAAAATTTTCTGTTCCCTCGGGGAGGGCTAGAATAGGGGCGCTACAAAGTTTGGTTTTCAACAGTTGAAAAGCGGATTCTTGCGCGTCACCCCAGTTGTACTTAGTGCCTTTGTGAGTCAAAGCAGTGAGGGGTTGAGCAATCTTTGAAAATCCCTCGATGAAACGCCGGTAGTAGCCGGCCACTCCCAGGAATTGCCGCACCTCAGTCGGAGTCTTAGGTGCTTCCCAGTTTTTGATAGCCTCTAACTTACCGGGATCGACATGGATACCATTCTCGTTTGTGAATCATGTGTGACTTTAACAAGTGTTTTTGTGACGCATTACATGTGTCAGTAATCATATACGTGTCATGTATTCATAAAGTACATCACTATCAATTATTCCCCGTAAGGGCATTTTGGTCAACAAATAACAATTAACTAGCCATTATTCCCCATGAGGGCAATTTGGTCAAATCATGGCAATCAATTAGCAATTATTCCCCGCAAGGGTATTTTGGTCAAAACAAAACAATTATATAGCAAGTATCATGTTTCATGCATTTTTACACAACAAAGCAGCTAGTTTCACCGAGACAGAAATCCTACTAGAAAGATTGTACTATTTCACCGATCATAGCATCTCAATTAATTTACCAAAAATCATCACAGAAGCACATATGTCTTAGGTTTCCAGAACATATTTAATTATATTTTTATTCCACATAATTTTCTCACAATCATCAAATCATTACAGCAAACTCATAACAGTCAAATTCATGCGCAACAGAATGTTATTTGCAATTCCCGTTAAACGAAAAATCCAATAAATGCAAGACCACTTGGGTTAGGTTCCTAACTCAATAAGTCAACTTCCAGAAGTGGAACCAACCCAATTGGTCTAGTAGTTCATGAGATATAACATTTACAACACAACCTAACAGCAGGTCTAACAGCTCAGCTTTGCACAATGTTTTTGTAAAAACATAAAAGTTAACCTTTACTTGTCCAAAAATTACAAATCAATACTCTATAGAAACTAGACTCAACCTAGTTTACTGTAGTACCAATAACCTCAACCAATTTTCATCTTTACACTTCGTTACAGTCACTTAAACATCAATAACACATTCTGTCCAGAAACTGTTTGTATCCAAACTCAACATATTAACAATCTATGAACTATCATGCATTCATATAATCCTCTAGACTCCATAAACACCATCCATGCACATCAATTACATATTACATACTTGATTAGGGTTTGTGTTTGAACTCAAATCAAAGACACAACAATTTACATGTAACAAGATTCAATCTAGTTATCAAATCATCATTCAAATAACAACAATCATATTAATTATACACACACACCAAAATCGGCTGTTAGGGTTTACAATTAACCCAACAAACATCAAAATTAAGTAACAAGGATGTATAGGATAATCAATTATACCTTCCTAGCACCTAGTTCTTCAATCACAAGCTTGATTTCTTGGTTGAATGTGTGTGTGAAGGCGACGGCAGCAAGGGTTTACAAGGGAGGGGGGCCGATCGGGGTTGGGATAATAATAATAATAGTTAGGGTTTACTTGTTAATGATCTATTTATAAACACACAAGTTACACTCAAGTCCCTCTACTTTCAATTGTTGTTTTTCTAACTTAACTAACTAGTTTACATCTTGAGTTAATGTTCATAACCATGTTATCACGTAACACATAAGTCTAACACATAATTATCACATAATTACTGTTTTGACGTTTTTCGTTTATTCATCAATCGTTTGCGTCAACTTGTTTGCGTTTCGGTGCAAATCCCGAAAGACTGCACATGTAGTAAGTGTTAAGCGTCATTTAAACCCTAGTTTAAATGTAATGAAGTGTGCATTATAGATTTAGTGATCTTAAGTTTGAATTGACGGAGTTGAGTTAACGGAGTTAACCTGAAATTGACGATTGTCACAAACTTTGATTTAGTTATTCTTGGATTTTGAATGAGTTTGATTATGTTTATGTTGATATTTTACTTGAATGTTAATGGCTTTCCAAACTTAATGAGTAGCTAATCTTGTTTGTTCTACCTAGGTTTGATGAATATTGTTAGGTTTTGACTAGTAATATATATTGTTAATGATCATAGCTTAAATTGTTAATGTAAAGTTTGATTTAATAGTAAATTAGATTGTGTTTAGTGGCTTTGTTTTGTTTGATTATACCTAATAACCTCGTGCTTTAATTAATTGAATCGGTTTTGATTAGTTGTTGCATGTTTAAGGCTCTTTACTTTGTGTTTAGGGTTTATTTGCGGGAAGTACAACCGTAGGGATAAGTGGGTAAATTAATTAGATAAAATCAGTTGTGAAACACCTTCTTAGAGACCGAGAGGTGATAAGAAGTAAACTCGTCTCATTACTTTTACTTGTTAGAATTAAGATCGCGCGAGAGCGGGTTTTGTTCTTGTCGGGTTTGGGTGTTTGAGCGATTAGTTGGTCTAGTTTAAGTTAAGTTGAATTGTTCCTCTATCCTTGGTTGCGTAGTATTCGTTTCCATTAGGCTAGTGTGTCGGTGAGACCGAGAGGTGAGTCGGTATTAGAACACGTTAATAATTTGTTTTTCCGGTTTGTTCTTAAAATCAACTAAGATAAGTTAGAGTTTGTTGGTGAGACCGAGAGGTGATCTGACCTTCTTGAGCGAACCTTAGTTATGTCATCCTTTAGAACCGGTGTCATGAGAGTTTTCAATCCATTGTCTTGTTATCTCCTTCAATATGATTCTTATCTAGGTAGACGTTTTTATCACTGCAGTCAAAATTTCCGAAGTTTTGTCAAAAGTTTTCATTTAGTTAAGTTAAGTAGTTAAATTAAATCTAAAAAAACCAAATAAATATTTTGGTGAGTCTTGGTTAGAGTTTAGTGATTATAAACGTTTTCACGTGTCTTCGAGTTCGATATCCGGACTTTCCTCATATGTGCTATACGCGACCGGTACACTTGCCGTTTGTGTGAACTAGGATAGATTGTTTGGTTTTTAAAGCTTAGTTGCGACTTGTGTTTTATTTATTTATATATATATTTTTTCGCACATCAAGTTTTTGGCGCCGTTGCCGGGGACACGGTTTGAGACGTATTAAGAACGACTCGAGTTAGGACTTGCCTTGTTTACTACTTGTCTTTCTTATTTGTTTTGTTTGTTAGTTTAAAATAATTTAGCTAATTATAGTTTCTTTTATTTATTTTAATAGTTGTATGCGACGTACTCGATCTCTAGGACCACCAGAAATTGAAGGATTCCCCGAACCAGAGAGAGAGCTTTGTGAGAGACGTCGTACAAAACCGTCTTCCAGTTCATCTATATCCGTCGGTAATACATTCTCTTCTCCTACTGTTTCTGAACCCGTCATTAGGGATAGGATTATGGGCGACGCGAATCCACCACCGAGGAGGACAGTTGCAGACCGGGCCCGTCCGGTCGATGCTGGCGCGAGATCCAACATTGCTCCACCAGCTATAGGAGTTCAAACGACTTGGCAGATTCCATCTAATGTTCTGAACACGATTACTCATTCTTCTCAATTTCACGGGTTACTCCATGAGAACCCACATGCTCATATCACTCGCATCACACGAATTTGCGACACGTTTCATCTTGCCGGCGTATCTGAAGATGCCATCAAACTCCGAATCTTTCCGTTCTCACTCGTTGATCATGCGAGTCTATGGCTTGAGTCCCTCCCACAGGGATCCATTGCTACTTGGGCTGCCATGCAGACCCAATTTCTTGAAAAATACGATCCTCCGGCTAAGGTCGCTCGTTTGCGTAACCAAATTCATTCTTTCCAGATGGAGGACACCGAGAGCTTCTACGAGGCGTGGGAAAGGTTCAAAAATCTACTTGCGTTATGTCCAAACCACGGCCTACAAGACTGGGCGGTTGTTGAGAAGTTCTACAATGGAGTGACGTACGCAACTCAAAGTATGCTCGACACAGCTGTAGGAGGTAACCTACTAACAACGAAGGATGCGGATGAGTGCATTGCCTTGTTTAACGGTTTAGCCATGAGTGGATACCAGCGACCACCAGTTAAGAGTACCAAAACCGCCGATTCCCTATCACGCGGCATGCATTCGGTCGACACGAGCACCGCACTTGCGGCACAAGTTGAAGCGTTAGCAAAGATCGTGAAGGACTTGCAGGTGAAAAGTAAGTTATGCGAGATCTGTATAGGGGAACATGATACTGTTCAGTGCCCCGTAGGTTTCCAGGAGGAGGCAATCGACTTCGTTAATAATCCAAATCGAAATCAACATTCTTTCAATTCTTATAATTCGGGGTGGAGAGGTAACCAAAATTCCAACTGGAGGAACGGAAATCAGTCCGGCTTCCAGCAACGTCAGAGCCTATTCCAGGATTCCGGTGAAGGAACAAGTAGTGGGGAGAAGAAGCCCACATTAGAGGAGATGATGGCACAGTAGACACAGATGCTGTCGCAACTCATGACTCGAGAGGACTCCCGTCACAAAGAAACTCAAGAGAAATTCCGGGAGCACGAGTCATTCATGAGAAATCAAGGAGCGTCAATTCAAAATCTTGAGCGTCAGATAGGAGAGATAGCAAGTCGTCTAAATGAGAGGTCGCCAGGTACACTTCCAAGTAACACTGAACAAAATCCGAAGGCGTTCGCGAAGGCTGTGACGACAAGGAGCGGTGCAGGGGCACGTAGCGAGCCCATGATTCAAGAGGCGACGAGAGGAGTCGTTAACGAGCCTGCGGTAGATGTTGAGGAGAAGTTAGATGAGGAGATTCAGTTGGAGTCTCCACCGGCCAAGGTGCATCAGAGGCACAGCCCCGGAAGTTCAGCACAGACCGAGAACCTACTATTACCCAGCACACCACCGAGAGTCTACAAACCTAGACTCCTATATCCCGGGAGAGTCCGTAGGGATAGAGACGAGGAGCAGAACTCCGAATTTCTTGATCTTCTGAAGCAACTTCATCTTAATATTCCTTTCCTTGAGGCACTTACGCAAATGCCCAAATACGCAAAGTTTCTTAAGGATATTATTTCGAACAAAGAGAAGTTAGCCAAAGTCTCTTCCATTCCTCTGAGTGCTGGTTGCTCTGCAGTCTTGCAGAGAAAGTTACCAGAAAAGATGTCTGATCCTGGGAGTTTCACAATTCCCTGCATCTTGAGTGATAATACGGTCGTCCATTCGCTGGCAGATCTTGGTGCCAGTATTAAACTCATGCCGTATTCCGTGTATCGCAAGTTGGGACTAGGCGAACCGAGGCCTACCCGTATGAGTATCCAGCTTGCTGATCGTTCTGTGAAATACCCCCGAGGGGTGGTCGAGAACATGCTTGTTCGTGTCGACAAGTTCATCTTCCCGGTGGACTTTGTCATCCTGGACATGAACGATGACGATAGTGTCCCACTCATCTTGGGCCGACCATTCCTTGCCACTGCACAGGTATTGATCGATGTCTGCGAGGGTAAATTAATCTTAAGAGTTGGGGATGAGAACGTCACCTTTGACGTTCGACACACTGAAACACCCCAAGTCTGCTGATGACTCCTTATACTTAATTGATACCATCATGGAGCATGTTGGGGAGTTTCTCAGTGAAATTTGTGGAGGATCTGCCTCCGACACCCAGATTCTCGATAGGGAGATTCCGGAGATTGAAATGGTTGCCGTAACTAATCAGTCCTTAAATGACGACACCGAGTCGCATACCCCTGAATCTGGCGTGTCTGCTGAGATCGTACGAGACGATCCGATGGACTGACCTTCGTTCGAGAGTCCTCCTCTTTCCTTAGAGCTTAACGATTTACCTTCCCACCTTGAGTATGCATTTTTAGATGAAGAGAGGAAGCTTCCGGTTATCATTGCATCTGCTTTGACCGAGGTCGAGAAGAAGAAGTTGTTGAGGGTGCTACGAGAGCATAAGAAGGCTATTGCATTGAAGATTATCGACATCAAGGGTATCAACCCTTCGTTTTGCACACATAAAATCCTCATGGAGGAAAAATTCAAAACTGTCGTCCAGCGGCAACGGCGGCTTAATCTGAAAATGCAAGAGGTGGTAAAGAAGGAGATCATTAAAATCCTTGATGCGGGGATCATTTTCCCCATTTCTGATAGTGCTTGGGTGAGTCCAGTCCAAGTGGTTCCTAAAAAGGGTGGCATGACTGTCGTCACCAATAAGAGGAACAAGCTTATTCCCATGAGGACTGTGACGAGATGGCGAGTCTGCATCGACTATCGCCGACTGAATGATGCCACTAGGAAAGACCACTTTCCTCTCCCATTCATTGATCAGATGTTAGAGCGTTTAGCAGGTCAGCAGTACTACTGCTTCCTAGATGGTTTCTCCGGGTACTTCCAGGTTCCGATAGCTCCCGACGACTAGGAGAAAACCACTTTCACCTGCCCTTACGGAACATTTGCTTACAATCATATGCCGTTCGGACTTTGTAACGCTCCGGCCACATTCCAGAGGTGTATGGTGGCCATTTTCCATGATATGATCGAGGACTCCATGGAGGTGTTCATGGACAATTTTTCCATATTTGGGAGTTCCTTCGATCATTGTTTATCAAATCTCGAGAGGATGATGTCCCGCTGCGTTGACACCAACCTAGTCCTTAACTGGGAAAAATGTCATTTCATGGTTCGCGAGGGCATTGTCTAGGTCATCGAATCTCAAGTGCGGGGATAGAGGTTGACCAGGCAAAGGTCGAGACCATTTCTAATCTTCCCCCGCCTACTTCTGTGAGATCAATTCGTAGCTTTCTAGGTCATGCCGGGTTTTACCGCCGGTTCATCAAAGATTTTTCTAAAATCGCGAGACCCATGACCAAACTTTTAGAGAAGGATGCTCCATTTGTTTTTTTTGAGCAGTGTATCGAGGCGTTTTATCTTCTAAAAGACAAACTCATTAACGCCCCAATCATGGTTGCTCCCGACTGGTCGTTACCATTCGATTTGATGTGTGACGTGAGCGACTTCGCAGTCGGAGCGATTCTTGGACAACGGAAGGATAAACATTTCCATCCGATCTACTATGCGAGCCGGACCTTAAATGGCGCACAGGAAAGCTATACCACCACCAAAAAAGAGCTTTTAGCTGTGGTGTTCGCTTTCGACAAATTTAGGTCCTATCTGGTTTTGTCCAAAACGATTGTTTATACTGATCATGTCGCTATTAGATATCTTTTCAGCAAGCAGGATGCTAAGCCTCGTCTTTTCCGATGGATCCTGTTGCTTCAAGAGTTCGATATAGAGATCCGTGATAAAAAGGGGGCCGAGAATGTGGCGGCTGATCATCTTTCACGTCTAGAGGGAGTTGATTTAGGAGATTCGGGAGTTAGGATCGATGATCGTTTTCCGACGGAGAGTCTGATGTTTGTTACTGCACAAGAGGAAAGTTTTCCATGGTTTGCTGATTTCGCGAACTATCTTGCTGACGGATACCTCCCAAAGATGCCTTACCAGCAAAAGAAGAAATTCTTTGCTGACATCAAATTATACCTTTGGGACGGTCCATATCTTTTCCGCAATGGTGCTGATCAGCTTATTAGAAGGTGTGTAGATGTCAAGGAATGATGGCAATTTTTGAGCCATTGTCATGTGGGACCGACTGGAGGTCACCACGGTGTGAGTTCTACGGCAAAGAAAGTCTTTGATTCTGGTTTTTAGTGGTCGTCTATCTTTAAGGATGCTCATCTGTTCGTTAAGAGTTGTGATCGTTGCCAGCGTGTCGGCAACATTTCTTCGCGAAACGAGATGCCTCTTAATGCCATTCAAGTTTGTGAGGTTTTTGATATTTGGGGTATTGATTTCATGGACCGTTTCCATCTTCGCGTGGAAATAAATACATACTCGTGGCCGTCGATTACGTGTCTAAGTGGGTTGAGGGCAAAGCTCTACCCACCAATGATGCCCGAGCGGTAGTCCGTTTTCTAAAAAGTCTATTTGCTCGTTTTGGAGTCCCGAAAGCCTTGATCAGTGATCGAGGTACTCACTTTTGCAACTCGCAGATGGATAAGGCGTTGAAGCGTTATGGGGTCACCCATCGGCTTGCGACCGCCTACCACCCACAGACTAGTGGGCAAGTAGAAGTGAGTAATCGGGGAATCAAACGTATTCTCAAGAAAACGGTTGGTTCAAATCGTCGGGATTGGTCCGACAAATTAGATGACGCTCTGTGGGCCTTTCGTACAGCCTACAAGACTCCGACTGGTTCCACACCATTTCGGATGATTTATGGGAAGGCCTGTCATCTTCCTGTTGAATTGGAACATCGCGCTTCATAGGCCCTTCAAAGGGTTAATCTTGATTTACCCGCCGAAGAGGGTAATCGTTTCCATCAATTACACGAATTAGAGGGGCTCCGTGATCACGCATACGCACAATCATTTCGGTATAAGGAGCATACGAAGGAACTGCATGACAGGAAATTGAAGGGTAATAAGCATTTCAAGTGTGGGGATAAGGTTTTACTGTATAACACACGGTTGAGGTTATTCCCGGGAAAGTTGAAATCCCGATGGTCGGGACCGTTCACGGTCACTGAGGTTTTCCCGTATGGCACGATTGAGATACAAGATCGAAGCGGGAAGTTTAAGGTGAACGGCCATAGATTGAAGCACTACATAGGAGAGCCGATATCTGATCAGACAGTCGAGGTGTTCTACCTTGACTCATTCACCGAGAAATAGGCGTGATGGATGCATCACTCGGGAGACAGCCCGAGTTGTAGAGTTTGTATTATGATTCTCTTTATTATCTGTTTTTATTTGTTTTATTTTTATTTTTATTTTTATTTATAAAAACATAAAAATACAAAAAAAATATTTAATAAAAATCAAAAAATTAAAAAAAAATAAAAAACACAAAAATATGTTTATTTGTTATGTTTTTGTTTTCTGTTTCGTACGCCGCTACATGCGAGCGAGTTTGAGTTTTTACAGGTATTATTATGCGCATGGTAGCTCTGATGGCGTTTTGGAACTGGTTCACCCGAGGTTGCGGCCGCGAATGAAATGATATACGGTCGTTCGTTCGAGTCATACACAGCTGATGAAGAATCTGCATCTAAACCATGGGAGTAACCCGTTCTCTATTTTAATTTCTGTTCTTTCAAGTTTTAATTTTATGCTTTACGTTTTATTTTTATTTTATTTCTTTTCCTTGTTCTCATTGAGGACGATTTCGTTCTAAGTGTGGGGATGGGAATTTATTTTACTTAGTTGTAGAAAAAAATTAAAAAAATAAAAAGTTATCACTTGTTTTTCGTTTTCGTACGTTGTTTATTAAAAAAAAATGTCCCTTGTTTTTAGTTTCTTTTGCATTAAAGTGGGAGATGATGATATTTATCGGAAATCGGTTTTTCAAACTACTAATAATATGAGATAAATTAAAGAAAACGCACATAACTTGGGATGTGTCGGTAGGCTCAGCCTTAAAAATGAAAGGGAAAATTTGATAAAACGGTTAAACGGAAATCTTTTGTGGGTAAAGCGTTTTGTCCGTGGAAAATAAGCAATGAAAGGTCGGGCCATACTCAAGCCTCAAATTTTGGTATGAAAAAAAAAAGTGGAAATATCATGAGTTTTAAAAATTTGAATACGTTATCATATGATGCTTGGGTAGGTTTAACGTTAGAGTATGCCTTGTAGCCTGTGATATAAATCTTAAACTGCTAGTTTAGTGTTTTACACCTCATTGGCGTATGGTTTTATAACCTTAAATCCTGTATTGATGGGATGCTTCGGGTCCGGAGACCATGGGTCTGTATGCAATCTATTTATCTGGGTATTCATAATTCCTAAGTGGGGTTGTGGATATTTAAAATAAAGCCAAAGAGCAAACCCTTATAAGTCTATAAACATGATCACAAAAAGTACAAAAGTACAAAAGTACAAATACACTACAGACTTGATCATCCACGCTGTTAGCCATGTGGGGTCCCCTTGCTCGCGTCTCATTACCATTAAGAAACGGACCACAAAGGACACGCTACATGTAAGCCCTACAGATGAAATTTTGCATACTCACCTATGGTGATGGATTTGGGGTATTGCTTGATAATGGGGGTATTTCATGTTGTGGGGAACACTAGCTATAAATTAATTGAACCTTAATCATATCTAGTGGCTGCTTGGTAGACTTTGATGCTTAAGCTAAGGTGGATAAACAATACCCTTGATCATCTTAACTATTCATAAATATTGAGCAACAAAGTTTTAAATCTGCTAACTTTGAGGTTTAAGTCAAGTTGGGGTGGTCTGGTTTGGTAAAAGCTAAAATAAGCGGGTCTTAATTGTGTAAACCACTAAGTAATATTATTTTCGGATCTTATTTGTCCAGGTAAAGATTAAGGCATGGGTTTAGGTGGACAACAATATCGATGATCGCGGTTTTTACGTTTTTCCGAGCTTTAAAATCTAACCTATATGTTTGATTTGACTATGATTTTCCGATTCTGATCCAACTGCAGTCAAATCTTTTTCAGGGACGAAAAAGTCTTAAGTGTGGGGATGTTTGATGTGTAGTAAAACACACTTACTTCCATATGATTTTATCATGGTTTTTATGCTTAATTGTTTATTTTATGAAAGTATTGGGGGTTAAGTGATTTTTTACAAAGTTTAAATGTTAATTGTAGGTTTATGAAAGATGTGAAAAAAGAGTTAAGTTGGAAGATTCTATGGGCCTTTTTGGTCAAGTTTCAAAGCTACAACTCAAGGCCCGACCCAAGCCCACAAGTTAGAAGCCTTACATGATATTATATTAAGTTAATTAACTTAGTTTTCAGCCATAATACAGCCCTAAATCCCGAAAAAAAAAAGAACCCTAACTCCTGCCCAAAGTTGCGATCGGCAGCAGCAAAGGAAGAAAGAAGAAAAGCTTGTGGCGGCTGTGGTGGCTGTTGTGACGGCTGGAGAGGAAGAAGAACACCAAGGAGAGTCTTGTGCAGCTCAATAACCTTAAGTAATCATCTTTAAACTTTGTTTTTTGTTCAAGAACCCTAACTAGTTGAATTGATCTTTTTCTTTGGATTGTTTTGCAAGTAATTGATTGTTTAACTTTGATTTAGTTATTCTTGGATCTTGAATGAGTTTGATTATGTTTATGTTGATGTTTATGATGTTTTACTTGAATGTTAATGGCTGTCCAAACTTAATGAGTAGCTAATCTTGTTTGTTCTACCTAGGTTTAATGAATATTGTTAGGTTTTGACTAGTAATATGGATTGTTAATGATCATGGCTTAAATTGTTAATGTAAAGTTTGATTTAATAATAAATTAGATTGTGTTTAGTGGCTGTGTTTTGTTTGATTATACCTAATAACCTCGTGCTTTAATTAATTGAATCGGTTTTGATTAGCTGGTGCATGTTTGAGGCTCTTTACTTTGTGTTTAGGGTTTATTTGCGGGAAGTACAACCGTAGGGATAAGTGGGTGAATTAATTAGATAAAATCAGTTGTGAAACACCTTCTTAGAGACCGAGAGGTGATAAGAAGTAAACTCGTCACATTACTTTTACTTGTTAGAATTAAGATCGCGCGAGAGCAGGTTTTATTTTTGTCGGGTTTGGGTGTTTGAGCGATTAGTTGGTCTAGTTTAAGTTAAGTTGAATTTTTCCTCTATCATTGGTTGCATAGTATTCGTTTCCATTAGGCTAGTGTGTCGGTGAGACCGAGAGGTGAGTCGGTATTAGAACACGTTAATAATTTGTTTTTCCGGTTTGTTCTTAAAATCAACTAAGATAAGTTAGAGTTTGTTGGTGAGACCGAGAGGTGATCTGACCTACTTGAGCGAACCTTAGTTATGTCATCCTTTAGAAACGGTGTTGTGAGAGTTTTCAATCCATTGTCTTGTTATCTCCTTCAATATGATTCTTATCTAGGTAGACGTTTTTATCACTCCAGTCAAAGTTTCCGAAGTTTTGTCAAAAGTTTTCATTTAGTTAAGTTAAGTAGTTAAATTAAATCTAAAAAAAATCAATTAAATATTTTGGTGAGTCTTGGTTAGAGTTTAGTGATTATAAAAGTTTTCACGTGTCTTCGAGTTCGATATCCGGACTTTCCTCATATGTGCTATACGCGACCGGTACACTTGTCGTTTGTGTGAACTAGGATAGATTGTTTGGTTTTTAAAGCTTAGTTGCGACTTGTGTTTTATTTATTTATATATATATATATATTTTCGCACACCACGGCCCTTCAAGCATCTTCTAAGGAGGAAGTTACTGAGTGGATGAAAAAAAATAACCCAAATCAACGTGAATCTACAAACTATTCTTTTATTTATGAATGCTTCTTTATGACTGCACAAGTTCTTAATTTAGGTTGCTAAGGGCTTTGTTAGACTTCAAGCATCTTGTGCACGTAGCACGTACTCTAATAATATTCATAATTAGTACATTAGTTATTGATTATTAAAATAAATCAAATAATATTAGTATATCTTCAGGACATTTTAAGATGTGAGGATAATCTTGCAACCTTAAAAACCATGCAAGAACGAACACCTTTACCTTGACCACGTGACATTGCTCAACTAGAAAAGAAAATTGAAACAATTACACAAGAGAAACTATGTTATGAAGCTCAGATATATTGAGGGTAAAGCATTATTTTCATTGTTCATAAAGGCTAAATTCCATCCTCAAAGTAGCTTAATGTATCTATACATGTGTTTATATATTATAGGTAGACAGAATTACAAATTTTGTCCTTTAAATATATGTAATTTATGAATTAGGTCATTTGTAGGCGGTGTCCTTTACATGACATGTTTGTTTGATTTTTGTTCTTTTGACTAACTAGCATCCAAAACCCTTTTAAGTCTTGACATATGAGGGCATTTAAGTCTTTTTATGCATGCTATTTAAGTATTTATAATTAAAAAACAAATTAAATATATTATTAGAAAAAGAAACTAAATAAAATATGTTATAACAAAAACCCCGTTAAGTCTTGGCATGTTTGGATTTAACTGAATTTTTGGATGACAATTAGTGTAAAGGACAAATGACGAATGTATTTTGTCATATAAAGGACACCGACTTGCAAATAATTTTTTTAAAAAACCTGATCCTTAAATCCCATGTATTTAAAGGAAAATATTTGTAATTCTATTTATAATAGGATGGAGAGCTACTTCAACATGCGTTGTTTTTCTATCAGTTAAAGTGGTTTTGTTGGTACATCGTATATGCGGTTTCAAAATTCCTTTACCATCTTTGTCCTATGGAATTTGCATGTATGCCTAAACATTTTGTGGAAGATGTCATGGACTTGCTTACTTTTGCATCTAGGATTTCGCGAGAAAAACTATTAATATTTGTTTACTTTTTCGTAGCATTGTGTTCATGGCAAGTCCAAGTACATTTAGGAATCCTTATTTAAGAGCAAAAAAGATGGTTGAAGTACTTAACTGTTTGATTCAATGTAGGAGGTACTTTATATTCTATCATTTTAGGGAAAGTTAACAAACAAATTAAATTAACGTGCTAACTGTGTGAATTAAGTAGTGTAATATATTTATAAGTAGTGTAATTATGTAATTACACTAGGTTATATATATAATTATACTACTTTATTTTTACAGTTAGCACGTTAATTTATTTTGTATTTGATCCAAACCCCTATCATCTTTGATAATTTTATTTTTATTTATGGTTTTTACATTTTTTGTGTTTGCAATGGCTTATCGTTGGTCATAGGTACACTTTTCAAGGGGCACCAACTATCCGTCTAGTATCTCATGAGAAATCGTTTTGAAACTTTATGTCGAAATCGAGTTCACGGGCTCCCACACTCGGGCAATCTTTCTACAATAATAATTTTATTTTGGCGGGCATTATTAATGAGCAAGTAATTCACACGTTTTGACTGTTGTGCAGGTCTATGACAAAACTAATGTATGGCATAACATTTCCAAGCACATGTACGGGTTTTTACTAGATGTTTGTTGTTTCTATTATTGATCAAAATAAAATTAACATAAAATACTAATATACACATATTAAATCAAACCAAAACTCGGTATAAAAAGTAAAACAAACCATTAGACTAATAAAATTGCAAAATTATTAAAAACAAAATGCCTAAATAAACCCGTGTAATACGCGGGCTAAAAACTAGTATTATATATATACATATTTATATAGTTATTTTACGAGTTGTAACGATCGGTTCGGGTTTGTAAAAGTTTGGTTTACAGTTGAAAATGCCACAAATAATCTAAACAATCTTTATGTAACTTAAAGATGATTTTATTTTATTTATAATAATTTATAAAAATATATTTAGTTTATGATAAATAAAAATAAAGGCTTTAAAAAAAATATACAATATAAGTGCACATACACGGGTTCAAACCAGGGTCCTTATCACCATACTAAACTGAACTAACCACTATGCCGAACATGTTTTGTGGTTAAAAGATGGAAACAATAATTTATTAAAACATTTACAACTTCATCTTCTTCACCATAAACCCTAGAATATCAATCCTCCTAATATGTTCCATGTTTGTTCAATTTATGTTAGGGGTTTTGTTAGACGTTCAATAACAATACGAATGCATGTTTTATGTTGGTGCATAGATGTCAGCAGTTCATATGTCTAATGTCTGTAATCGAGTCTGTAATATTGTTTGTGTATTTGTTTGTTAAACCGAAGTTGTTGACAAGTTCGCTTAGGCGAACTTGTTAACCAAGCGAAGTTGTTGACAAGTTCGCCTAGGCGAACTTGTTGAAAGAGCGAAGTTAAGGACAACTTCGCCTGAGGCGAAGTTGTCGTGTATTTATATAGTGTACGGCTTACTGTTTACGGGTTAGAGTTTGGGTTGATCGAGTGATTTAGTTATGTGTAATTCAGTGAGTCAAGTGACGTGAGGTCGAGAGTTTGTAAGTAACACGGTTCGAGTTATTAATATAACGTGTGTTTGTTCGTATCGTGTTAGTGTGTTCGTGAGCTTGTGTTCTACGTCCGTAACGAGCTACACAGGGATTCCGCACCTGTGTATATCGGGATATCTCGTGTGATCCGTCCAAGGAACCTACAATTGGTATAAGAGCATTTGCTCGATTGTGTGGTTCGGGATATTCACGCGGGTGTAGAATTCGTTCCATTTCGGGTATTCTCGGGACGAGTTATTGGTGTTTTTGCTCATTCTAGCCTCCTACCAGTGTGTTCAAGCCTTTAAACCGTCAAAATCGTCGTTAAAATCCGTTTTTCAAATCTGCAGAAAGTTTAAGTTCGTCAGGCGAAGTTGTTGTTCATCAGGCGAAGTTGCCGTCAGGATACGTAGGGTTTCAGCGAAGATATAAGGAGAAGCAAAGTTATTCACAACTTCGCCTACCTCCTCAACTTCGCCTAACTCGGCGAAGTTCTTCTCAAGTTCGCCTAGCTCAGCGAAGTTTTCTTCAAGTTCGCCACTTTCTAAGTTCGCTTACCCTAAGCGAAGTTATTCTCAACTTCGCCCAGTCACGCGAATTTAAGAAAGATCCAGCGAAGATATTACTTAAGCGAAGTTATCCTTAACTTCGCTTACAGTACTGTTCAGAAGAAATTTTTTAACTTCGCCCTTTTCAGAATTTTTTGGGTTTCTTAGTCTTCAAGAAGGATGTCGTCGATCAACATTTCAGAGCTTGTAAAGATGGAAGTTGAAGCGGGGTCAGCTACAAAGGCCCCAAGGTTGCTGAAGGGAACCGATTTTGTCGCGTGGAAGGATCGGTTCATACAATATGTTAAGTACCAGGATGCGAAGATGTGGGTATGCATCCAAGATGGATATATTCCACCAATCATGGAGTATGAGGTATGAGACCAAATCAAGAAATACAGTAAAATGGAAGAGGAGGAGAAAAAGATGTATGAAGCCGAGAGCAAGGCTCATGCTGCAATCACAATGGCTCTTCCACAGGAGATCCTCCATACATTCAGAAAGTATACATCAGCTAGAGAGCTTTGGGAAGCTCTTGAGAGCAGATTTGAAGGGAATGTAGGTATTCGGGCTTCAAAGATAAAGTTGCTCAAGACTCAATTTTCAGTCTTTAAGTACTTAAAGAACGAATCTCTGGATGACATTATCACTCGATATTATCATCTAATGACTGAATTGAGTAACTACTCCATTTCATATCGAGAAGAAGAGATTGTGGAAAAACTTCTCGATGCTCTCCCACCAAAATGGGAGATGTATACTGTACTAATGAGGGAAGACAAGGACTTCCCTACTTATGATCTTGAAACCGCTGTCAACAAGCTCAGAACTTTTGAGCTTAATATGGTAAGAAAAGAAACATCTATGGATCAGGTTCAAGATCCAGGCATGTACGGTGCGAAAGTAAACTCCAATACAAGTTCAAAGACTGATTCTGCCGCCTACTACTCGAAAGGTGAGTCGGGTGCCAATTCTTCACAGGAGGGGCATGTGTCAGTAAACTCAAATGGGGATGTTTGCTTTGTTGCGGGTGGATCAAGTGGTACTCAACAGACAGCAAGCAAGAGTAGTGGATCTTCAAGTTCCTCAAGCAATAATTACTCTAAGATGCCAATGAGCGTCAAATCTGCTGAAGAGCAGTTTGGCCTCTATGCTTCATTTATTGCTTCATATGAAAACTATATTCAAGGAAAGGTGGTTGATCCAGCGATGCTAGATGAAGACTATGACCAGATCGATGCTGATGATCTGGAGGAAATGGATTTACAATGGCAGATGGCCATGATAGTGAGGAGAGTGAAGAAGTTTATGAGAAAGACGGGGAAAAAGTTTGTTGGTGGCAGGCCAGGGTTCGACAAGTCTAAGGTGAGGTGCTATAACTGTCAACAAAACGGGCACTTTGCCAAAGATTGCAGAAACGAGCGAGTTGAACGTGGTCAGGGCCGGTCTGCACAGCACACTGGGAGTACTAAAGAAGTCAATGCCATGCTGTCCAGAGAAGCAGGTGAATACAACTGGAACCTGCATTCAAATGAAACTAGTGAGCAGGCAAATATGGCTAAGGTTGAGAATGAAGAACGTGAGAAGACTACCGGAGAAGAGAAAGCTACTGGTAAGGAAAAAGCTTTCATGGTAGATAACGAGGATCAACTCTCCGAGGTAAGTTCTAAATCTATTTGTACTAAATGTGAGAATTTGTCTGAGCAACTTGCTACCATAACTGATTAGTATGTTCGTTTAGATGCTGAATTTAAAACTCTTAAAGAAGATCATCACTTTATGAAAGCAAGAGAAAACAGTTACAAAGTTAAAATAAAAGCGTGTGAAAAAGATGTTAAAAGCTTAAAAACAAAACTTGCTGAAAAAATTGAAGTAATTGATCTAAGTTATGAGGTTTTAGAAGAAAAGACTAAACTGATTGCTGAACGTGAAAAGCAGATTGCTGACCACCAGGTGAAAGTGATGGAACTGAACCGAAAACTTGAACAGTTCAGAAATTCCTCAGCTATTCTTGATCACCTTGTTAGTGATCAAGGTACCTCTACAAAGAGGGGAGGAATTGGTTATCACGAAGTTCCACCACCTTATAACCACAATTACACTTTTAACCCTAGTGTTCAGAAATCTGTTGATTTTGAAGTTCCTCAGACAGTTCCAATCAAGGTTACGAGTAAAGAACCAAGTGTTAGTAATGGCGAAACGAGTTCGCCTGTTTCAAGTGAGAAAATTTCTGTTACGAGTCCAGTCTCATCAGATTCGGATAAGTTGTCCGAATCGGGTAAGACAAAAGAGAAGGTAGTGTTACCCACTGGTGGAGAAAAAGATAAAACTTCTAAAAAGAATACTCCACTCAACCCGTACGTCCCACCTTATGTGAGACGAACGGCCGGTAACACAGCCTCTACATCCAAAACAACATTTGAAAAGAAAATGGATTATAGGTGTTGTTTTAGGTGTAATAAGTTAGGACATCTTATTGCAGATTGTCCTCTGACGCCGAAATTCAGAGGCGTGCGGCCTATTAAAACTGAGCATAAGGCTAATGGTAATTTTAATACTGCTAAAAATGAAAACCCTTCAAAGTTCCGAAATGTAACTAATTCAGGTTTTCACAGAAACAAACCTCAGTTTTACAATGCTAATCACCAAACCGTAAGATATAATACTGTCAATACACATAGGTTTGGAAGGCCTCACACTCAATTTCCAAGGAGATTTCCTAATAGGACTGACAGGAATTATCCAGATGCTAACTTTGGAAAGCAGAAGTACGTGATGTATAGATCCAAGACCAATTGGTCTTGGGTCCCTAGATTCTAATCATTTGCTTTATTGTGCAGGAAAAGTTGAACAGGGCTGCCCACAGTCTTTGGATTGTAGATAGCGGCTGTTCCCGGCACATGACGAGTAACAAATACTTGTTGCACGACTTAAAACCTGTTCAAGGAGCGAGAGTTAGCTTTGCTGGTGAAAGTGGAGGAAGAATTACTGGAAAAGGAACGGTGTCCAATGGGAAAATGACACTTGAGAATGTGAATTTTGTAGAAGAGCTGAAGCACAATCTGCTGAGTGTGTCGCAGATTTGTGATAAGGATTACACTGTTCACTTCACGAAGAATGAGGCGATCGTGTTGAAGCCTGGTTTTCAGATACCAGACGAGTGGATAGTGATGAAAGCTCCACGTGATACAAATACTTATGTGATGGATATGAGGTCTACTGAAATGGCCATGGGAGAATCATGTTTAATGACGAAAGCAAGCGAATCGGAATCCGAACTATGGCACGGGAGGATGGGGCACATTCATCTTCAGAAGATGAACCACATTGTCAGGAATGGGCTTGTGATGGGCGTTCCCTTGAAAAGTTTTAACTTTGAAGACACATGTATTGCATGCAAGAAGGGAAAGCAACACAAGAAATCCCATCTCACCAAGAAGGTCAACTCTATTGCCAATACTCTAGAACTGCTTCATATGGATCTCTTCGGTCCTGTGAATGTAAAAAGTCTAGGAGGTACTTCTTACTGCTTGGTGATCACTGATGACTACTCGCGATATTCGTGGGTATATTTTCTGAAATCGAAAGATGAGACGGCTCAAATGGTGAAGAATTTGATTACCAAAGTTGAGAACGTCATGAGTAAAACAGTAAAGTTCATCAGAAGTGACAATGGGACGGAGTTCAAGAATTTTGAAATGGAGATCTTCTGTCTTCAGAAATGAATTGAACATCAATACAGCGCTCCGTATACTCCGCAACAGAATGGAGTGGCTGAAAAGAAGAACCGAACTTTAATTGAAGGAGCCGAACTATGCTGGCAGATTCGAAGCTTCCTGTGATGTTCTGGGCTGAAGCAGTCGCTACAGCCTGCTATGTTCTGAATAGAGTGTTAACCGTTAAGAGACTTGGTAAAACTTGTTACGAGCTTATGCATGGAAGGAAGCCCAACTTGAGTGGTCTTGAACCATTCGGGTCCTCTTGTTCGATCTTGAAGACAAACTCTAAATTTGGCGAAGTAGCCGATGAAGGAATCTTAGTCGGTTATGTTGTTGGTACTCCCAATAGACGTGTCTTCAATACTTCGACCTGCAAGGTGGAGGTGGTGTGTAACACTGACATCATAAGTTACCAACCGCCAAAACCTAGCAATGGACCTGCTGAGCTTTTCGACTATGTTAAGCTTTTTAAGTCGTTTAACGTACCGGATTTGGAGATTTCTGAAGAAGAAGAAAGAGCTGCGACGAAGATGATACTCGATGAGGAAGAAAATCTATTGCAAAGACTGCTGATTGATAAATGTCAACCTTCCTCATCAAACACTATCGGTACCCCTGCTGCCTCTGCTGAAGAAGAATTTATCAATCCTTTTCACTCTCAGCATGAAACAACCATTGATGAGATCTCTTCTAATTTGGAAGATAATTTGCATGTCGGTTCTGTTCCGACCACGAGAATTCATAAAGATCACCCTTTGGATAATGTGATTGGTGATGTGTCCTCAGGTGTACAAACGAGAAGTAGCTTGAATGAACATACCTGTGTTTATACAAGCATTAAGGAGACAGGAATAATCAATGACTGCCTGTATACCTGCTTTATAAGCCAGATTGAGCCGAAGAATTTTCAAATGGCTTTAAAGGACAGCTCGTGGGTCGAGGCCATGCAAGAAGAGTTGGCTCAATTCGAGAAGATGGAAGTTTGGACTTTGGTTGAAAAACCAAAGAATGTGCATGCTATAGGCACAAAATGGGTGTTCAAGTGCAAGAGAGATGATAAGGGGATTATTATCAGAAACAAGGCGAGGCTAGTCGTTAAAGGTTTTAATCAACAAGAGGGGATTGATTATAACGAAGTGTTCGCTCCTGTCGCTAGGTTGGAAGCCATAAGATTGTTTTTAGCGTTTGCTGCTTTTGAAAAGATGAAGGTGTTTCAGCTAGATGTGAAGAGTGCGTTTTTTAATGGGAAAGTTGATGAGGTTGTGTATGTTGAGCAACCTCCAGGTTTTCCTGACCCAAACTTTCCAGATCACGTGTACAGGTTGAGCAAGGCGTTGTATGGATTACATCAGGCACCTCGTGCCTGGTATGCAACTTTATCGGATTACTTGCTCGAGAATGGTTTTGAAAGAGGGAAAATTGATAGCACGTTGTTCTTCAAAAGAGATGGAAGCGACTTCCTGCTGGTACAAGTCTACGTGGATGACATTATATTTGCTGCATGAAAAGTCTCCATGTGTCAGGAGTTTGAAGCCGTCATGAAGAAAAGGTTTGAAATGAGTGCTATGGGTGAACTAACTTTCTTTCTAGGATTGCAGGTTAATCAGAAGAAGGACGGGATGTTCATTCATCAGACGAAGTATGTTCATGATGTGCTCAAGCGCTTCAAGATAGAGGACAGTTCTCCATATGATACTCCAATCTGCGTCAATCACAAATTGGGTGCTGAAGTAGACGGTGATGCAGATGTGGACCCAACTCAATATCGGGCAATAATAGGTTCTTTAATGTACTTAACTGCATCTAGGCATGATATAATGTTTGCTGTTTGTCTTTGTGCACGTTTTCAGGCAAATCCAAAAGAATCTCATTTGAAAGGTGCAAAGAGGATACTGCGGTATCTCAAGGGCAAGCCGAAGCTGGGGTTGTGGTACCCGAGAGGAGGAGGCTTGGAGCTAGTCGCTTACACAGATTCTGATTATGGAGGGTGCAATCAGAGTCGGAAGTCAACAACTGGAGGATGTCAGTTTCTTGGTGGCAGATTGGTGTCGTGGCAATGCAAGAAGCAGACTTCAGTCGCAATTTCAACCTGTGAGGCAGAATACATGGCAGCATCCAACTGCTGCTCTCAGGTTCTTTGGATTCAGCAACAGTTGCGCGACTATGGTCTGAATTTCTTACTTACTCCTATTTGCATTGATAACACAGCTGCTATCTCAGTAACTAACAATCCCGTGAAACATAGTAAAACTAAACACATTGACATACGTCATCATTTTATACGGGATTGTGCTGAGAAGAAACTGATAATTCTTGAAAAGGTGGATACGCTTGATAATTTCGCTGATTTATATACTAAAGCGTTTGACAAATCCAGATTTCAAAACCTTATTGAACTAAATGGGATGATCAATCCCGAGTAACCATGCTTTTCTTGTGTTTTTACAAAAAAAAAAAAAAAAAAAAAAAAAGGAAATGTAATTATTTTTCAAGTCTGTTACTTCGTAAGAAGTTCGTTAGCTATGTTAAACGGAAAATTGATCCAACCTTGGAAAATGATAGATATACTAATTCTGTGTGCTTAACTAGTGAAGTTATTAGGCTTAAAAGGCTTTAGGACAGTCATTGTATGTCATGGTAACTTTTAATGGTGCGTAAAAGTAGATGTGATACAAACTAATTTTACTTGATTTTACGTGGAAACTCCTTAAGAGTTTTGCGTGTTTTCATATATATCTTTCCGAATGATAGGCAGAAAAGCGATTACCCAGTCATACACGAGCCCATGTGTGTTCTGATTCCCGTGAAAATAGCGTCTCAAGATACTGTAGTGATCCAGATTCGGGACTTGCAGTTAATTTCTACTTTGAAGTCTATGTTTATTTAAAAAAAAAAAATTTGGAGTTATTGAAACATATTAGTGACGATAAAATCAAGACTTCTCAATCTTAGAGTAAGAAGAAGAACGGGAAACAGATGAAGAGTACTTACAACTGAATCTGACACTATGGGTCGAAGTCAATTCGGGGTGACTTGGGGAAAGCCAAATACGCTTTGAGGATAGATAGGAGGCATCAATATTTCTGAGTTGTTGCCCACTTAAATTTTGAGGCTTAATTGAATATAACTCGTATCACAGAAACGATGAAAACCACTTTAAGTTTTACCTGCTTACAACCTGTCTCTATATGTCATAATACAGCTAAACACGGATCTATGTGACAGTCACGCAATTAGTGTGATTCCTGTACGGATCTTTTCTAAAACGTGGTAGTCCCTAACTAGACTGAAATTTGATCCCTTATACCTTAAATTTTTTAAGTTTTCGTACTTAGATAGTTTTATGATTTTTCAACTGGTTACTTAGAATTGATCACGTTATTTATTTCTTAAAGGAAAATTTATAACTTAATTGATAACTGTTAACATTTTAAGGGTTAAATTTTGAAATTTTAGGCGATGTTGTTGAACAGGCGAAGTTGTGGATAACTTCGCCTAGGCGAAGTTATCCGTAACTTCGCCTGTATAACCCAGACCCTATATAAGGATGTTCAATCGACATACTATTCTGATCGTCTAGATAACCTTAAACCATGTTATTCGGAGTCCTTAATCTTCAAACTTATCATTAAACCTCGGATTTTGAACTTTGAATTATCCTAACTGTCGCCGATTCAGATTCAGGCGAAGTTAGGGTTTCGGCGAAGTTATCCGTAACTTCGCCTGAAACTTAAGATCGCCTGAGGCGAAGTTATCCGTAACTTCGCCCGAAGCTTAAGTTCACCTGAGGCGAAGTTATCCGTAACTTCGCCTGAAACTTAAATTCGCCTGAGGCGATGTTGTGATGAGGCGAAGTTAACATTAACTTCGCCTAGATCATTTTTACTTAATATTAATTAGACAAACTTATAGCTGAAGCGAAGTTGTTCCCAACTTCGCCTCAACTTTAACTTCGCCTATACAGAGTTTATCACAACTTCGCAAATGGTAACAAAGCGAACTTGTGCTATGTCTTTGTGTCGTTCTAACTTGGTTAGTTTGTTGCAGATATGGCTGCGGTAGCTGGTGCTGGAGGTGCAGGAGGAGACGATGGTGATAACCAACGTCAATTCTTCCCGGGTCACAATATGTACATTACACTTGACCCGGAGGCGAGCGGTGTGGACGATTACCGCGAGATCATAACTTTCCTCCTGCGCTCGAGGATTTTTCATGCGATCACAAACACTCTGCCGATATCTCTACCGAATATCGAAGACTTCTGGCAGACGGTCGAATACGACTGTCGTGTTGAGCCCCCGGTCATGAGAGCGACTGTGAACAATCAAGAAGTTCAGTTCAATTCTGAACAGATCCGGGTGGCACTACGGTTTGGAGAGGAGACTCGAGACGATCCAACTGAGTTTGTCGCTCCCTTTCGTGATGGAGCGTTTCTCCGAATGGGCTACTCTGGTCCATTAGGTGATACCCAGAGGAGGAAGGGTTTCCTTCTAGATCAGTGGCGCTTCCTCATGCACGTTATGATAGTTTGCATGTCTGGGAGGAAGGCGGGCACTGATGGTATGGGTGCGACCATGCAGTCTGCAATGACTGCACTGACCTATAACAAACGTTATAGCTTCAGTCAAATGGTCTTCTACGAGATTGACAGGCAAAGAAGGGCGATGTCTCGGGAGCGGTTCATTATGTACCCACGTTTTATCCAAATGATATTGAACCATGTGGCTCCGAGTCTACCTCAGAGACGCCCGATAAGATACGTGGAATCGGTGAGCAAACGTATCTTTGCTCAATGCCGCACTTCGAGTGCGAGGAGCAACCCTGAACGTCGTCCCAGGCATACTCCATTGTTTGGGTTTTTAATTAACCCAGAGTATGTTCCTGCTGGTGGGGACGAGTTCAGAGATCCTCAACCGCGACAGGCAAGAGCAACTCAAGCTGTTCCTGCTCCTGCTGTGCCTGTTGTGTCTGCTGCAGAGGATATAGATCTTGACGCTGTTTTTGGAGGTCAAGGCTATTTTGATATGGATCACGTTGAAGAGGTGCAGGCCTCGGCTGCACAAGGTGTTGGTGTAAGTATGACTAGAGCAGCTACGTCGATGGCTGACTCCGATTTGGATGAGATTATGAATGAGGGGAGACGGTTGATGGTGTCTCGAGAGAGAACGATAGGGAAGAGAAAGAGAACGGAAGATGATGAAGAGTCATAAGAGGAAGAAGATATTCATAAGCTGTAAGAAGATCAAGACGGGAAAGGACAGGTGCTGGCATAGGAGCTGGAGAGACTTCAAGGACTGTACGTTTTGCTCCGGCCGCACTGTCTGGTATGTCTATTGTTCCTTCTTCTGTACAGGTGACAAGTACAAGCGCTGCGGATGTTCCCGTGGTGGCTACATCATCGGCTGGCATTCCATCCATCACTGCTATCCAGACGTCGACTCCGGAGATCGTGTCTCTACCGCCTCCAACGCTTACTCAGTCGGTGGTAGCTGCACGTTTTGTGGAGTCAACGGTCGTTACTGCTGCAGGGTTATCAGGTATGGTACCACCTGCGGTTACGCCTGCTTCTGGTGTCTCGCCTACGCCTACTTCAGACTCAGAGAGAATAGCTTCACTAGAGCGGATCGTTGCAGAGCAATCTAAGACTATTCAAAGCCTAGTGGAAGCAAATCAACTACAGGCATCCCTCCTGGTTGAGCATGGGAAAGTTATAGATGCCTTGAAGGAGTTCTTAGCATCTCAGGGGGAGATGAGCTGTAAGGGCGACGAGCTCAGAACGAAGAAGAGAAACGACCGAGACGATGATCCCAATGCATCGAAAGATGCAGGTGGTGAGCTGCCAAGAACTTCTCAAGCTCTTGGTACTTCCACAGCTGAGGGGGAGTCTACCGACGCGGCTGGTGGTGATGATGTGGTGTTAGTTGAGGATGACGTGATTGATGCATTGAAGGAGCTTGACGATGATATGTTCAGCGACGATGTGTTGTTTGATGAAGATGTGCTGCCGAGTGATATGATTGAGAAGATCGGTGAGCAGATTGTGATTGAAGATGGGATAGAAGAGGGGGAGATAGTAGAAGAAGACGTTGAACACGAGATCCCTGATGTTGAGAAAGCCGACATGGGTGCTGAGATGGATGAGACTGAGTGGGAGGAGCAGCCTAGGTGGAAGGAAGGCTGTGCTCATTGGTTTATTAAGACCAAGAATCCTGCTGTTCCAGCCATGTTCAAGAAGAGTTATAACATCAAAGGCTATGCTGAGTCGAAGAAGGGAATTATCTGTTGGATATATGATGAATAGATAAAGTTGTTTGTGGTGAAGCGTTATGATGGTATTCAATACTTCAAAAGAATGTTGAGATCTCTCAATACGTTGCCGGAATGTGAGGTGAAGGATTTGGCCAGGTTGGGCCTGATAAATAGAAGTGACAACAATATGGCGAGAGTGATTGAGAAGATTGTGTGGAAAGAAAGCATAAAAGAAAAGAAGTTTGAACTATTAAAGCCACAGAAGGGAAAGCTCGTGGAGGATACAGAAAGGGGATTGAGAGCAGATGGCAAGCCATGGATGGTGATGAAGTACAAACCGATCCGATGCATCAAGGAGGTTCCAATGAAGACTATGCCTCAAGATGTGTTGAAGAATCTAAAATGGTGGTAGGTTGATTGCCAGACTGCTGAAGCCGTGATGGAAGACGAAGATGAACAAGAAGTGCTGAGGGTGTATGATCCGATGCATCTTGTTAACTTATCGAAAGCTGATTTGCAAGTGTTGAATGAAAAGAAGATATTCTATATTCCTGCTTGGAAGGATGAAGCAAGGAAATATCAGCGAGTAGTCACGGTATGTGTTAGAGAAGGAGTGCAGGCGTGAAGATACAGGATTACGAGACAGATGCTGAAAGATCAAGATATGAAGCTACTGCCAAGGGGGAGTCTGTTGGTGCATAGATGTCAGTAGTTCATATGTCTAATGTCTGTAATCGAGTCTGTAATATTGTTTGTGTATTTGTTTGTTAAAGCGAAGTTGTTGACAAGTTCGCTTAGGCGAACTTGTTAACCAAGCGAAGTTGTTGACAAGTTCGCCTAGGCGAACTTGTTGAACGAGCGAAGTTAAGGACAACTTCGCCTGAGGCGAAGTTGTCGTGTATTTATATAGCGTACGGCTTACTGTTTACGGGTTAGAGTTTTGGTTGATCGAGTGGTTTAGTTACGTGTAATTCAGTGAGTCAAGTGACGTGAGGTCGAGAGTTTGTAAGTAACACGGTTCGAGTTATTAATATAACGTGTGTTTGTTCGTATCGTGTTAGTGTGTTCGTGAGCTTGTGTTCTACGTCCGTAACGATCTACACAGGGATTCCGCACCTGTGTATATCGGGATATCTCGTGTGATCCTTCCAAGGAACCTACATTTTACTTACTTGATTTGGTGACAGATTATGATGGTAAACGGGATGTGGCCGGAGTTAACTTTGACGAACGATTTGGTGATTAAAGAGTGTTTGTTTGTATTATTTTAGGCTTGCAGCAGGTCTAGACGAAGATTATCGTCCTATTTATATCCTCAATTGGATTGACTGATGTTTAATTCTAGTTATTACAAACTTGAATATAGTCCGATGGGTTTAGGATTAAATACGAGTTAATTAGATAGTTAATGGTGACTTTAATCACATAATATTGCTTACAATTAGTGGAGACGACGTTTGGATGCATTAACGGATCAAACGGAGTGTAAACGAAGTGTTTTAAGGGTTCGTCGGAAAAACTCGCCGGAATCCGGCCGGTGTACCGGAAAACGTGGGTAGGGGATGGGAGGGAAGGGTTGGGTTATTTTTTATTAGTTTATTTAAATAATTTACACTTCTGGCTCCTGAACTATCAAAATCTGTATATTTTGTTTTGAAACTTTATTTACCCTTTGAACCTTGAACTTTGTAAATATATATAACTAGATTAAAACTGGGTATACTTTAATATCTTTAAATTGTTTGCGTTTTATACGCGTATGGATTTAAACTTTGATTATTTTATAAACTTTTAAGGTTCGGAGATTCGTTAATTGAACAATAATACGAATAGAAAGTGAACATAAATGAACTTTAAATCATTGAACATGATATAAATTGATAAATTTCAAAAACAAATACAATGAAATGACAAAACGAGTCGGTTCAACGAATACAAATACAAATACGAAAAACTGACAAATGTCACAACGTGCCCTTCTTCTATGCTCATCATCTCTCTCATTCGCTTGAGAGATCAGACGGGTTTTGTCCGTTTGATTGTTGTCTCTGGTAACGGCCGAACTTAGACAGAAACGTTTGCATAGAGAGAAACAGATTTTTTGCCCTACTGTCGTCGGCGGCTTTCTGGTCGTCCATGGTGGCGGAAGATTGCAATTGTAACATCCCAAATTTCGTCTGCATTTAAAGAAATTAGGTTTAATTAAATTATAGAAGATAAATGTAATTATCTATAGAAGGAGGGGAATAAGTGTCATTAGATGAAAAGTTAAACATGAAACCCTAGCCACTTCCTATAAATGTAGTCATCATCTCATTTATAATCATCATAGCCTCCGAACACATTCTTTAACAAATTCCCGTTTTTGAGAAAATATCCCACAAAGACACGACATTTCCTGGATATCTAACCGTCGGATCGGTCTCAAATTATAACAAAGTGTTCATGGCATGTAAGTGAAGATTCTCACTGATTAGATCTTTGATCAAAGGTCAGGAAGTCTAGTTTTTATCAAAAAAAAAACCATAACAGCAAAAAAATGGAATTTCCGGCAACTGTTCAGCTTTTCCGGCAACTGTAGCGGAGTTTTCCGGCAACGGAGAGCTGATGGGTTTGTATATCTGGGCAAGACGGTTCCGTGGCCGATTGAATCACTCAATTTCGAGTTCGTTTGATATGGTTTTGGTCTTTTCGAGTGATTTCGAACATAAACCTCAAAGGTATGTTTTTGTTAAAAATGTTTACTTTTCGTATACAGATTTGCATGAAAATTGGTAGGATGATATAACGAGCCACGATTATTGATAAAGTAATAAAATTTCTAGTAAACGGGTTAGTTGGTTCGTTTCGGGTAAAACGGGTAGTGTTCGGTTCGTGAAAAGGACGGGTAAACGAAGTCGGTTTTGCATGAAACTTGGTAAGATAGTAAATCAGACCTTATCATGTGAGAAAAATTTAAACTTGAATATAAACAAGTTGTTTGGAATGAAACGGACAAACGGGTAACGTTTGAACCAAGTTAGTGCAAAGAAACAATATAGTTAAAGTCCAAGGCTCATTTATTATGCAAGACGGGCAAAACGAGTCGAAAAGAAGAATGAAAAACGATGGGAATAAAATTATATTCAAACAAAAATTAATCGAATCGAATGAACAAAAAGTAATTGAATCGAATGAAAAGTAATCGAATCAAATGAACAAAGTAATCGAATCGAGTGGGCAAAGTAATCGAATAGAGTGGGCAAAGTAATCGAATTGAATCGAATGGGCAAAGTAATTGAAACGAATTGGAAAAGTAATTGAATCGAATGGACAAAGTAATCGAACTGAATGGACAAAGTAACTCAATAGAATTCTATTCGATTAGAATCTGTCATTCGATCAGAATCCGTCATTCGATTAGAATGGTCATTCAATTAAAACTGTCATGTGATTAGAACTGTCATTCGATTAGAATTGTGATTCGATTAGAATGATGATTCAATTAGATGATATAGTTAGAGGTAGTTAATCGATACTTATAATTATTACACAGTTAGTCGTGCCCAACTGAAGAAATGTGTTACAATCAATTCCGAAAGAAGCACGACCCAAGTGAGTTTCTAGTCCTATTTTCTTGTTATGTTTTCGGGGCTGTGTGTATATTCAATGTGATTTGTTAATATACTTACATTAAGCGGTAAGTGTATGCTATTTGTATGTTTAATGATGATATATGAATGATATTGAATGTAAAAAGAATTAGAAATATACAAGTAAACGTATATGAACATATGTATGTCTATGGTATGGTTGTATGGTTAATCGATGCATAAGGGAACCGGGCCCTAATAATATTCGAGGCAGAAGGGAACCGGACCCTAATAATATCCGAGGCAGAAGGGAACCGGACCCTAATAATATCTAAGGCAGAAGGGAACCGGGCCCTAATAATATACGAGGCAGAAGGGAATCGGATCCTAATAATATCCAAGACAGAAAGAGAACTGGCCCTAATAATACTCGAGGAAGTAAGGAGAAATTCTCTTTATAATGTTGAGACGATTATGTATGTATTAGTAAGTATTAAAACAAGAAAGTATGAAAGAACAAAAGTATGAAAGTATGAAAGAATGTAAGTATGGAAGTATAAAGTATGAATGTGAAGAATGCAAGTATGAAAATTTAGAAGTATGAATGTATGTATGTATGTATGTATGTATGTATGTATGTATGTATGTATGTATGTATGTATGTATGTATGAATGAACGAAGCAGGTTAAGTATGCAATATTTGTCTACGGATACGTGTATATATATGAATGTAATGTATGTTGTCTGATTAACCAGAACTCACTCAGCGTAGCTGACTTTTAGTATGCACGCAGGAAATATGATGAAGGAATTGGCTTGAGGGGGAACGCATGGCATGGACTGAGAGTTCTCGATTCATTCATAAATTATAAATGGGGGGGGGGAAAGAGTGAAGAAGCCTTAAAGTCGAGGGACTAATGATGCAAACACTTGAGAGTGTAACCTAACCTGTATATAAATTGGTCTATCATATGTTAGGTTTGACGAGCCAACTGTTTGCTTGCTTGCTGCTTCCTTCCTTCACCGCCGCAGAACCTGAGCTGACTGGCATCTAGTGAAGAAAAGATATAATGTTTTATGTTAAGATAATTTGAAAGTTAAAAATTATGATTTTAATATTTTGTAATGAATGTTTGATGTTTTTATATTCCGTGAAAACTTTTAATTCACTATGATATTTAGAACTGTGTTTATGAGTAAATCCAATGCCAATGTAGGGCACAGGGATCGGAGCCTTTGTTGGATCCCGGTGTATCAATTCAATATCGATAACATATCTCAGATCTTCGTATATATGATTAATACCTTATTATAGATCTAGCTCATAACTAACTTAGATTCAGTGTTGTATCTGTTTATATATAATCAGTATATGTATATAAGTAATAGTAGTATAATATTAAGATGAAGATCGAGAGAGGATTCGGACAGGGTTTCGTTAATTAAACTCTCAAAACTTAAATTATGCGTGAACAGTGTTCACAATATATAGAAGATAGGTCTGGTTCGCTAACATCCCTTAGCGAACCAGACTCTACTTCGTTACATACATTAAATAACGAAACATCCCCTGATTCGTTAACATCCCCTAACGAATCAAGAGGGAATAAGCTTAAGTCTTAGTTCGCTAACATCCCCTAGCGAACTAGACCATACACATAACGAACTAGATAATAATTAAACTAATTATTAAGTTAAATATATAACAAAAACGTTAACGATAATTACAAACACTCAAGACGCAAAACCGTGCACTAACAGACACCCCCTCGTCTTGAGCTCTTTGTCTTTTAAATTACTTGAAGCGCTTGGACTGCCAGTCTATGCAACTATGAATTCCATTTTCATGGCAAACACGCACAACGCGTTGGAATTGCATAGCCAGGTCGTAGTCTTCATGGCGCTCAATCAAAATCTGCTTCCTGTGGAGCACGTCATTGTCTGTCTCTGATAAATTAACCAACCACATCGGGTCGATTATCTTGATGAGCTCAGTCTTCAGTCCTCTACCAAGAACAATGACGGCCTCGCCAGTACGATTGTCATAGTACCAGCAGTTGAATGAGAGATGCATATGTTGGGGCATCTTCTTCACAGGAACTCGCTTCATCGTCTTTGGCGGCTTCACCTTTAGGACAAGTTTTCTCCAGCCAGTCCTAGGATCAATCTCGTCAATACGTTTACGCCTAGGGACCTGAGGCTTGAAGAACTTGAATCCATGATTGACCTCGAACAGTAAGTGCTGGTGAAACCACTCAATTGTTCGGTAACCTCCACGATTGATAAATGGACGTCTCGCGAGGGTACGAACATCCCAACGCGGTAAAGTAAGAACGTCCTTCATCGTTTCGTAGTACTGGACTCCCTTCTCCCACTTAACTATACATACTTTAAGCTCAGAATCATAGAGCCATGAAACAATATCACCATGTACCTTGGAAACAGTCTTGAAGGAGGTTACTTGGTTTTCTTTAACCCATGCAGCAGCAGTGTCTTTAGGTTCTTGATCAACGTATCGATACGCACTGATGATTTTACCCAATTTCTGACGTTTGAACCATTTTGCAATATCATCATCAGTTATTACTTCAAGTGACTGAACTGTCTGCTTACACTTCAACACCTTTTCCAATTCATCTTCTGCCACTTTAACCATCTGTTCATCAAATACCGGAGCACCTTGATCAACATTAGTGTGTTGAAACAAGTCCGGATACTCCTCAGCAGTTACATCTTCCATCTCAACATCCTCATCTTCATAAATAAAGTTCGTATTCATCTGAATTGACGGATCATCCGATATACCTTCCTCATTCACCACCTCGACATCAGGCTCAGTCTCTAAAGCAGTCAACTGATCGTCATTCAGCCCAAGCAATATAGAAATCTACTCCCATGTCAGAGACCTATCCACAAACTCACCAACCTCTATCTCATCCCTGTTCATCACACTTTTAACCATCCCCGATCCATCCACAAATATCACAGTATTAGCTGCAATCATCTCAATTGGCTTAGAAGCAGTTGGATCCTGATATATAATAATCTATTTACCTGAGTCTTCACCGCCACTTGTACCAGCACCAGAAGATGAACCGTGTGATTGTTTAGGCTCACCTCCTGCACCAGACTCGTCAGGATCTTGGTCATCATCTTTGAATTTCTTAAGGGCATCTTCTTTGCAAGTAAATTGCAAGATCAATTCTTCTTGTTCCTTCATTTTCACCCCCTGAGACTCAAAAATCGCCCGCAGTGCTTTAGTCTCCTTCTGACAAAAAGAGATATAGCTCATCATCCGTCTTTGATTCTCCATGAGGCGTTCTTAATTTTGACGGTCAGCTGCCATTTGGTTTTCATTAAGCTGGAAAAGGTTCAGCAGCATCTCAGTCTGACGGTTTGATGACAAGTTGTATAGTGATGGATAAACAAGTTGGATCGGTCCCTGAGGCCGAGTGATTCGCATAAACGAGACATCACTTGGAGGAGGTGGAGTAGGAGGACGAGGAGGAGGAGGCCTCATTGAGGGTGTTGAAGGGATAGTAGATAATGTAGCAGGAGGCCTTGGAATCTCAGATAACGCCATTTGAGGGATTAAACCAAGTCTTTCATGTGACACCATCGTCGTTGTCAATGTAAGCATTGGAGTGCTAGTAGTTGGTGGCACTGCCGAGCATTAAGGCGTTGATTGACGTGGTGGTGGAACACCAATAATTACCCCAGCCCCCGCTGAGACACGTCTTTTCTTCGATGGCTCACCAGTTGCCACCGCTTTCCCTTTCCTTTTCCTTTCTTGTTGAGCTGCAATGGTGGCAGCTAAAGCAGCATTTACTGCCTCTTGTTGCTCTTGAAAGGCAGCATCACCAGCTCAACCATCACCACCATCATTTCCATCATCATTCCCATCATCATCGTCCCCACCTTCTCCCCCTTCACGCTCGTAATCCAAGTCATCGTGGATCCAGCACTCATTAGGAGGACATTCATAATTAGGATTAATTATATGACCAATCATCCGTTTATTCTTTGGCTTCTCCATTCTATAAATCAACATTCGATGCACCATATCAGCTTTCATGTGTTCCATAGGAAACACATCATTCACTTGAGTTGGATCAATGGCTAAATTGGGAATTGAATCTTGAATAATCAGCTGTAGGAAGCGAGGATACATCAAAAACTTCTTCTTTTGAAGTGTTTGCTGAACTTGCTCTTGCAGATGATTATAAACTAACTCGGAGTAGTTAAACGGCTTGTTAAGAATAAGATCAACAAAAGCTGACTGTATCCTACTTCTACATTCATCAAATCCACCCCGACGACCACTCATGCAATGAATTAAAACGTGAAGAAGATATTTGTATGGTGGGCATAAACCATTCTTGTTTAACATAGACTTGTCAATATCGCCACCATAACGTAAACGAGTAAATAATCCCTTGATCAACTGTTTGTCAAATTCACTGGGATTGTCATCATTATCACCAAATTGAAGCACCCGGCGAACCACTTCCACATCAATTGTAATAGCCGTTTGATTAATCGTGGTTCTAATATGTTTTTCCGCCTCCACAACCTCAGCAGTATCCCAAAACTGTCTAATAATACTCAAAGACACTCTGGGTCGAGCAATGATTGCATATCGTATCACTAAACGTCTTAAAAATGCTAACATGTCTCCAAATACGTCAACGTCAGCAATATCTTGGTCAATATATGCACAGATGTTGTGTTTTGTGTCATATGGTAACAAGATAACATCCTCCTGTTGTTCTTGAGGTGGTTGTTCTTGTTATCCTTGACCAGCAACCGGTGGATCTTGATTTACTTGATCAGCCATTTTAACTGTATAGATATGAACGAATATAAGAAATGTGAAAATGTAATATACATTTAGGACATTTAAATACCTAATGATGTATTTAATTTCATATGATATGTGTAATCAATTTATTTACGCGTTTGGACGGTTGAAAGACTTTATTTACTTTGAATGTTAATTTTAAATAAATTAACATAAATGTCATTCGTTAAATATCGCTCTGATTCGTTACCATTCAGTAACGAATCGAGCGATTCGCTATCAGGTAAATAAGCAAACGAAGTAGACTTAGCGAATTACTATTCAAAATGACGAAGTAAGGATCTAGTTTGTTATACTTTTAACGAATCCACATCTGATTCATTAACTAAATTATTCGCTGAGCTAGTTCGTGTATTTCCTTAACGAATTGGACACGAAGCAGTTCCAATTCGCTAAGGATAACGAATGGTCAATAAAAGTTTGACTTGATCTTTGACTCTTCATAGTCAAGGTCAAAATTAATAAGAACACCGAAGGTCAATAACACAAACCCAGCTACAATTAGCACATGCTTATCGTCGAACAAACAAAGTAATAGGTCTATGTAACTCGGAAAAGCTATACGAAGCTCACAGTGTTAAGATTGAGGCTTAACACCATATCCTAAACAAGAACAATCAATACATTAAACAGAGTCTAAAACCCTGAAACAATAATCATTCAATCGACCCGGCAAACAAAAATCAATCATTGATTAAAGTCTACCCAGGGTACCGGAATCACATTCCGATCACATTGAATCATCAATAAGCAAATTTAACATAATAAATCATAAATAAATTGGGGTTTATGAACTCGGAAAACCCTTATATCACAATGATCCATAAATGGTCTATCAAATCTCAGTAATTTTTGACGAAAATCACACCGCGGTGATCATCTATACCTTAGAATCACAATGGTATCCTTGAAATGTCGAAAATCAAAGGTCGAATTTCAGAGAAAATTTCGAATATGGTGTCTTTAGGATGAAGAAAAAGATGAACAGTGAAGGACTGTTCGTCTTTTTTCTGTCTTATATAGACTAGCACACTACCCAAGGTACTAGTTGTACGAATCACTCAATTTGTTTGAATTATAAATAATGAATTAGATAATTCGCTATTTCAGTTCGTTACCTTAGAGTAGCGAACAAGACATGACTCATTTCTTGATTCGTTAAAGATGTATAACGAAGAAGGGATTATTCGTTACAGAGTGCGGAAGTGAATTAGGTGATCGAACTAGAAACCAGTTCGCTAAAGAATCGCCTAGTTCGTTATCCATAATTAACGAAGTAGATTTTTAACGAAATAAAACTTTATTTAATTTTAAATTAAATAAATAAATGAATTAAATAATGAATTAATTAAATAGAATAATTAATAAATTTTAACTTAAAGGAATTACCGAGAACCGTTTTATCCCGATAACTAAATAACTTAAAATTATTTCATTTTTACGAAACATAACTTAAAATCATTAAATAATTTGTAAAGAAAGAAGAATAAAATATTTTTGGTATTTTGTAAAAACAAAATAAAGAATGTATTTACATAGAAGCATCCGAACATAAAAATTGGACAATCTTTTTGTGTTTTTCTATTATTTATCAAAGCAGTATATATTTTTGTGTTTTTGTTTAGTTTGAGCAGAAAATCATATTGACCAAAATGCCCTTTCATCACAGTTTTATATTTCAGCGATATTATGACTGGCGTTAAGTCGGTCATTGATATTGTTGTCCACTTAAATCTTATAACAAACCTTCGAGCATTTTTGTGATATGATTTATGGTTCAATTAGCGCACAGAATATCAGAAACTATCAGCCCCTAATCTCGGTTCAAGCTTAATTTGATTTTTGCCAAATCACCCCAACTTGACTTAGACCATTATAATGTTGATCAAAATTTGATACCAATTGAAAAACTCTGAGCAATGCATCAAGATTCCTTTACTATGAGTGAGTATGCACGAGTCCATCTGTCGGCTTACATACATTGTATCCCCTGGGGTCCGTTTCTTATTGGTAATGAGACGCACGCAAGGGAGGAACAATTGTATGACTAACAGGGGATTTTGATCAAGTCAGTAATTTTGATTGTACAAAGTACAGAGGTGATCAAGTTTAATGACTTTGGGTTTGCTCTAGAAAGCGAGTGAAATATTCATGCTTATGAATACCCAAATGATTAAGCCGCATAAAGACTCACGGTGTCCAGAATCCTAACGCTTGTTATTTGCTTTAATATATTTTTGGGTGATCAACAATTATAAGGCTTGAGTATGACCGGTTATTACATTTCTGCCATCTTTACCGAGACTTTTGCTAGAGACTAACACCTCTTTCAATTTGGCTTTTCTTTAAGTTTATATCACTTACTTTACTCTAACAGCTTGTTTAAGACCTATCAATGCACCAATAATTAGGCACACAGTCTTTTAAGCTTATTTCTTTCTGGATTTAGGGTCAAATAATCAGTGTACTATCATTTTCTCTTTTTGCTTCAAAAACTCAAAATTTTGAGAAGCATAAAACAAAATGATTTAAATTGCCCCAGTTAATTTAAGTTTATAAATTAATGGCTATCCTATCCATCTACAAGTAGAGAGCAGGACCAAAACATGCAAGCACGCTTCACAAACTTAATAACTGACTAAATTTCTCAGCTAAAAATAAAGTTGAGAGCTTAACGATGCCCCCAATTACTTTCCATTTGTCAGATAAATAGCTAACCTGAATATTCCAAGAAACTATCAAGACCAAACACATACAATTATATGTTCTTCGAAATAGAAGTAAATAACATAATTCTCAGCGATCATAAGTAAAAATCTTTTTGGTTTTTCTCTTTACAAACTAAAAACACAATCTTTTTGTCTTTTCCGGATTTTTCTTTACAAAGACAAGAAAATTCACATTCTTTTTGACTTTTTCAGAATTTTATCTATACAAACAGAAATCACAATCGTTTTGTTATTTTCTACTTTTAAAATGTTTTTGGGTTTTCAAATGTTGAAATAAAACAAGAAAGAACACAATATTTTTGATTTTTCAAAGTTTTCTAATGTTTTTGGGTTTTATCTATACAAACAAAAAGCACAATATATATTTTTGTATTTTCTAGGATTCACCCCCTAAAACCTAAAAACAATAAAAAAATTTTAACTAGAACAAACTAAAAATAAAGATAATTATCCTAACTTTAGGATCTCAGCAAGGGTCTTCAATCCATTTAAACCAAGCAAAATATTAAAACGTGTTTTATCAAACGCTTTGGTAAATAGATCGGCTTTTTGAAAATCAGTGTGCACTTTCTCAAGATCAATTAATTTCTTTTCATAACAATCCCGTATAAAATGATATCGAATTTCGATATGTTTCGTTTTAGAGTGTTGTACGGGATTCTTGGTGATACTAATAGCATCAGAGTTATCAATCAAAATGGGAGTAGTAAGAAACTTCAAACCGTAATCGCGAAGATGTTGTTGTATCCACAAAACCTAGGAACAGCAACTCGAGGCTGCAACATATTCAGCTTCGGCGGTTGAAGAGGAGACCGTTGTCTGCTTCTTACACTGCCAGGAAACAAACCGGCTTCCTAAGAATTGACATCCCGCTGTAGTAGACTTGAAATTGATCTTGCATCCTCCATAATCTGAGTCTGAGTAAGCGGTAAGATAAAAATTATCATCTTTGGGGTACCATAACCCGATGTCAGGATTTCCCCGTAGATATTGCAAAATACGCTTGACCGCTGCCAGGTGAGTCACTCGGGGACTAGCTTGGTACCTAGCACATAAACAAACAGCAAACATTATGTCGGGTCGAGAAACAGTTAAATACATTAAAGAACCAATCATGGCATGATAGAGGGTCGGATCAACGGTATCCTCCAATTCATCCGGTGATAAATTGTGACCCACGGGAAGAGGAGTAGAAGGAATTTTTCCGGCAGTAATCTTGAATCGGCCCAAGACATTGTTCACATATTTTGTCTGATGAATGAAGATTCCCATCGCAGACTGATGAACCTGCAACCCTAAAAAGAAATTCATCTCTCCCATCGAACTCATATCGAACTTGGTTTGCATAGACTTCTCGAACTCCTTACACAACGTATCATTTGTAGACCCAAAGATTATGTCATTAACATAAATCTGAACGAGTAAAAGATCATCACCAATATTCTTATAAAATAAAGTGCAGTCAGCAGTTCCACGTTTGAAGCCGTTATCCGTCAGATGGTCGGCGAGCGTGCCATACCAAGCTCTCGGGGATTGATGTAGACCATATAATGCCTTGTTTAATCAGTAAACACGGTCAGGATAATCAGGATCTTCAAAGCCTGGAGGCTGTAAAACAAACACTTCCTCGTGAAGTTCACCATTGAGAAAAGCACTCTTAACATCCATTTGATACACCTTGATATTCTTGTAAGCAGCATATGCCAGGAAGATTCGAATCGACTCTAATCATGCAACTGGAGCATATACTTCAGTGTAATCAATACCCTCTTGCTGATGAAAACCTTGTACCACTAAACGTGCTTTGTTTCTCACAATTACTCCACGATCATCTTTCTTACACTTATATACCCACTTAGTCGGAATTGCCGTCTTGACTCTAGCAGGTTTGTCAATAAGATCCCAAACACCTAAACGTGCGAATTGTTGTAATTCTTCTTGCATAGCTTCTACCCAAGAAGGATCATGCAGAGCCACACGAGGAGTTATAGGCTCAACTTGGGATAGAAAACAAGTAAATTTAGCAACAATTGCAATTTCAGATGCGTATAAGCCAGCATGAGCACATAGAGCATTATTGTCACTTGAAGAGGCAACTTGATGTCGTGTCTGAACCCCTACATCAAGGTCTCCAATAATTTTTTCTTGTGGATGGTAATTATGAATCCTGAGAGTAGGATTTTCAGAAACAGCAACATTTTCAAATAAATTAGTGTAATGTTCACCCAATTCAGGAGATTAAACATCACTGTCAAGTGTAATAACTTGATCCACAACTGTATTATCATCAGATGAAGTAGACGCATTATCATCATGAGCAGAAGATTCTTCAATTGGAGCAGCAATTGGAGCTTCAGTATCATCTGAACTTGCAAACCTTGGAATATCCAAATGTTCTTCAAAATAAGCACGAACTAAATCTTCATCTGGATGATCAGTTGATGGAGTAAATGAATTAAATAAACCATCATAGTCAAACATCCAGTCGGGACCTTTCCCTTGTGGAGGAGTAGTGTACTTCTGACAATCAACATGGGACCACTCTTCAACACAACCAGACGTAAAATTGAAAACTCGTTTCTTAGGTGACGCATACCCCAAGAAATACCCTTCAATGGCTTTTTCATCAAATTTACCCACATCCTTTTTCAGCATAGTACAGGGATACCCAAAAGATTCTAGGTACTTTAAGTTAGGCTTACGATTATTCAATAATTAATAACTAGTCTTCTTGAGACGTTTAACAGTGAGAACACGATTGAGTGTATAACAAGCCGTATTCACCGCCTCATTCCAAAACTGGACAGGAAGCTTAGAATCAGCAAGCATAGTTCTTGCAGCTTCAATCAAAGTTCTATTCCTTCGTTCAGCAACACCATTTGTTTAGGTACATACGGTGCACTATATTCACAATGAATTCCCTTTTGGATACAAAAGAAATCCGATATAGTGTTTTTGAATTCAGTTCCATTATCACTCCGAATTCTCCTCACCTTTAGCTTGTAAAGTGATTCGATTTTAGTGATTAGGTTTTGTACCAAAACAGGCGTTTGATCTTTCGAACTCATAAATAAGACCCATGAGTATCTCGAATAATCATCAGTCACGACTAGGCAATACCAGTCTCTAGAAATACTTGAACAATTCACTGGACCAAACAAATCCATATGAATTCGTTCAAGTGGAGTATCAATGGAATTCAATATCTTAGATGGGTGCGATTTCTTCTTCTGTTTTCCCTTTTTACAAGCAACAAAGTGATCTGATAACTTAAAATTTTTCAACGACACCCCCTCTACCAAATCGTTTGCCATTAAATAATTCATTTTTCGAACATGTATGTGACCCATTCTTCGATGCCAAAGTACGGAGTCTTTCTCGGTTGCTTTCGAGACAAAACACGTTTTGATCGATGTAGATACTTTAGAATTCATATTCAAGACATAAGTATCATTTGATCGAGGTGATCGCATGACAATCATGTCCTCGGGAATCATATAACCCGGTTTCAGAATCAGACACTCTTTATTTGTAAATACTGTAGTGTATTGCTTATCACAGATTTGTGACACGCTCAATAAATTATGATCCACTTTATCACAATAGTTAACTTTCTCAAATGTAATCTTCCCATTCGAAACATCACCTTCCTGTGTAATCATACCCCCAGAATTCTTAGCAAATGCCACATAACCTCCTTGAATATTTCTCACGTTTGATAAGAGATTGAGATTTCCAGTAATATGGCGAGAACATCCGCTGTCCATGATCCAGTTTTCACCAGAAATTGTCTTGGATGAACCCTACACACAAAAGAAAATGATTAGTTCAAAAAGGCAGCCCAGGCCTCAGTCTTGGGCACCTTTTGGTTTTCTTGAGAAAAGTTAACCTTAGTTGCATTCAATTGTTGTTCAGCAACTTGAGAATAAGTTACCGGCTTTCTAGACTTTCGTCTTAAGTAAGCGGCTTGAACCACATTTGAATTTTCATTATTGCATAAGGGTGCAGTAGGAATAAACTTAGGTTTAAAGGAACCATGAGTTTCATTCACATGAACAACTTTTCGAGGATGTACATTAGAAAACATAATGTGAGTATCATCAGCATACGACACGGGTCGTTTCAGAATCTCCTTTACCACTGGAATCGGTTTGGAATAGTCCTTGATAAAAGGATGAAGAGTCTGATAATTCTTCTGGCCACAGTTTCTTACTAAATGACCTTGTTGACCTCAAAGAAAACAACTTCGCATATCAACATGATGATGTTGAGAATTTGTTGGAGCATGTGACACAGATGATGACTGATGACTCACATTTTTAGTCATGCTTTTAGCAAAATCATCAGATAATTCAGATTTCTTTTTCAAGTAAAAATCTAAATTAGAACAGTTCGAAAAACTTTTCAACGTGTCAGTTCCGGTAGATTTTACAAATTTAACTTGTTTAGCTTGTTTTAAAACTTGCTTTGCTCTTGTCATCAGATCTGATGAAACTGATGTTTTTGCATGAGTATATTGACGTTCAAGTTCACGAACCTTGGAAGTTTCATTGTAAAACGCACTCTCAATCAGTTCAGGTTTAATGATACTAAGAGGAATGTCTTTTTCAATGAACATCGTATCCATCCCCTTTAACTTAAAAACACGAGCAGATGACGGCTTAAGTGCATTAGGATTTATAAAACGCAACAAATCCTCATCAGAAATTTTGGGTTTTTCTGGTCTCTTAGCCTTCACTGGTTTGACGAACACATCTTGTTTCATTTTAGTTGTGTGCGAACCATACACAGCCTCCTCAAATTCATGAGGTTCACACAGTATGTGATTAGAACTTGGAATGTTCTTGTTCTTGTGTATAATTTCAGGTTCAAACACATCCTCAATGATAACTTTATCAACATTTTCAACAAAAACTTTATTGCTTTGAACATGAGGTTTCTGAGAAACGGATTGGGTTTTAACAGTTTCAGACTTACTTGGTTTAGAATTTTCTGAAATCACAGGCTCTTTAAGAATAAAATCTTCTTCAGTTGGAGAAAAGGATTAATTTTATAATCATTGTGAAATGGTGGTGGAATTTCAACAAAACCTATACCTTTCTTTGAATCCTTTTGTTTTCCAGAAACTTCAATAATTTCATTTAACAGAAAAGATGAATTTCGAAATTTACCCAATTTGTTGTTTAACTCAAGAACCTCATTTTCAAACTCGGTTATCTTTGAACGATGTTTCAAAATTTGTTGAAACTTTTGATCATTAATTGTCATTTTCACAGATAACTCAGCTTTAAGATCATGATTACTTATAGTCAAAGCCTCAATTTTCTCCCTTGAATTTATTTGAGAAGTTAAGGATTGCCTATAAGTATCTTTTAAGGACACAATATCTTTTGGCAAATTATCATTTTGGATTTTTAATGAATCAATTTTAGATTTATTATAATCACATTCAACACATGACACCTTAGAGGTAGATTTACTAACCTCATTCTGTTTGTCCGTACAAGCAGATGTGGAAGAATCACTGATTTTCGCCATACAAGCAAAATTGATTGGAAGATCTTTACTTGACTCATCAGACTCAGACCCAGAATCATTATTAGAAGACAGCTCACTTCCACTATCCTCTTGAACATTTTCAATAAGCCCAATCATTGCCAGATTTGCTTGAGTATTATTACACAGTAGTCGTTGTGACCAATCATCTCCATTAGCTAACATTGCTTGTGACCCGGAACTTGATGGTTTCTTCTCATCATCATTACCTCGTGGTATTGAAGAGTTTGAACTTTGACCACGAGGACCAGTATACTCCTTTTTCGGTTTGTCACATTCTTTTGCAAAATAACCGAATTCTTGACAATTGTAACATTTCACTTTCAATTTGTCAAACCCCAACTTTTTATTTAGAGCGGGAAGATCTTTTCCAGTTCTTTGCATGAATCTTTTTACCTTTCTAACAATCATCGCCATGTTCCACTTTAAATCCATGATTTCCAAGTCATCTGGTCAATCTGATCATAGTCTTCATCAGTTAAATCACTAGTGGTGCTTTTGCTACTAACCAGATTTTCATACGAAGTCATGAAAGCAGATAGAAAAGCAAAGTTTTGTTCAGCTTCTTTCATGTTGGCATTTGAAGGTGCTGAGTATTGAATTGTATTGGGTGAATTTCCCAAAACTCCAGTTGATCCAGAAATACCAGAAGATCCAGTACTTCCAGCTGTATAAAAACAGGCTCGTGGATCACTATACAATGTAGTTGCATTCTCATTTGCAGCTTGAGTAAGAAAAGCAGTCAGTGGAGATATTGTTGAACTAAGAGGCATACTACCACCATAAAATGAAGGATCTTGACTTTCCTTTGAAGATTTCTGACACTTCAGATCATATTCTATGGCTTCAATCTTCTATAAGAATTCAATTGCAGTCAAATATTCATTTAAGAAATAATTGTTTTCCTTGAGTACCATTAAGAATGTAGAATAAGAACTTGGAAGTACACTCTTAATAGTGTCAATTTTATCCCTCTCAGAGACATCTAATTTCATCTTGTCCATCTCAGCAATCAAGTGATTAAATCTCGTTGTCATCTCTTCAACTGTCTCACCTTTCAATAAATTAAAGTTTCTGAATTGAAACTTAAGCATCACCTTTTTGCTTTCAGCCGTGTTACCCATACTTCTCATTCGAATATGCTGAAACAAAGAAGCACATATTTTTATACTACCCACTTGGTGAAAAATATTTTCGGGCAAAGCCATGGTTAGAGTAGAATAAGCTTTTGTTTCTATCTTTAATGTTTTCTTTTCTTCAACAGAATACTATGAGATAGCTTTAAGTGTAAAACCAATAGTCTCATCTCCAATCATAGGAACAGTATAGACTTCATCTAAGAAGTAAGAACAATCAGGATGACCTGATCCTAAATGAGCACGAAACCGAGGTTCCCACTTGGCAAAGTCACTAAACTTCATCAATCTTGGACATTTCGAATGTGAACCTATTTCGGTATCAAGTTGCAATATTTGTTGCATCAACATATTTTGAGACGCCAATGCATACATACCGGCCATCTTTGACAAGTTTGTGTAAAGAATCAAATAGCGAATAAGGTTAATGAACTGTGAAAAGTTGTAGCGAACTGTGAACAGTAAAATAACGAAACAAATCTTAACGAAGTTAAAATTGGTCAGACAACGAATCACAATTGAGTTTAACGAATCAATCAACGAATCAAAAGATTAACAAATCAGGAATTCAAACTAACGAATCGACTAAGCGAATCACAAAGAATCAACTTAGCGAATTAGAGAATAATCAGTAACGAATCACCAAGGAAAACTTAGTGAAATGAGATAACGAATCAGCTACGGTTGATAGCGAATCAACTATAACGAATCAGGTTGAATCAACTATAACGAATCAGGTTGTTACAATCATTTGTAACAAACTCTGACACCTTATGCCACGTGGCAAAGGTTGTTATGACACAAATCCCAAAATGGACGCGTGTCACACAAATCAGTTAACCCAAATAATGAATTAGATCACACGACTCAATTATGATAGCGAATCGTTTAGCGAATAACTTTAAATGAATAACGAATTAACAAACTTAATGAACGAATCAAAGGAAACAAGATAGCGAATCACCATAAGGATGATAACGAATCAGATTCATCTTTGAATCTTCAAATCTTCAACACAAAATTTCCAGAAATCTGGAAATGATGAACATCAACCCAGAAACATGAAATTCGTAATACCAACTCGATACTAAACCAAATCACACAGGTTATCTACCAGAATACTTGTAACACAATCGCGAATCCGATACACGAACCCTCAATACCAAACAACTCCGATTACCAGTCCAATTTTATCACAACACGAACCCTGTTTCGGACTTAAACCAAAACTAATACCAATCCACTCAAAACCAATCCAAACTTCAATTCCAACTCACAAACCCGTACCAATACCTTAACCAACACGGATCTAATCCAATTCGTCCATAATTCAATCAATTCAACTCAAAATTGATTCAAATTCACTCAAACAGAAAACTAACAATATCGAAAACTAATTAAACACTAAATCAAGTGTAATTGAGTTCCAACGGCTCTGATACCACTTGTTGGATCCCGGTGTATCAATTCAATAACGATAACAGATCTCAGATCTACGTATATATTATTAATACCTTACTATAGATCTAGCTCATAACTAACTAACATGAAGATCGAGATAGGATTCGGATAGGGTTTCGTTAATTAAACTCTCAAAACTTAAATTATGCGTGAACAGTGTTCACAATATATAGAAGATAGGTCTGGTTCGCTAACATCCCCTAGCGAACCAGACTCTACTTCGTTACATACATTAAATAACGAAACATCCCCTGATTCGTTAACATCCCCTAACGAATCAAGAGGGAATAAGCTTAAGTCTTAGTTTGCTAACATCCCCTAGCGAACTAGACCATACACATAATGAACTAGATCATAATTAAACTAATTATTACATTAAATATATAACAAAAACGTTAATGATAATTACAAAGACTCAAGACGCAAAACCGTGCACTAACAGCCTTACAGCAATTGTAACTTGGTGGCTTGTCACAAATTGTTCTGTTGTCGGCGGTTGTTGCCGGAGATCTAACCCTAATGGAACCAATAACCTATTGTGTTCGTTACTATTTCCGATCTAGACTGCCCCTACCCGCCAACGCTTCCGGAGCTACTGCTAGAACCATAATACAATTGATTCTCTGCACTGGGTTGTTCTGATTTATTTATGGCTTTGATGCTTATTTATGTGTTTGTTGTTATCAGTGGATTCATTTATATTAAAAAATGCATGAAACTTGAATTGTTTTGCTTATCAGCAAAGTTATCACTGAATATTTCTGGGATTTATACATCCAAGCGGACTTAGCCAAACTAAGATTACAAGGATGTTCATCGATCGGTAGGTAAACTTACTAAATAAATTTGTTGTTTGATTTGAATCTCTTTTACTACCTTTTTTTTGTTTGATTAAGAAAATGAAATTAAGAGGTGTGATGTTGGTACATAATCTGATGTCGATCTCATAGTAGTTACATTGACGAATGTAATTGGTATGCCATTAGGAAAAATTTTCAGTTTACACACTGCCTATGATGGTTTGATTCCAGAATAGAACATCAGGTACATTTACGCCTTTTATGCTTGTAAAGGAACTGTAAAGGAACTGAACGTTTAGTGAGCCGGTTGGCAAGTGGTTTGCTTATTTTCCCATATGTAATAAACAAACTCACATGAACCAAATATCTGAAAGTGTTATTTTTCTTTCCAGTTTAGTATGTTATTAAGTTTTTTGGTTTTTAATTGTTATGTAGGTCAAAGGGTACCAACATTCATGGCGGACAAAACCCCATCACCATTGAAGTATTCAGCAAGATTAATGCTTAAAATGTGCATTATATGATGCGCAAAAAGATTCACTTTAAAAGTAGCAAATAGAAATTGTCCAAGTTCTATGACCTGCAATAAACATGTAATTAAATTGGTTTTTTTAACATTGTGATTGATGTTTACTACTTCTAACGGGTAAAATGTAGGACTTTTGGTGTTTTGGCCAATATTCACCTGTGGATGATGCACTTAATGTAAGTTCCTTTCTCACGATAATAAAACTAGACCGTGTACATTTCTAAAACGGGTCAAAATGTACCCCACGTATCAGATTAATATGCAAAGAACATGGTACCAACTCGACCCGTCGCAATGCGCGGGTACGATTACTTGTTTCATCTAAAGTGTTAACAATTGTTATTTCAGTTTGCATTGGGTCAAAACTCAAAACTAATGCAACAGAGATCCAACCTTTGTATAAAATTTAGTTAAACAATCAAAAGAGCAAAATAAGATGGAAGGGCGGAATGGTAATTACAAAAAATTGAGGTGGACGTAATCATACACTTTGGTCAAATTTACTAACATGGAAAAAAATCAAAATACTGGATTGGTTTGACTTTTTGTTTTGTCAAAGTTGATACTTTCAGGCTCAATTGTCGCTAGGTTTGACTAGCCTCTGAGATGTCTCCTAATGTTTGATTGTTACTAAAATTCAATTCTATTTGATGATATGCTTTGTGAAGTGACCTAGATTTGTTATATTTGTTTATTTTGATAAATGTTTTAAAAGGAATTGTAAGTCCTGAATCTGGATCACTACATTTATGATATCAATATGCAAGTATAGGTGTGGAATACCTATACTCGGTGATTCAAGAACACGATATAGCAATAAAAGTAATACGGAATTGCTTCAAAACACACGTATATTATTGAATACGTCGGGTGCTTAAGCACTTACAATACTGTGATCACAAGACTAAGAATGAACAACCTTTAACCCTACACATAGCATGCCTATATATAGGGACATCAACCAACTAGGCCGGCCCAAACAACCAAAAGCCCACCGAGAACACATAAGTGTTCTCGGCTCACATACAAACCCAAAACCCCAAGCCCAAACAAGTAGAACTAAATACAAACTAAGCTCAAACCACAAAACTAGGCCCAACAATCTCCCCCTTGGTTTGTAGCTTTATCTCTATTCGTGCTCCATGTAGTCAACATCGGCATCCTTCAATGCTCCAGCCCAGAATTTGTTATTGATGATGGACGCAACCATGCTCGTGTATTCTTTGGCAGCTGTTTCAAAAACTGGATCGGATGTAATCTGACACATGCTAAGAGTCGTGATGTCCCGTTCTCCAAACTTCAACAAATCCTTTGGTTCAACAAACCGGTATTGACCTTTCCCTTTTTGTAGCTTAACAATGGTCGTGGCAGTGATAGAATCAGAGAACCAGAATCTCATGTTCTCCAACGTACCATCGGGAATGGCATCTGGTACGGGAATGTAAGTAGCTTTCTTTGTGAGAGGCCACATTACATTCACCATTGTTTTTCCTGTCCTCGGATCTTGAACGCCCTTAGCTTTCTTCAAAAATGACTAGGCAGTCTTCATATTCTGGAAGCCTCTATCGACTTGTCTTTTCAAAAAATCCCAGAATTCTATGCCCCGTTTGTCATTTGACGGATTTGTAAATGGAGCATTTATTAAGTCACTCAAATCCACTTTAGTCCAGGAACCAAAGTCTTTCATCTTCTTATAGTATTCCATCGTTCCTGACTTTCTCTTAACCCACCACATATTCTTATTTGCATCAAACCCCCATGATAGAACTCCAGATCGATCACCGTAGTTGTCAGAGAATCCTTTTTGAAAAGTAACAACATATCTCTCTAGGTGATCCGATGATACAACATTCTGATTTAAGTTCTTCGTCACTAGCAATTTCTTCTTTCCTTTTTCAAGTAGTTTCTTGTTCTGAAGATAGTTCTCCTGCATAGCGAGGATTTGGGAAACCTTATCTGAAACACCTGAGCTTGATTGACCCTGAATGGATGGATCGGATGAACCGGAGGGAATATCTGAAGGGTTTGAGCATGGAATTTCTGTCTCAAAATCAAAATCACTGATAAAATCACTGGACAATAACTCATGGAAAGACGGTTCAGTAACAGGGCTGGTAGTTGATTCTGGTGCTGGTATGGGTGTTGATTCTGGTGCTGGGGTGGATGTTGCGTTGGTTGTTTCGACTTCACTGTCTAACTCGCTGGATCTCAAATCATCCCTTTTTCGTTTACGATGAATGAGATCAGCAGCTGGTTCTTCAACATAGTCTTCCTCAAAATTTTCAGTAACTGTCTGAGGAGGCTTCAGAGCAGTTGACTGAAATAAGAGTTTAGCAGCTTCAAGAGCTCTCATTCTCTCATCATCAGTAAGAGTGACTACTGTTCCTCTTCATCTTCTTCGTCATCAGAAATTTCAAATGTTGCAGTACGTGGTTGAGCGGGCGCCACGTGCTCATCAGCAACCTGAGCTACAACAGGCTCAGCTTCGGTCTCAGCAAAATGACCGAATTTTACTAAAGGGCTTAGTCCCCTATTAACCACTTTGGCTCCCTTCCTAGACTGCTTCATTAACCCAAAGGAATTGAGTCCTATGGACTTCATGTCCAAGGTCTCAACAAATTTAACCAGATTGATGTAGTGAGAATCAAAATCATCTGCAAGAACCTTGGATACATCAGGAACATTTGTTTCTTCTTTTTCCCTTAGATTGCTCATCATTTCATTGAAAACGAATTTGGAATAATTGTAATTCCAATCCATGATCAGAGCAGCATCGGCAGACATTTGAGTGTGGCTGATCTCGTCTGATCCTCCCTTTCTTCCCAAGATACATGTGAAGAACGTGTGCAGTAGGTATCTCCAGTATGGGTGAAACAGCTTCTTGATTCCTGGTGGATAAGTACCTTCGTATCCCATTCTTGTGAGAACCGCAGTAATTTCAGTAGCAGAGTATCTGTTGGGTAGTCGGGTTGATCCCCAAACAGGAGCACCTCTCTGATGATGGCCTCAGTGACAACGACCGGCTTCTTCTGTACTTTGGAGTCGATTGAAATAACTCCATCTGCCCCTTGTGAATTGATCTTTGCATTGTTCCAAAATTCAGTAACCATCTTCTTGCAAATGACAGGGTTCCCCCGAAGAGCATGAGAGATCCTGCAGGTATTGAGTCCGACTATCATCGACTTGAATTCCTTATGAGCCATTGGTGGATCATACAAGTGACCAGCTATATTATGAGTATCCACAAACTTTAATGGGTTTTGATCAGCCATATCTGCACCAAACGTATCAAGTTAGATATTAAATAGATTTGCATGATAGTGCTTAACAATTTGTCCATAATTAGAAGAGAACTTGAATTATTAAAAAGGTACAGGCCCAAAGAATAACACATTTGATGGCCCAAAAATGTATTAATTGGCCCAAATACATAATACTGTGTAATTTTGGGCCCAATCAGCGTGTATTAAGCCCAGTAGGAGGGATCTCGGTCAAACAAATGAGTTCTCGGTCAACAGATTTGTTATCGGTCAATAAAAACAATGAAAGATAGACGAGAACTGAGGTTCTCTGTCAACATTTGACCGAGAACAGAAGTTCTCGGTCAAGATTTGATCTAGAACGAAGTTATCTGCCATGATAGAGAGTTCTCGGTCAACGAAAGTCAAACCGAGAACTCCTTGCCAGCTGGGGACAGAGAACCCCTTTGGATTCCACCTCGGGAAAAGTGTAATCATCTTCAACCCACCGAGATCCCTAAAACCTCCATTAAACCTGCAACATCTTATATATACTCAACCGAAAACCTTAAATCAACACTAATATATCCATCAAAACCCTAATTATTCATAAAACCAATGGTTAATTCATCAAACCATCCATGAAAACGGTTTTTGGCAACACCAAGATAATCCTCAGTAGCATATAAGTCTCATTTGACCTTGTCCAGTACCTGCTAGTCAAAGAAGAACACTTTAAATTGTGATTAGTGAAGAGGGTTTTGATCTCGGCAAAGAAGATTGAGAAAGAAGATCTCGGCTAAGATAATTAGAGAGTTTGTATTTTGTAAAGTAATAAAAGTGAAAAAAGAAGAAACCCTTTACTTATACACAAATTAAACAGGCCGAAAACCCTTTAATGGGCTTAAAGCAAGCTGAAAATTAAGGACAGCCCAACTAGGGTCATGACCCATCAAAAATGATCCAAATCTTTCCAAACCCAAAAGTAAGCAAGCTTAATTTACACAAATGTTTTGAGGAGAGTAATTTCGAGGAAAAATAAAATTGGACAAGACAAAACAAAATAAAATAAAATAAAACTAAAACAAGAAAAATAAATCCACAAACAAATATAAGACAACTCCCTTTAAAATTTAAGGTCGGGATCAAATTTCAGTTCATAGTAAAACTGCCGCCTTTTTTATGAAAAGATCCGAACATGGAATCATATCGTTTAAGGTACTGTCACAAAGATTCATGTTCAGCGTTATTATGTGTAGGTTCCTGGACGGATCTTACACGGGATGTCGCTATCTGCGCAGGTGCGGAATCCCTGCGTAGGTAGATACGAGTGCAGAATATGTATAAATCAAACACACGAGCAATAACCGAACACGTTATATTGATAACCGAACACGTGACTCGAGGTCACTATTACAGACTCTAAAACACGTGAAATGATCTCACCCTAAAACTCGCTCTCAAAACGCTCAACTCCTTTTTCTAAACTGTTACGGCTGAACAGTTTAAATAAGCACGACAACTTCGCCTCAGGCGAAGTTGTCCATAACTTCGCTTATTCAACAAGTTCGCCTGAGCGAACTTGTTGACAACTTCGCTTGTTACAAAAACATAAACACAATCATAAACATAATTACATTACAGACTCGATTACAAACGTTAGACTATGAACTACTGACACACATGTACCAACAGACTCCCCCTTGGCAGTAGCTTCATATCTTGATCTTCAAATCTTGAGTCTTGTAATCTTGCATCTCTACGCGTGCGCTCCCTCTCTAACACACACCGACACCACCCGTTGATATTTCCTAGCTTGATCCTTCCAAGCAGGAATGTAGAAGATCTTCTTCTCGTTGAGCACCTTCAGATCAGCCTGCGATAGATTAACAAGATGCATCGGGTCGTAAACCCTAAGCACTTCTTGTTCATCCTCATCTTCCATTACCGCCTCCGCTGTCTCACAGTCCACAAACCACCATTTTAGGTCTTTGAGCACGTCCTTGGGCATGAGCTTCATCGGTACTTCTTTAAGGCACCGGATCGGTTTATATTTCATAACCATCCAAGGTTTTCCATCAGCTCTCAGACCTCTATCCTTGTCTTCGACAAGTTTCCCCTTTTGTGGTCTCATCAGCTCAAACTTCTTCTCCTTAATACACTCCTTCCACACGATCTTCCCGATGATTCTAGCCATGTTGTCTTCACTTCGGTTTATCAATCCCAATCTGGCTAAATCTTTTACTTCACATTCAGGCAGTGTGTTTAAAGATCTCAACGTTCTCCTGAAGTACTGAATTCCATCGTATCTTTTGATCACGAAGAGCCGCAGCTGCTCATCATATATCCAGCAGATAATACCTTTCTTTGCTTCTGCGTATCCCTTAATATTGTAACTCTTTTTGAACATTTTAGGGATCGCCGGCTTCTTCGTCTTTATGAACCAGTGAGCACAACCCTCCTTCCAATTCTGTTGTTCCTCCCATTCAGTATCATCCTCAACAGTCTTATCACCCATCTCTGGCATCTCAACCTCCGGAATCTCGTGTTCCACGGAGTCATCTACAATCTCCCCCTCCTCTATCACATTGTCAACAGTAATTTGCTCCCCGATCCTCTCGATCTCATCAACCGGCAGCACATCTTCTTCAATCATAAACTCGTCATCATCCCCATCCAGCTCTTTCAATGCGTCGATCACATCTTCAACATCAGCATCACCATCAACATCTACCACGTCGTCACCGGCTGCGCTTGTAGACTCCCCCTCAGCTGTGGACGCCCCAAGAGCCTGAGAGGTTCTTGGCAGCTCACCACCTGCACCTTCCGGTGCATTGGGATCATCGTCTTGATCTTCTCTCCGTTTTGTCCTCAACTCATCTCCCCTACAAGTCTTCTCCCCCTGAGATGCCAAGAATGCCTTGATGGCATCTATTACTTTCCCGTGTTCAACCAGGAGGGAGGCTTGCAGTCGATTGGATTCCACTAGGCTTTGAATGGTCTTTGTCTGTTCAGCAACAATCCGCTCTAGCGATGCAATCCTTTCGGAGTCAGAAGTAGGCGTTGGAGTTGGCGGGACATCAGCAGCAGAAGTGACCGCAGGTGGTACACTTGGTAGCCCTGCAGTAGTAGTGACGGTCGACTCAACAAATCGTGCAACTACCACCGGTGGAGTAAGCGATTGGGGTGGTAGAGACACAACTGCTGGAGCCGACGTCTCGACGGCAGTAACCTGTGCTGTAGAAGGAATAAGAGACATACCAGACAAGGCAGGTGGAGCAAAACGTACCAGCCTTGAAGATTCTCCAGCTCCCGAACCCATACCTGTCCGTTCTCTTCTTGAACGCCTGAGCACTAGTTGAACTGCTTCTTCTTCATCAACTTCCTCATCATCATCGTCAACAGTTCTCGGCCTCTTTCCAGTCGTTCTCTCCCGAGACACCATTAGTCGTCTCGCTTCAGCAAATGTTTCGTCAAGATCGGAGTCAGCTACCGAAGTAACTGCTCTAGTAACCTCCATGACCTGAGAACCTGAGACATCCATATCAAACAATCCATGGCCGCTAAAAGCAGCATCAAGATCGACATCTTCATCAGTAGGCACAGCAGGAGATGCAGCAGCTGGCACAGCAGCAGAGGCAACAGTAGATACAACAGGCGCAGCTAGTACAGCATGGGGTGCTGCCGCCTGATGTGGCTGTGGGTCTCTGAACTCGTCCCCTCCTGCAGGAACATACCCCGGGTTGATAAGATACCCGAACAGTGGAGTATGCCTGGGACGCAGCTCAGGCTTGCTACGTGTGCTCGAAGTCCGGCACTGAGCAAAGATACGCTTTGTCACACATTCGACGTATCTAATAGGGCGTCTCTGCGGTAGCGACGGAGCGACATGATTAAGAATCATTTGTAAGAACCGAGGATACATAATAAATCGCTCGCGCACCACCGCCCTCCTCTGACGATCAATCTCGTAAAATATCAGCTGACTAAACGAATATCGTCTGTTGTAAGTCAGCGCAGCCATGACAGACTGCATCGTCGCGCCCATCCCATCCGTTCCTGCCTTCCTCCCAGACATGCATACAATCAATACATGCATTAGGAAGCGCCACTGATCCAGTAAAAAACCTTTCCTCCTCTGTGTGTCCCCAACGGACCTGAATAACCCATCCTCAGGTACGCTCCATCACGAAAAGGAGCTACGAACTCCGTTGGGTCATCCCTTGTCTCTTCTCCAAACTGCAAAGCCAACAGTATATCTTCAGAAGAAAACTGTATAGCATGACCATTTACGGTTGCTCGCATCACCGGGGGCTCAGGCCTGCAATCATAATATACCGACTGCCAAAAGTCTTCTATGTTAGGCAGTGAAATAGGCAGGGTATTTGTGATCGCATGAAAGATCCTTGGGCGCTGGAGAAACGTGATTATCTCCCTGTAGTCTTCCACACCTCTTGCGTCTGGATCTAACGTGATGTACTGGTTATGGGCCGGAAAGAACTGTCTTTGATCATCACCGTCATCACCACCAGTACCGCCAACAGCAGCCATATCTGCACAAAACAAAACAAGTTAGAGAACGGTTAAGCAACCCACAAGTTCGCTTTGTACCACGAGCGAAGTTGTGATTAAACCTTTACAGGCGAACTTGAAGGTGAGGCGAAGTTGGGAACAACTTCGCTTCATCTGTAAGTTCGTCTAAAAACTGTTAAGTAAATTGGTATAGGCGAAGTTGATGATAACTTCGCCTTATCACAACATCGCCCCAGGCGAAGTTAAAGATAACTTCGCCTCAGGCGAAATTAAGCTTCAGGCGAAGTTGTGGATAACTTCGCCTTAGGCGAAATTTAGCCACAGGCGAAGTTGCGGATAACTTCGTCTAAACCCTAACTTCGCCTGAATCTGAAACGGCGACTGTTCAGATTCATAAGGCCATAGATCCGATGTTTTCGCACTAATTTGAACATCCAGGAGTGAAGAACAACACACAATAATGGTATTAAGACGAAAAGCTCGTCCATGAACACGTAACACCAGCTTTGAAAAACTTGGTTTTGAATGTCCGACGACCCGAGGTCTCGAGCCGGGTAAAAACTATAAAGAACGAGTATGTTTATGAAGGATATCGACAACACATACCCTCACTGAATAATAGAAACTGGAATCAAAGATCGAAATCGGAAAGGAAACAAGATCGCCGGATAAAACTTAAGTTCGCCGGAATAATCGGAATAAGTTCGCTGAAACTGTTGAAATAATGAATTTTACTGTTTAAAAATCCTTTTATAGGGCGGAGTTGGTTTAGGCGAAGTTACGCTTAACTTCGCCTAGGCGAAGTTAAGCATAAGTTCGCCTAAATCAACAACTTCGCCCGAAATTTCAAAATCAAACCTTTAAGTTTGAAGAGTTTTGCAATTAACAATAGAAACTTCCAAAAAGAGTTAAACAAATATGATCATGACCCGGTAACCAGCTATAAAATAATACAACTACAAAAATAGAAAAACTTATAACAATTTAACGAAATAAGGGATCAAATTTCAGTCTAGTTAGGGACCACTACGTTTTTAGAAAAGATCCTAACAGGAATCATACTAACTACGTGACTGTCACTTGGATCCGTGTTTAGCTGTATTATGACATAGAGAAACAGGTTGTAGGCATGTAAATAACTTAAATGGTTTTCATCGTTTCTGTGATACGGATTAAGGTTCAGTTAAACTCAAAATTTAAGTGGGCAACAACTCAGAGATAATGATGCCTTCTATCTATTCTCAAAGCGTATTTGGCTATACCCAAGTCATCCCGAATTGACTTCGACCCATAGTGTTTGATTAACTTGTAGATACTCGTTGTCTGCTTCCCGTTCTCTTCTTACTCCAGAATTGAGAAGTCTTGATTGTTACAATGACACATTTTTTTTTTTTTTTAACTATACATACTTATAGACTTCGGAGTACTAAACCACTGTAAGTCCCGAATCTGGATCACTGCAGTGTCTTGAAATGCTTTCTTCACGGGAATCAGAACACTCACGGGCTCGTGTATGACTGGGTAGTCGATTTTCTGCCTATCATTCGGAAAGATATGTATGAAGAAATTCAAAACTCTTAAGGAGATTCCACGTAAAATCGAGTAGTTTAAGTTAGTATCACATACACTTTTACGCACCATAAAAATTACCATGACATACAATGACTGTTCTAAAGCCTTTTAAGCCTAATAACTTCACTAGTTAAGCACACACAATCAGTATATATATCATTTTCCAAGGTTGGATCAATTTTCTGTTAAACAAGCAAAGAACTTCTTACGAAGTATTAGACTTGAAAAGTAATTTCATTTCCCTATAAAATTTTGATTTCAATCGCCCCGATCACGTCAAAGTCTTCAGGTAAACGGCAATCCTGAAGATCCAATGGATCAACTGGACCGACCACATACAAGTATGTGTCCTTCTTACTAATAATGACCGACTAATTTTCAGCAACTGAAAGAACACACGTCATAACTGCCCCGATCACTTTCAGTCTTCTGGTTAATGGCGATCCTCATTCTCTAAGTCGAAACGAGGACCAAAACATATCCGAGGATATGTCCATCAAACTGAGGTAACCGACTAATTTTAAGCAATAATGACATTTTTTTTTTATTATTTTTTAAATAAACACAAAGACTTGGTTACTCGGGATTGATCATCCCGTTCAGTCAATTAGGTTTTGAAATCTGGATTTATCAAACGCTTTTGTAAACAAATCAGCAAAATTTTCCAGTGTATCAACCTTTTCGATCTTGATCAGTTTCTTCTCAGCACAATCCCGTATGAAGTGATGACGAATGTCAATATGTTTAGTTTTACTGTGCTTCACGGGATTGTTAATTACTGAGATGGCGGCAGTGTTATCAATTAAAATAGGAGTGAGTAAGAAATTCAGACCATAATCGCGTAATTGTTGCTGAATCCACAAAACCTGAGAGCAGCAGTTGGATGCTGCCATGTATTCAGCTTCGCATGTTGAAATTGCAACTGATGTCTGTTTCTTGCACTGCCAGGAAACTAATCTTCCTCCAAGAAACTGACAGCCTCCTGTTGTTGACTTCCGACTCTGATTGCATCCCCCATAATCAGAATCTGAATATGCCAGTAGTTCAACGTCTCCTCCCTTTGGGTACCACAACCCTAGCTTCGGCTTGCCTTTAAGATACCGCAAAATCCTCTTCACACCTTTCATGTGAGATTCCTTTGGGTTTGCCTGAAAACGAGCACAAAGACAAACAGCAAACATTATATCAGGCCTAGAAGCAGTTAAATACATTAATGAACCTATTATTGCCCGATACAGAGTTGGGTCCACATCTGCGTCACCATCTGATTCAGCGCCCAATTTGTGATTGACGCAGATTGGAGTGTCATATGGAGAACTGTCCTCCATCTTGAATCTCTTCAGCACATCATGAATGTACTTCGTCTGATGAATGAACATCCCGTCCTTCTTCTGATCAACCTGCAATCCTAGAAAGAAAGTTAGTTCACCCATAGCACTCATCTCGAATCGTTTCTTCATGACAGCCTCAAAATCCTGACACATGGATACTCTTGATGCAGCAAAAATGATATCATCCACGTAGACTTGAACCAGCAGGAAGTCACATCCTTCTCTCTTCACAAACAACGTACTGTCGATCAATCCCCTTTCAAAACCATTTTCCAGCAAGTAGTCTGATAACGTTGAATACCAGGCACGAGGTGCCTGATGTAACCCATACAACGCCTTGCTCAACCTGTATACGTGATCAGGAAAGTCTGGGTCAGGAAAACCCGGAGGTTGCTCAACATACACAACCTCATCAACTTTCCCGTTTAGGAATGCGCTCTTCACGTCCAACTGAAATACCTTCATCTTTTTAAAAGAAGCAAATGCCAAAAATAATCTAATCGCTTCTAACCGGGCGACAGGAGCGAACACCTCATTGTAATCAATACCCTCTTGCTGATTAAAACCTTTAACAACCAGCCTCGCCTTATTTCGAATGATAATCCCCTTATCATCTCTCTTACACTTGAACACCCATTTTGTGCCTATAGCATGCACATTCTTTGGTTTTTCAACCAAAGTCCAAACTTCCATCTTTTCGAACTGAGCCAACTCTTCTTGCATGGCTTCGACCCACGAGCTGTCCTTTAAAGCCATTTGATAATTCTTTGGTTCAATCTGGCTTATAAAGCAGGAGTACAAACATTCGTTCAGTATACCCGTTTCCTTAATGCTTGTATAGACACAGGTGTGCTCATTCAAGCTTTCTTCTGGTTTGTACACCGGTGGACACATCCCCTAGAACATTCTCCAAAGGGTGATCTTTGTGAATTCTCGTGGTCGGAACAGATCCGACATGCAAATTATCTTCCAAATTTGAAGAGATCTCATCTATGGTTGTTTCTGGCTGAGAGTGAAAAGGATTAATAAATTCATCTTCAGTTGAGGCCGCAGGGGTACCGATAGTGTTTGATGTGGAAGGTTGAGATTTCTCAATCAGCTGTCGTTGCAATAGATTCTCTTCCTCATCAAGTATCATCTTCGTCACAGCTCTTTCGTCTTCTTCAGAAATTTCCAAATCATGTACGTTAAACGACTTAAAAAGCTTAACATAGTCGAAAAGCTCAGCAGGTCCATTGCTTGGTTTTGGCGATTGGTAACTAGTAATGTCGGTGTTACAAACCACCTCCACCTTGCAAGTCGAAGTATTGAAGACCCGTCTGTTGGGAGTCCCAACTACATAACCGACTAAGATTCCTTCATCGGCTACTTCACCAAATTTCGAATTAGTCTTCAAAATCGAACAAGGAGACCCAAATGGTTCAAGACCGCACAAGTTGGGCTTCCTTCCATGCATAAGCTCGTAACAAGTTTTTCCAAGTTTCTTAACGGTTAACACCCTATTCAGAACATAGCAGGCTGTAGCAACTGCTTCAGCCCAGAACATCACAGGAAGCTTCGAGTCTGCCAGCATAGTTCTGGCTCCTTCAATTAACGTTCGGTTCTTCCTTTCAGCCACTCCATTCTGTTGCGGAGTATACGGAGCGCTGTATTGATGTTCAATTCCTTTCTGAAGACAGAAGATTTCCATTTCAAAGTTCTTGAACTCTGTCCCATTGTCACTTCTGATGTATTTAACTGATTTACTCATGACGTTCTCAACCTTAGTAATTAGATTCTTCACCATCTGAGCCGTCTCATCTTTCGTTTTCAGAAAATATACCCACGAATATCGCGAGTAGTCATCAGTTATCACCAAGCAGTAAGAAGTACCACCTAGACTTTTTACATTCACTGGACCGAAGAGATCCATATGAAGTAGTTCTAGAGTACCGGCAATAGAATTGACCTTCTTGGTGAGATGGGTTTTCTTGTGTTGCTTTCCCTTCTTGCATGCTATACATTTGTCTTCAAAGTTAAAACTTTTTAAGGGAACGCCCATCACAAGCCCATTCTTGACAATGAAGTTCATCTTCCGAAGATGAATATGTCCCATTCTCCTGTGCCACAATTCTGATTCTGATTCGCTTGCTTTTGTCATTAAACAAGATTCTCCGGTGGCCATTTCAGTAGACCTCATGTCCATCACATATGTATTCGTTTCACGTGGAGCTTTCATAACTATCCATTCGTCTGGTATTTGAAAACCAGGCTTCAATACGATCGCTTCATTCTTCGTGAAATGGACAGTGTAATCTTTATCACAAATCTGCGACACACTCAGCAGATTGTGCTTTAATTCCTCCACAAAATTCACATTCTCCAGTGTCATTCTCCCATTTGACACTGTTCCTCTACCAGTAATCCTTCCTCCGCTCTCACCAGCAAAACTAACTCTTGCTCCCTGAACAGGTTTTAAGTCTTGCAACAAGTGTTTGTTGCCCGTCATGTGCCGGGAACAGCCGCTATCTTCAATCCAAAGACTATTGGCAGCCCTGTTCAACTGTTCCTGCACAATAAAACAAAGAGTTTGAATCTTGGGACCCAAGACCAATTGGTCTTGGATCGATACGTCCCGTACCCTGGCTTTCTCAAGTTAGCATCAGGATAATTTCTGTAAGTCCTGCTAGAAAATCTCCTTGCAGATTGAGTGTAATGCCTTCCAAACCTATGTGAATTGAAAGTGTTATATTTTGAGGTTTGGTTGGCAAACTGAGGTTTGTTTTTATGAAAACTTGAATTTGTTACATTTTGGCATTTTGAGAAGTTTTCATTTTTAGCAGTATCAAAATGACGCTTATCCTCAGTTTTATTTGGCTTGACACCTCTGAATCTCGGCTTCAGAGGGCAATCTGCAACTAGATGTCCTAATTTGTTACATCTAAAGCAACATCGACTCTCCATTTTCTTGTCAAATGTTGTTTTGGATGTAGAGGCAGTGTTACCAGCCGTTCGTCTCACATAAGGTGGGACGTACGGGTTGAGTGGAGTACTCTTTTTAGAAATTTTATTTTTATCTCCAACGGTGGGTAACCCTACCTTCTCTTTTGTCTGACCAGATTCAGACAACTTATCCGATTCCGATGAGACTGGACTCGAGACAGAAACTTTCACATTTGAAACAGGCGAACTCGTTTCGCCACAGCTAACACTTGGTTCTATATTTGTAACCTTGATAGGAGTTGTCTGAGTAACCTCGAAATCAACAGATTTCTGAACACTCGGATTATAAGTATAGTTGTGGTTAAAGGGTGGTGGAACCTCATGATAACCGATTCCTCCCCTCTTTGCAGAGGTACCTTGATCACTCACGAGGTGATCAAGGATGGCCGAGGAATTCCTGAACTGCTCAAGTTTGCGGTTCAGTTCCACCACCTTCACCTGGTGGTCAGCAATCTGTTTATCCCGATCAGCAATCAATTTAGTTTTTTCTTCTAAAACTTCATAACTAAGATCAATTATTTCAATTTTCTCAGCAAGTTTAGTTTTTAAGCTTTGAATGTCTTTTTCACATGCTTTTATTTTAATTTTATAACTGTTTTCTCTTGCTTTCGTAAAATGGTGATCTTCTTTAATAGTTTTAAAATCAGCATCTAAACGGACGTACTGATCAGTTATTGTTGTAAGTTGCTCAGACAAATTCTCACAACTAGTACAAATATTCTTATTACTTACCTCGGAGCGATTGTCCTTGTCATCTGCCATGAAAGCTGTTTCTTCTTCAGTAGCTTTCTCATTTCCATCAACCTTCTCACATTCTTCAACTTCAGCCTCAGCCATGTTCGCTTGCTCACCAGATTCATTTGAATGCAGGTTCCAGTTGTATTCACCTGCTTCTCTGGTCAACATGGCATTAATCTCTCTGTTAACTCCAGAGTGTTGTGTAGGCCGACCTTGTCCTCGTTCAACCCTCTCATTTCTACATTCTTTGGCAAAGTGCCCGTATTGTTGACAATTATAGCACCTTACCTTGGATTTGTCGAACCCGGGCCTACCACCAACAAACTTTCTCCCAGTTTTCTTCATAAACCGTTTTACACGCCTCACAATCATTGCTATTTGCCATTGCAAATCCATCTCCTCCAAATCATCAGCATCGATCTGGTCGTAATCCTCATCCAGAACAGCAGGGTCCACAATCTTCCCCTGGATGTAGTTTTCATAGGAAGCAATAAATGATGCATAGACTGCAAACTGCTCTTCAGCAGATTTTACACTCATAGGCATCTTGGAATAATTATTGCTTGAGGCATTTGCAGAGAAACCACTTGTGGATGCTTGAGGCTTTGAAGTACTTGATCCTCCAGCAACGAAACAGACATCACCGTTCAAGTTTACAGATTCGTTTCCTTCATGAGAAGAGTCAGGACCTGACTCCCCTTTTGAGTAAAAAGCAGCAGATTCAGGCCTCGAACTTGAGCCTGAGTTAACCTTTGCACCATACATACCAGGGTCTTGTATCTGATCTGTTGGTGTTTCTTTTCGAACCATATTAAGCTCATAAGTTCTGAGCTTGTTTACTGCCGTTTCCAAATCATAATTAGGAAAGTCTCTGTCTTCCCACATAAGAACGGTGTACATTTCCCACTTCGGTGGGAGAGCATCGAGAAGCTTTTCAACGATCTCTTCTTCTCGGTAAGCAATCGAATAATTGTTAAGCTCTGTCATTAGATGATAGTATCTGGTGATAATGTCATCCAGTGATTCGTTCTTCAAATATTTGAAGACGGAGAACTGGGTCTTTAAAAGTTTGATCTTTGATGCACGGATACCCACGTTCCCCTCGAATCTATTTTCAAGAGCATCCCAAAGCTCTCTCGCAGAAGTGTACTTTCTGAAAGTATGGAGAACCTCTTGAGGAAGTGCCATAGTTATAGCTGCATGGGCCTTGCTCTCGGCCTCATACATTTTCTTTTCTTCGTCCTTCATTTTGCTGTACTTCTTAACCACATCACGACCTTCGTATTGCATAGTTGGAGGGATATATCCATCCTGGATGCACACCCACATTTTTGCATCCTGATATTTAATGTATTGGATGAATCTGTCCTTCCATGCCACGAAGTCAGTTCCTTTCATCAACCATGGGGCCTTAGTGGCTGACCCCGCTTCTACTTCCATCTTGACTAAATCAGAGATGTTAATTGACGACATCTTTGCGAAAACCCGAAAACCCGAAAATTAAAAAAAATCTTCCAAACAGTACAGTAGGCGAAGTTAAGAATAACTTCGCTTGAAAGTTAACTTCGCTGAAAAGTGTAACTTCGCTGGGCCTTAAATTCGCTTGACTGGGCGAAGTTAAGAATAACTTCGCTTAGGATGAGCGAACTTATGAGGTAAGCGAACTTGGGAGGTAAGCGAAGTTGAGGATAACTTCGCTTAGGCGAACTTAGGAGGTAGGCGAAGTTGTGGTTAACTTCGCTGAATCCTTATATCTTCGCCGAAACCCTACTTCCAGTGACGGCAACTTCGCCTGAAGAACGGTAACTTCGCCCGTTGAACAAGGAAACTGTTCAGATCTGATTTCGTCAATCTAGCAGTTTCCGATCGATGTAATGGCTTGAAAATGACTGTCAAACACGAGTATAACACAATCCCAATAAAAACACGTCCCGCGAATAGGTCAAACGAGACGTTTTCTACACCCGCGTGAAATCCCGAACCTCACAATCGAGCCTAATGCTCTGATACCAATTGTAGGTTCCTGGACGGATCGTACACGGGATGTCGCTATCTGCGCAGGTGCGGAATCCCTGCGTAGGTAGATACGAGTGCAGAATATGTATAAATCAAACACACGAGCAATAACCGAAACACGTTATATTGATAACCGAACACGTGACTCGAGGTCACTATTACAGACTCTAAAACACGTGAAATGATCTCACCCTAAAACTCGCTCTCAAAACGCTCAACTCCTTTTTCTAAACTGTTACGGCTGAACAGTTTAAATAAGCACGACAACTTCGCCTCAGGCGAAGTTGTCCATAACTTCGCTTGTTCAACAAGTTCGCCTGAGCGAACTTGTTGACAACTTCGCTTGTTACAAAAACATAAACACAATCATAAACATAATTACATTACAGACTCGATTACAAACGTTAGACTATGAACTACTGACACACATGTACCAACATTATGACATTAAGAGACAGGTTGATAGCGTGTATCCCATACTTCGCATGATTTTTCATCATATCATTGATATACTTAAGGTTCAGTTAGGAATAAAGCTTAGATGGACATCAGTCATGGAACTGTGATGCCTCATATCTCTTCTCAAAGCGTATTTGGTTTTCCCCAGATCACCCCAATTTGACTCCAACCCCTTAGTGCTTGATCAAAAGATTTTATACAAAGCAGGCTTAGTTTTTAAGGTTGAACGTTGGACTTAGTGCCAGTAAACTGACAAGCCTTTCATTCGAGACATGACAGGACTTACTTGTGTGCCCCTATCTCTGTAGTTCTAGTTTGACTCTTTAAGCCTTGATTATGAAATAACTATGATAGAAATAAGTAAATGCAATCACAATTTTTTTTTCATCATTAATAATAATAATAGCTTGACGGTACAATATTTTTGCTGATCACTAACGGGCTCGTGTATGACTGGGTAATTGCTTTTCTGCCTATCATTCGGAGAGATGTATCTGGAGACATGCACCTGCCTTCAAAATGACTCTCCACATTAAGTTTAGCAAATTTAGTTTATCTCACTTTAACTTTTACGCATCATGGGAAGCTACCATACACATCAATGACTGTTCTAGAGCCTTTTAAGCTTAATAACTTCACCCGTCAGGCACACAGAAACAATTTATCTATCACTTTTCAACGGTTAGATCAATTTTCATTTGAAAATATTTTAAAGCTTCTAAAAAAGCTGTTAACTGAATAGTAATATCACTTCCCTGGGAGTTAATTAAAACATACGTGTTAAGAATTCAGTCACCCCGGCCACTTTATACCTTCAAGTAAATGGCTATCCATTATAACCACAGGTGGTTAACTGGACCAAACATGCATGAAAACACACGTCCTTCCAACTCAGAGTTACCGACATAATTTTAAGTGAAAGAATACAAAACACAAAATTCATCATAATCGCCCCGGGTGCTTTCAGTTGTAAGGTAAATGGCTATCCTGTGAAACTACAAGTAGAACACCGGAGCAACCATATATAAGTATATGTCCTTCAAACTTGAGCAACCGACATAATTTTAAGCGAAAATGAATCTTGAAAAAATGTGTACAAGTATATGTCCTTCACACTATTTTTGACATTTTGAATTTTCAATGCACACACACTATTTTTGTCTTTTTGATTTTTCTCCCCCTAAATTTGTGCAAAAATAAGCAAATATGTACAAATTTATCCCCAAAAAGACTCAATCCTCGAAACGAAGCATTTTAAGAAAACCCACAAGCACATTAAAAATTGTTGTTCCGACCGATTTTGTAAATAAGTCCGCCACGTTGTTGTTGGTGTGGACTTGTTCAAGATGAATCAATTTCCGATCGAAACAGTCACGAATAAAATGAATTTTAACATCGATGTGCTTGGTTTTAGAATGTTGGACTGGGTTTTTCACAATAGTAATGGCCGCATCATTATCACAAAAAATAGGAGTGTTAAGAAATTCCAAACCGTAATCCAGCAACTGGTTTTGCATCCAGATAACCTGAGAACAGCAAGTGGATGCGGCAACATACTCTGCTTCGGCTGTCGAGGTGGACACTGTTTGTTGTTTCTTACACTGCCATGAGATTAGTCGATCTCCGAGAAACTGGCAACTGGCTGACGTGGATTTCCTGTCAATGTCATCTCCACCATAAATGCTATCAGAAAAAGCATAAAGATCAAATTCTGATTGTTTGAGATACCAAAGACCTAACTTCGGTTGTCCCTTCAGATATCTAAAGATACGTTTAACAGCAATTAAATGAGAGAGTTTAGGATTAGCCTGGAAGTGAGCACATTGACAGACTGCAAACATTATGTCAGGACGGCTAGCTGTGAGATACATCAGAGACCCGTTCATCGATCGATAGTATGTTTGATCTACGGGACTCCCTTCAGGATCAGATGACAATTGCGGTCTTTCTGCCATTGGAGTATTAGCACTCTTGGAGTCTTGAAGTTCAAACTTAGCCAGCATATCTTCAACATACTTTCCTTGATGCAACAAAATTCTTGTCGGACTTTGGCGACCTGTAAACCCAGAAATGTTGTCATTTCACCCAACGAACTCATCTCAAATCTTTTCTTCATAACACCCTCAAATTCTTTGCACAAATCAGCACTGGTAGATCCGAAGATGTTGTCATCAACGTAGATCTGGACCAGAATGAAGTCTTTTCCGACTGTTTTCCGGAACAAGGTTTGATCAATCGTTCCACGCTTGTAACCGTGGTCAAGAATATGTGCGGTCAATGTAGCATACCACGCCCATGGAGCCTGATCTCGTACAAGGCCTTGTCTAACACGTAGACATGATTTGGTTTCTTGGAATCAACGAAACCCGGTGGCTGATCAACATAAATCTCCTCTTTGACCTCACCATACAAGAATGTTATTTTAACATCCATCTGATATACTGTGAACCCCATATACGATGCATATGCCGGAAAAATTCTAATTGCCTCAAGTCTAGCTACTGGAGCATAGACTTATGTGTAATCTAACCCTTCAACCTGACGAAACCCACGAACTACCAGTCGTGCCTTATTACGAACAATAACTCCCGTGCCATCTTGCTTGTTCCTAAAAACCTATCTTGTATCAAGAGCTTTCTTTCCTTCCGGCAGTTTAACCAATCTCCATACCTTCAACTTATCAAACTGATTCAGTTCTTCATGCATAGAATCAACCCAACTAGGTTCTTGAAGGGCCATCTCAACATTCTTTGTCTCGATTTGAGATATGAAACAGGAAAACATACAACTGTTTATGTGTCCGGTCTCACTTCTGGTGGACACACCTGCCTCAATGGGACCTATGATGTTTTCAATTGAATGATTCCTTTGGATTCTTGATGGAATTAAATGATCAGAAACATCACTATTAGGTTGAAGATTTGTTACGTTCTCCCCGGAATCAGTAAGGGGGTTTTTCCAACCAGACGTTTCTATACTGTGACAGTACGAGGTGCCGGCAACGTATTCATCTGGAATGGCGTCGGGAAACAGTGTGCTCCCGAATATCTGACGAACTGAACTCTCCCTCTCAACATTTGCAGTATTCTCAGACGAGATTGGTGAACAATCGGTCTCTGAAGATTGTTTAGGCTGATTATTGATTGTGGTCGAAACATTGGTCAGCTCAGTAGCCTCATCATCCAGTAATGGAGAAATATGAGAGTGACTGAGAACTACCTTGTGTAACTTCCACTGTGGGACCACCTTGAGAGTCTGTGTTGATGACTGGAAATACATTGAAGGGCTTGAAGAATTCATTGTAGTCGAATAACCAATCGGGACCAACACGGGCGTCAGTTTCATTTTCTTCTAACCAACGAACTTCATAAGACTCTAGAATCTACTTGGTTGACTTGTTGTAGACCCTATATGCTGTATTTCCCGCATATCCAACGAAGTAACACTCATCTGCCAGGGCCCCAAACTTTGGAGTGGTTTCTAGATTTAGTAAGGTGCACGGACACCCAAAAGCTCTGAAATGTGCGACAGTGGGTTGATGACCATAAACAATCTCATACGGAGTCTTCATCTTGGACTTGTTGATTATCACCCGATTCTGAACATAACAGGCCGTATTAATGGCTTCTGCCCAGAAAAACAGTGGCAGTTTAGAGTCACATAACATCGTTCTTGCTGCCTCGATTAGAGTTCTGTTTCTTCTTTTAGCGACACCATTTTGTTGAGGCGTCCGCAGAGCGCTGTACTGACGAAGTACCCCCTTTTCTGAGCAGAAATGATTCAGAACTGCATTCTTGAATTCCATTCCATTATCACAACGGATTCCTTTCAGCTTTAGATTCAGTTGATTCTCCATTAACACCACAAACTTCTTGATCAGATCTGCAGTTTCACTCTTATTTGACAAGAAAAATACCCATGTAAAACATGAGTAGTCATCAGTAATAACAAGACCGTAAGAGCTACGAGACAAACTTAAAACATGAACCGGCCCAAAGAGGTCCATATGAAGTAACTGGAAAACTGACGAGATGGTATTAATTAACTTAGGCTTATGAGATTTTCGATGATGTTTACCCAAAGCACAAGCAACACATTTTTCAACAGTCACAAAATCCTTGATTGGTATGCCACGCACTAAATTGTTTTTAGCAAGACGATTTAGATTTTTTATATTAGCATGACCAAGCCGACGATGCCAAAGCATTGCATTATGTTCTGACACTTTTGAAAACAAGCATGTTATTTCGTCAGGAACATTTTTGTTCATATCGATCACATAAGCATTATCTTTTCGTTGTGATCGAACAAGAATCCATTCTTCTGGTATGATTATACCAGGTTTCAGAATTAAGCACTCCTTTTTAGTAAAACGAGTTGAAAAATCTTTGTCACAAATTTGTGACACACTCAACAGACTATGCTTTAATTCTGGAACAAAATTAACATTTTCAAACTTGAAAACACCGTTACTTACAGTACCCTTTTGAGTGATCTTTCCTTTCTCTCCTCCCGCAAAGGAAACATACCCACCATTAAATGTTTGAATGTCGTGTAGCTGGGTAATGTCTCCTGTCATGTGCCTGGAACAGCCACTATCAACATACCAAGGTCTGATGATATTCCTCCATAGCTGTCCCTGCACGAAATGCGGGATTAGTTAGTTTTTGGTACCCAGTCCATACTTACACTGGGTGACCCTGATTCGTCTACAGTTGTCACGGATTGCCATGACATATCCTTTTGATCATCAAAAATAGATTTTGTTGAATCATTTGCCGGAGATTTAGGCTACCATCTATGTCTGTGAGACTTGGAGTTAAATGTACGAATGGTTGTCGTAACCTCCAGTGATTTGGACATAGGAGTAGACGAATCCGCCCTTTTCTCCTGTTTGGCCTTAGCCTTAGTATTCATATTTGAGTTTGACTTTGAGACATCTTTTCTGACCATTCTTTTGTATCTGTTCGGTTTGGTCTGATGAGGACTAAACCTGCCAGATTGTTTCGATTCCAATCATCGTCAAAGGAACTAGCTGGATAGTGCCTGAATCCTTGTATGTACGCATTACGAGGCACATATGGCATATTCCTTTGATAAAATCCGTAGTAGGGAATGTACGGATGATGTGGACAGTTTCTGGCAATATGACCAGGAGTGCCACAGTTAAAACATGTTTGACGTTTTATGAAAAATTCATTCTTGGCAACTCCTTGACTGGACTTTAGTTTTGCGAGAATTCATGTCACCCCTCTTGAACTTATCACCTTGTTTGTCATTAGAGCATCCCTCCTTGACAAACTTAGGTGCAATATGTTTTTCCGAATTTTTTGAATTCTTTGAAGTTTTGTTTTTATTAGAAACCACATTATTAGAGTTTAAAGTTTCAACTGAATCAATTACACAAGTATCCTTGCTCTTTAAAACAGAGCCCACACAAACAGTCGAAATAACAGAATTCAAAACAGGAAGTTCTAAAGAAGCATTAGAAACAAAATTATTATCAAAATCAAAGCTAGGGTCGTCATCCTCATCAGTCCACTCCTTCACAATTACTCATTATGCACATGAAGTAGACACATTAGAATCGTTCATACTTGAAGTAGATGTACCGGCATTCGCAGAGCCAGTCCCCTCACCCTTACCTTGTGTACCATACTTCAAGTCCTTTATCTTTTCCTCATGTTCTTTGTTGACAGGAGTTGGGACATAATTGTGGTTGAATGGTGGGGGAACTTGACTGAATCTTATCCCCTCACCTTCATTTTCTTTCCACCATAGTTGATTTTCAATCATTGAGTTGACAACTTTACTGGACCCGTCGAATTTCTTAAAATCAAATTCAGCCTTTTCAAACTTGCTAGTTAAATTTAAAATTTCTGACTTGGAGGCCTCTAATTTAGCAGTCAACTCAGCGATTTCTTGTTTAGCATCAAGATGGTGACAACTCTTTATGCTAAAATCAGATTTAAGTTTTTTAATGTCTTTGTTAAGAGATTCTATTTTGTCAAGAAAACCTTTTTCATTTTTCTTAAGTTTAAAATTTTCTGATTTTATTCTTTCCATGTCTGTGCTTAGACTGTCATTGTGGAGTTTATACATTTCTATTTTCTCACCACAGTTTAATGAACATGGTTGAAAACGTACCTCAGATGAATCCGGTGAAGTGAATGCCATGTATGCAAACTGGAGTTCCTTGACCTTCTCCTCAGCAATGTTTTCCTCTTCAAAGTCTTCAACTGTTGCGAAATTTGCAGTTTGATTTCCAATGTTAAGCGCAGCCATCTGATCTTCCCACGAGAATGTTTGAGCAACCATACCTCTTTCACCATTTCCCGAACTGCCTCCAACATCACCCCGAACATTCCCGACTGGAACCAATGCCCTCTCCGTATTTCCTTCCTTAGTTGGATTAGTGCATTCACGAACAAAATGACCCGGCTCGTGACAGTTGTAACACCTGAGGGTCTCTTTGTTAAACCCCACCTTTTGATTATTAGGCATGTTCCAATTATTTCTACCTGTCCTCTTAGTAAACTTCTTTGCACGAAAAGCTGCCATGGCAATTTGCCATGAGATGTCCATTTCTTCAACATCGTCGGGATGAATCTGATCTAGTTCAGCAGTAACCACCGGTTGAACCAAGTCTCCGGCCAGAAAGGCATGATAACAGTTCATGAATCCCGCCATTAGAGCGATATTCTCTTGAGTTTCTTTAGGTATAGTGGAAATCTGGCTGGGGTTTAGACTGGGAGTGGTTTTACCAAAATCATTTGTAGACTGACCAGATTTGGTGAAAAATACTGGAGCTGGATTAGGTGAATTTGATGATGATGATTGACCGTGGGTGGATGAAAACACCTGGAAGTTTTCCTGTGGTGGTTGTTGAGTGGGCTTGAACAATGAAAAGCTATCTTGAGAGATGAGAGCACTGTTAGAAGCAACGTTATATCCAGCAGCACTATAAGAACTAGCATGATTTATTGCCCGTTGTTTATCATCCATATCGCAGGCTTTAATAGTGACAATCATTTCAGTCATGCTCATTCTGTTAAGATCTTTGGTCTTTTTGATAACTGCAACATTCATGTCCCAATTTTTCGGCAGAGAGTTTACTAACTTGTTGTTAATCTCTGAGGTTTGTAGAAAGATCCCAGCAGTTCTCATTTCAGTTACAAGGGATATAAACCTCTGAAGTTGAGATTCCAACGTCTCTCCCAGAACATGATTGAACATATTAAATTTTTGTCGCAGCAAATCTTGGCGAGTTCTCTTCATATCCTCATTTCCCTCATAAACTTCTATCAATGCAGCCCACAACTCCTTAGCTGATTAGAGTTCTCTAAACTGAAGGGCAATCTCGGGTGAGAGTGCCATAGTTAGAGTTGAAAGAGCTTTCTCATCTTCTTCAAATTTTGCAAAGTCATCATCATCGTATAGAGCAACTGGTTTCACAAGAACCTCGGTTGAACCATCCCTTTGATAGGTGATCCTTTGAGGTCCCCTCACAATGATTTTCCAAATTTTTGAATCTTTCATCTTGGCATAGTGTTCGAAACGGAATTTCCATTCACTGAACCCCTCATGGGATAATAAACGAGGTATACGAGTAGCAGTGCTCATGATTGAATCAAGTTCTTGTGAAGTGAAGAGTTGATGGAGCTGCTGCCATTAGTTAACTGGGCCATTTTAATTCAAGTCCAAATAAGATTAAGTTCAATTTAAGTCCAATTAAGGGTCCAAGACTAACAGGCCCAAAGCAACAGACTCGGCCGAGAATGCGTTGAACAGGTGATGACCAAAGTTGACCGAAAACTCAAGTGTTGACCAAAGATTGACCGAGAACACTCTTGGCCGAGAACTATTGACTGAAAACCAATTTTCTGACCGAGAACTATTGACCGAAAACCACTCTTGTCCCAATTTGTTGACAAATTATTGACCGAAAACCACTCTTGGCCGAGAACTACGAGGAGCCGAGAACAAGCAGTCACAGAGGACAATAATCAGCCGAGAACTACTGATTTTTGAGAACTACAGAGGCCGAAAACCAAAAAATCTTCAACTGAATTTTAACAAATTTTCAAATAAAGTGGGATTTGATTTAATTTCCAAGTCAAATCCAATCTTTATCCAAAAATAGTCCAATCTTCTTCTCCGAACACTGTCTCGCCGGAAAAACTTAGATGCCACCGGATAAACTAATTCTCAAATCTCTGATATCACAATAACGAGCCTGAATATGGTCTAAGGCTCTGATACCAATTGTAAGTCCCGAATCTGGATCACTACAATTATGATATCAATATGCAAGTATAGGTGCGGAAGACCTATACTCGGTGATTCAAGAACACGATATAGCAATAAAAGTAATACGAAATTGCTTCAAAACACACGTATATTATTGAATACGTCGGGTGCTTAAGCACTTACAATACTGTGATCACAAGACTAAGAATGAACAACCTTTAACCCTACACATAACATGCCTATATATAGGGACATCAACCAACTAGGCCGGCCCAAACAACCAAAAGCCCACCGAGAACACATAAGTGTTCTCGGCTCACATACAAACCCAAAACCCCAAGTAGAACTAAATACAAACTAAGCTTAAACTACAAAACTAGGCCCAACAGGAATTTAATTAATGTCAATATGTAGATACATAAGATATATTTAATTATGTGGAAAAAAAGTTAGATTAAACACGTCAACTTAAGAATGTTTTAAAAGGTATTTTATGATTGTGCTGGCAGTGTTCTTCTTCGCCCAGCAACCAATTAAACCAAAAACCGAACCAAAAATAAAATAAACCGAACAGAATTCTAATTTGGTTACTCGCTTCGTTTTGTAATCATAACAGAATTCTTATTCAGTTATCCAAATGTCAACAGAAATAAAGGACATGAAAATAGTAATGATCTGCAAATTGTTTTTCACTCGGCTTTAAGACTGGTATATTATACAAGGATTTAATCTGCTTGCTTATTATGTTTTAACATCACTTTTATTTGATGATATGGCAGAAGCACTTCTTCCACTTCATCTAGACAAGATTTACTTTCTTCTACAAGAATCGATCAACACAAATAATGGCATTTAGGCCCACTTGGCTGTTGTTCGAGCCTATAAACATACTCTAATGATCATTTTTTTATGAAGTGTACGACATGCAGAGTAACGTTTCTTTTCATTATTACTACTTTATTATGAAGTGTAGCTGCTTTCTTTGCCGATAAATATACTCTAATGATTCTTAAAGTTGTTTTCATGGTAATGTGAACTAAGTAAGTTGTACTTTTTTGTGTAGGCTTAAAAACTTTATTTTTTCCATTGTAGAAAACGCTAAAAAATTCATACTGGCAGTTCGTTTCTTAACGTTGTTTAGCAGGTTAGACACTATGTGATTAAGATAAGTATCAAACATGAAAACGACCTTGGTTAACACTTTTCTTTGTGGTTGAGCATGACAGTTATACATTTTATGTACCAAGAAGGAAAAACAAATGTACCCTAGCCTTCTGATTTTAAATATTTTAAAAAGGTACAAAATTGTATAACATAATTTTTTGTTAAACATGTCTTATCGAGTCTAAAAAGATGCCCAATTTACCAGTCCTACAGTCGCATTAGTGAGATTTATACATTTTAGATCACCCTTTTTCATTTAAATGACAACTTTAATATAATAGTAATATGAATCTTTGGAAATAAACGATTTAACAAGTCCATTAAAGTTGCCTTTTGGCGGCTTCAACACGATTGACCCTTTTAGATAGTTTATGAATCGGTTAAAAATTGATTGTCGGCCATTTCATTTCCTTTGTAGTAATGGTCCAGATTTTTAAATAAACTAATCTAGGAGGTTATGAATAATTTAGTATGTCAACGTCTTTTAAACATGTTAACATGTTTCTTTTTAAACCCATTATGATCCACAAAATCTGTATGTTACATGACATGCATCATATTATTTTTATTGGCAGCCTTGGACTTCTATGCACTTACGCTCCAAAGATACGATAGAAGTGTATTGGAGCTGAAACAATCATACATGCATCCCTGTGCCATAACAAACCAAGTCGATACCTAATGTTGTGTCCCTGCCACAAAACTCTGTAAACTTCATTATAAGTATATGATCATGACTTTCATAAATAGTGGATTTATGAAACTGTTACTAGTGTAGCATTAGCTGTGTAATTACACTTTCTTCTGCAAATGATTATGTTTCTGCTTAATAATCTAATAAATCGTTTGTGTTGTTTTCTTTTGGAATTGCAGATATTGGCATGGTTCACGGAAAAACCTTAAAAGCAATATATCATTTAAACCGATTAGGTAGGAACCGAGACACCGATGATCATGACTTGCATAAATAATGGGTTTTGTGATTTGGTTCAGGTCAAAACATGTTATTTCATAACTGAGTCAATTTGTTTCGTACATTTGAATTTCCTTAATTTAGCACACATTAAATCTTTTAATCCATAAGCAAATACTGAGATAATAATTAAATATTATATAAAAATCTTTACAAGTGAATTAATAGATTGAAGTTTAGGGTGTTGATCTTTGAATCATAAATGATGGACCCAATGTGACTTGAATTAGCATAAGTGCATCAAGTGTACGACGCCTTTCACATGACAACTCAAATAATCTCTACAACCACCTATCACATAAGACAAACTGCACACTAAAGTATGTCAAGAAGTGTTCTTAGATTATGGTTCAATTACCTCATGCAAGCTTAGTCTCTTTGTTGCTTTATTATTTTTAAGGTTTTGTTTAATTTTATATTCATAAGAGTTGGTATTGTTTGATATGTTATGTTGGATAATCAGTGACGGACCGAGAAAATTTAGCCAGTGAATGCAAAAGAAAGTTCAACCTAGATCTTGTCAATTCAAATTAAAACAATTCAAACCAAAATGGGCCGGGTCAAACCGAAATGGGTTGAGTAAAAAATTTACATTAAACAAACTACGTATAGAAATGTAAACAATAAATTTCATTAAAGATAAACAAAATACATATTAGAATTGACCTCACGAGATTTCATATTTTGAAAACGGTCAAACGGACAATTATAGCTTCATTCGTAACACTTAGAAGTGCTTCTTTTTCAACACTACAAATTACACAAGCATTCAAAAAATCTTCACCAATTCGATTACGTAAATTTGTCTTTACGATTTTCATTGCCGAAAAACATCTCTCAACCGTTGCGGTTGCAATAAGCAAAACTAATTTTAGCTTTAATAATTTGTAAACCAAATAAAAAGAGATTTGTTTCCTTGTTTCCATCATAACTCTAGCAATATCCGCAATACCTTTCAGATTAGCAATTCTTTCATCATTTCGCACACTATCAATGTACAAACTAAGTTGAGATGCAAGAATAATTGTGTCCCCATTATCAAATCATATGGATAAAACTCACACACTCTCATTAAATTTGATGCATCAAACTTAGAAATTGAATCATACGGATTGACAATTAACATATTTTGAAGTAAATCCATGATAATCTCATTAAAGCGATCACCATATTCTTGAGTTTTCATATCGACAAACTGTTAAAACAATCAAAATTATAATAATGTTGATTGGCGATTATGTACCTTTGTTTTTTGGGTCTATAACCACTGCCATCGACAACATATGAAGCCGTCATCACCCTAATATGTTCGCCTCCCACTAATTCCAAATGTTCAATTAAAGTGGTTGAACAATTAACTAATATGAGCTTAATTGTTATTGTTTATAACAAAATTAAATTAGGGCTTAAAATTTAAAAATTAAAGTTTGGGGCACTAAAACAATTATGCGTGAGTCACTAAAATTTTTTTGGATGGGTCACTTGGGTATTTGGACCTAATATATTACAAAATTATAAAGGGAACTATGGACTTGAGTGGGAGCAAACGCCCCCTGACCGAACACTAAATTCCCCCCTGTAGATAATAATGTGTATAGTAGAGGGTATTTGTTTCTTGCATTTTCAACTTCGTAAAGTACCATAATGAACCACATTAGCTAACTTATAAGAAAAATTTTAATACGTAATTGTGTTTAAATGTGTTTATATGATAATGTTTTACCAATTTCATGGAGGACTCACGTAGTCCTTGATATATATATATATATATATATATATATATATATATATATATATATAGATAACTTGTTTATGCTTACTAACCATACTTAACTTATGCTCATTTTAGTTTGTAGTTCATATTTATTGAGTTCCATGGTTATGGGTTATAGAGACTAGCCTCGGTTTAACCGTAAATAGCTCCAAACCGTAAACCGAACTTTGTTTACTAGTTTTGTTAAATAATTGTATAAACATGCTTTATGTTAGAGTTAAGTTTCTAAAATAATTTTTATGATTTCCATGGTTATGGGTTCGTAGAATCTAACCTCGGTCTTAACCCGGAACAAGATCCGAACCGGAAACCGAACTTTTGTTTAAAGACTTTATTGTTGACTTTTTAATGTAAAACTTAAGTATCATCATTTATAAATTTTTATAAAATTTCTTTGATGTTTGTACATGTGGTAACCATTCTTGATCTTATTCCGATTTGGAAACCGAACTACCGATTTCACTCGCTTAGGACACACGAGTGTATTTCTAGCAATTAAGATTTGTATATTTCTTTAAAAATCATTTATAAACTGATTTTAATTATTTTCTCAAAGTACTTAGAATGTTGAATCCAACTTGATCTTATAACAAAGTTTGGACCGACAAAATCGAACACTCGCTTAACGGACGTTGTTAGTTCTAAAACAATAGAACTACATACTTGGTTAAGTCTTCTTAAATTTTAATGAGTTATCTCATAACATTCATTATTTTGGAAAGTTGACTTTCGGTATGACCAATTACCAAGACCCGAATCAACAACCCGAACACTCGTTAAAACCCGTTTTAGTATCTATATTATAAAGGGACTTGCATTCTTGCATGTTTACCCACCTTATTACTTAACATAGGTTGAGTAAAATTAAGGGCTAGATACTTTAACCCAGTTTCGAGCAAACTTATATTTTTTAAAGGACTATTATAATAATTTCTTAAACATTTACATTTTAAACCTTAAACTTTAAATTGTTTGCATTTCTTATCATTTATTTTATTTAAAGACTTCTTAGACAACCTTTCTAATACAAGACTTCCTTTCATCTAGGCTTTGCTCGTTAAACCTCATCCTTCCGGTTACTCATCATTTTACCGATCAAGTTTATTACTTGAACGTGAGTACTTTCATTCCCCGTTTTCTATCTTTCGTTTTAGGGGTGATATTGCATACCTGTTCAAACTAAATGTTTTATACTTGAGTCTTAAACCACAAACTTTATTGTATACCTTACTTAAATAAATGCTCGAGTTGGTGTTATATGTGTGCATGCTTAATTGTTAATGTGTTTACCGCTTTTGGTTGGTTGATTCATAAATCCGAGTATATTTGGAATCCCCTTATAGAAAGGTGTCGTTAATGTATTCTTATTAACGGTTTCATATAAATTCGAGTCTATTTGGAATCCCCTTATAGAAAGGTGTCGTTAATGTATTCTTATTAACGATTCCATTATCTAAATTGTTGCTATATTTATTGTTTTGTATACAAGTTGTGGAATTTCCTATTATATACTTATAGTTCGAAACTTTGAAATTTCTCACCAACCCTTGTGTTGACAAATTCTATTTTATGCAATGGTTACAGGTTTGAATTTAGGTTGACTCGAGAACTTGAAGAAAAATGTTATCAAGACTATTAGGATATTAGCAAAATGAACAATATATTATTTGCTTTGATTAATTTCGGTTATTGTATGAACAAGTTATGTGACTCTTTATGATTTTATGAATTTAAATGAGTTGATTAAATATTGTCACTTTAATAGTGTCTTGTGTTCTTGGGCAATCCGTTGCACCCCGACATGTTTCGCCACCTTTGGTCGGGGTGTGACACCGACGGTGGGTGGTGGTGGTGATGGACGGTGGTGGTGGGTGGCAGATGGTTGGTGGTGGGTGGTGGGTGGTGGTGGTGGACGGTGGATGGTGGTAGTGGACGGTAGTGGTGGCGGACGGTGGGTGGTGGTGGTGGTGGCGGATGGTGGGTGGTGGTTGTGGCCGACAGTGGGTGGTGGTGGGTGGTTGACGGTGGTGGTGGCAGACGGTGGGTGGTGGTGGTGTTGGACATTCGGTGTTGGTAGGATGTTAAGAAGTGTGAAGATGTGTGAAGAAGATTGGTATTAACATATTTTTTAAGATCATAAAGTAGTTTTTAAGATATTTTTATTTTTTTAAAACAAAATATCTTCAGAGGCTTATGTTTCCGCGCCTGCGGACATAAGCCATTTGTAGACGTTTGAAACAAAAACAAACACAACCTAAATTTCAACTCTAACATCTCACCAATTAACATACATTCAATCCTTTATGTTGATTAAAAATCACAATACCCATAAACCTACTTTATTAACAAATATTTCACAAAACACAATGTATCAAATAAACACTCATACGCCAATATTTTAGGAAGCACCCTACACAACATCCAACAAACCAGGGCCGACCCTGATAAATCGTGTGCCCCGGCCAAGAAGGAAACAATATGGCCCTTAAGCTTTAACATACTAAATAATGTAAACAAATTTTTAAACGAGGATTAAAGTTATGACAACAAACATAACAAGTATCAAAATAATGGTATTAGATAAAGTTTATGACACACTGAATAAGCTAATAATAGCTAACCGAGGATTTGTGAAGCTCTCATAATATTCTTGATAGCAATTTGGTGAATCAACAACTTATGTTCTATAATATTTCGTTTTCGATAGCTATCATCGCCAACCAGCTAAGTCCTTCTTGGGGCATTGTGAATCGTAAATAAGATTTCAATAACTACACTTTCGAAAAACTCCTATCTGCAGATGTTAATGTGACTGCTGGTATTCGAAGTTGATGTTTTTGTTCTCCCGCCGCATATTCATATTATTTAACTTTTAATGATTAATAGAAAGTGATAGGTTTTTTTTCAATTTTTAATGAGCCTATAACGTGTTAGGTAATTTAAAAGGAAAGTGGGTCTAAAAAGTGTGTAGGTATTATAAAATTGTGGGATTATAAGCGTTAGGTATTCTATAAATATATAACATAAGGAATTTTTTAAAAATTTGTGCCCCCAAAAAACGTATCACCTGCCCTTAGTGCCTCCCCCTGCAACAAACCATATGCATATGCGGCAGCGCGCTCGCACTGATAACTCATTACACACCAAACACTACAAACCAATACTATGGGATAATACGGGCAAACCCGCAGCAACGCGCAGACACTTCTGCTAGTATTTATTAAACTATATATAAATGTGTGTGTGTGAAAGAGTAATACTAATATTAAAAATACTAATAATATTTACAATGATGATAATAAAAACAATTAATAATAACAAAATAGTTTTTAATTTAATATATTTAGTGAAACATAACGTTGGAGGGACTAAAATGTATGTAGACGGCATTACTTAATTGGTCGTTCCAAAAAAATATATGTAGATTATGTTGAGGGAAAACGATAATTGACTAAAAAGTTCAAGGAGTTTGAACACTTAGTAAAAATCGTCTCAAGAGGGTATGTTTAGAAACACCCTTAATTAATTCTACCTTCTATTAAAATTAGGGTTGTTCACGAGCCGAGCCGAACCGAGTGAAAGCTTGCTCGTTTACAACCGAACCGAATGGCTTAAATTCAAACCGAGTGAAAATTGAAACGAGCCAAAATCGAGTTGAGCATTTTTCGAGCGATTTTCGAGTATTATTTATTTCTTTTTCATATAAAAATTTTCAATAAGAAACAACTTTGAAGGTTGTAAATAATATATTTTGTACACATATTAGTAAATTTTAGATAACGTGTAGTATGTTGTAAATTTTATAAATTGAACCGGGATATAATAAACATTTGGCGGCTAGCGGTTTGTACGGTAGTAATTAAAGGCAAATTCTATAGGCACACCATCTATACCTATTAACTAGGCATATTTACACACCATTCAGTATACGTTTCGTATGCTCAGCATACGACCCGTATGCTGTAATATTTTTCAGACGTCATACGCTTCGTATGTGATGTTATACGGTTCATATGGCTTTTGTATAAACAATACGAATAATATGAAAAGCATACGATTCATATGAACAACTTTTAGGTAAAATTAATAACTACTTCGTATAAAAAGGATACATTTGATACATTTCGTATAGCTTAAATACAAATCATCTAAAATGTATACAGTTCATATTTGAATGTGTAACAAAATAAGTTTTACTTGTAACAACTGTCTAAAACAAACATTTACTTATTGTACATTTATTGTAACAAATTCTTTAAGCAAAACATCAAATAATATTATTTATTGTCAAAGTATATATTAGGGTACGTTAACTGGTTGACAACGTTGTTTAATGTTTATAATATTGAAAACTTTTTATATGCATCAGTAAACTTTAACTACATCCATTTTTTAGGATTTGTGAAGACTTTGGGTCGGTTTTGGGTTTGACCTAAAAATGACGACCGTGAACATTTCTAAGTACTAAACTCACATAGATGTATAACAAATACATAAAAATATAAACATTAATATTCATCAAACCCCAACATAGTTTGAAAAGGAAATTACTACAACATCCATCTAAATTACTAGAATCCACACATACAACAAAAAAAAAGATAACGTTTACGTGCGTCAACTTTAAAAGATAAACCATAATAGCTAAATTGTGCATTTATCATACTAGGCATCATCATAAACCATGATCCCCATCACTACCATCACCAAAACTATCTTCATAACCAAAATCATCATCATCACAGTCACCTCTATCATCATCATCACCAACACCACTAGCATCATCATCACCTACATCATCACTACCGTCATCACCAGCATCATCACCAACATCGTGAAAGCCCAACTCCTCCTGCGGTCGTGACTCCTTTGGTGGAGCTGGGGTATCATGTAATGGCCCATCATTAGTGGGACCGTTCCTGTCTCTAACCAACCACTCTATCATCCTCTCCATCCTTATCATACGCTGCTCCATATTAATTAATTGCATATCCTGATTCACCGTCTCGGCATTGCCATGCGACTGCCCCTCATCGACACGTGGCCCCTGAACAAGTATATAAACGTTAGGATGGCAATGTAAGTAGGGATGGCAGTGAAACTCAAACCCAATGGGAAAACCCGAAAGCCGACAAATAACCTTTGAACAATATTATATCACATACATATTTAAATAACAGATAAAAAAACCTTTTTATTTAAATGTAAGAAAGTTTTGAACAACAATTTGAACAATATTATAAATTAGCTTTATAACATTTAAAGTAAACCTTAAATAGTAACTTGGTTTGGTTTAATTTGGTTTGCATCTAAATTTTAACAATTTATGTTTGATCATCATGTCCATGTCCATGCATATGCCCCTACACAAGCGACTGCTCCTTACCAGCATTTGGCCCATGAACCTGTACATAAAAAAAGGTTTATTTTCAACCGTTAGTATTAAAATATAATTAAATACTGCCTTATGATATACCTGACCTCTCCCCAACCCCTGATTTTGAGCCGCCAACAGCTCTGCAATTATTATATCCCGCTCCTCCACCTCTAGCATCTGTCCCGGAAACCACAAAAGTCCTAACCGCAAGGACCATTCAAGACCACCATCGGGAAAACCTCGGCAATACACATGAGTGTAGCTGTGTTCTTGTCGAGTTCCTACCGAGGGAACACAGTCATGGAGGACATCCACATTATATCTTTTGTATAACCCAAAGATTTTGCAATCTTTGTAATGTATGGCCCGCCATAGATGCTGTCGGTGCCTTTCCTTACTTTATAAGAATTGAAATACATGGCCATGCTATACGCAAGATTGCAGTTAGCTGGGGTCAGCAAAAAATAAATATGGTATAAATCACGTTTAGTGCACCACTCTTGACCCCTGTAACGAGCACAAACCGTAGATGCAACACCCTCTGTAGCTACCTATTAAATGGTTTTCTAATCATCATTACTCATTGCTTTATACCTCCAACACCTACAAACTCACGATAACATATATTAGGCCAAAACTCTATCATTAGTTGGCGAGTTATGTCCTCAACCCATCGGTAAACAATGTTGTCACAACCTCTTCCGCCGTGTATAACCCCATAAGCATGCCAAATTCTGCTAATGACAACTCTTGCTGGACCTTGTTCATTCTAAAACAAAATGCTTTATTATAATGCAAATCATCAAACGGATTGAATGAAAAGGTACTAAGGAACTCAAGACAAAGCTCCTTGTAGGCTGGAAGAACTATGTCAAACAACCGCCTAAAGGGGGTCACCCCCGGCAACCCAATGATTTGTTCCGCTTCATCAAGAGAACCTATCTTCCGCAAAATATTCCAATCGATAGTGCGAGGCATGTGCATATCCATATCAACGAGAGCCTCGAGGCGGGAGTGAGCAGAACTGCCCGGAGAAAACTGTAGCAACGGGTGACACTCTAATTGCCTACTCCGTTTCCGGGCACTAGAAGCCATCCTAATAATACATATAAACAAAAAAAAGGTCAACCCAAGGAATTTTATATGTAACGCTTAATAATAATATTGCCGAATCCTTTGATTTGCATGTAATACAAAAGTATCAACATATAGATAAATATTTGTAATGGCAAAAATAACACTAGATAAATATTTGTAATGACAAAAATAAAACCGCTGCAACGCGCGATATCATCGCTAGTACATTACAATTGCAATTATAAGTACTAGAAAAAAAAATCCAACTCATAATCAGTTGATGCTTCAGTTTCTTTGTTTGGCTACACTAATTTGGAGCTCCATCTCCAAATATTTCTTTGCAGTCTCCAATTCTTTCTTTGTAGTCTCCGGTTCATTTTTTGCCTTTAAAAGTCCAGGAATGATGACAGTTGATTTAGAGAAAATCTCAGGATCTAACCAGCCAATCCAACGACATTCTGGTCCTATTAGACCATTGGATGGATTTAGGTCGAGAAGAAGAAATTCACAAACAAAAATTGCTTACCTTATATGAACAAGCATAGAACCTATGCCAAGGATTTTTATCCATCCATGATGTCTTAACGACCGCTGGTTTACCACAATAACAAAAAACGTTATTCGGTTGAGGAGAAGACCGACTCATTAACGAGGAAGAAGAAATCTTGCTTTTACTTATGCAACCTGGACTCATATGACTCATATAGTTCATTTTCTTTCCTATACGATTCGTATAGAAAGTGTGGAATTATTTTGAGATTCTTTTGAAACACTATAAGCATACGGTTTGTATTATTCACTATACAGCTCGTATGCCCAAGTATAGACTTGAGATTGATTTGTCAGTTGATTGAAGGAGGTTTTATTCAAGATTCTTTTGAAAAAAGTATCAACATACAGTTCATATACTTTCCCACACGTTTCGTTTTGCCAAGTATTGTCACACCAATTGATTTGATTATACAGTCGGTGTGGATTTATCTGTCAAGATTCTTCTGAAGCACTATTATCATACACTTTGTATTCTTTCATTATACAGTTTGTGTAGTCAAGTATAGAATTGATTTGTTACTAGAGATGGATTGAAGGAGTTTATTCAAGATTCTTCTGAAAAAAGATATCAACTTCAACATATGGTTCCAATTGATTTGATTCGTATTCCACTTTTTGTATAGTTGCACCCAAATTACACCACCCAACTTTCTCCATTATAAATTAATACATTTGTTAACTTTATTTTGCACTACACTTCATTCACTTTATTTTGTTCTCATTCCTAGCTCACTTTCATTCCAATTGAATTCTATGGAGTCTCCAAATAATGAATTTAACTACTTGGACGATATTTATCCAGAATCATGGTGAATAAGATGTGTGAACAAAGGCGATGAAGGTTACGATCACATAGTTAGTATGACAAAAGAACTGTACGTTGATAGACCATGGTACTTTACTATGAATATCTACCACCATGGTCATTTTACAGCTTTGCCAAGAAGGATATATGCCGTCGGCGCTGTAAATTATGTAGACTTCCTACAAATTCAAAACTTTCAAGTCTCTGATATGGACCTAATAATGCCAAAGTTTGGGTATCAAAACATCAATAATATGTGGTTCTACTTTAAAACATCGACAGGTGATCTAGATACATGATTGCTTCCTTTGAGTACTGCGGATGACACTGCACGTTTAACGTCATACATTGGTGTTGACAGAGTCCATGAGATTATCTTATACATCATGCGAGAAGAATTGACAATGGCTACTGAACCGATCGAATGACGACTTATAGAAGGCCAGTGCCTCGAGACGCTCCCGTTGTACGAAGATTGTTCAATTAGAATAAATTAAAACCATGTATTGGAATTTATGATAATTTATGTATGTTTTAAATTAATTATATGATGTAATGTTTATCTTTAATTATCTTTAATTATATCAGTGTTGTTTTTGTATCGCATTATGAAATATGAATAATTTTTAAATACTTATAATTGGAAAATTATGAACATACGGTTTGTACTCTTTGCTATAAGGTTTGTAAAGCTAAGTAACTTTATATTGATTTGTTGGTGGATTGATGGGTCAATTTGTTGGTGAAATGAAAGAAGATTCTTCTGAAAAAGATAACATCACATAGATATATGGTTCATATAGTAGTTACCATACAATTCATATTCTTCTCTATACGGTTCGTATAGACAAATACATTATTATGGATAGATTCAGTTGAAACTAACATTTGCTTTATTCGAATTCTTAATCACTTAAATCTTCATATGTCGGAGGTCATGCTACTGATTCTTTATACGCTTGTTGACGTGTTTTGAAAAGAGTCTCCCATGCGGTTGCATCACTTATTCTAGAGAATGTCCAAAGGTTGTTTGTAATTGCCATTGGATGGTCTTCTTGCATTTCTACCATGTAGAAGTGAATCTCATCCACAAGCCCTGTTGCCTGAACTGGTTTGGACCTCTCCACATCGGGAGTCACACCCCGGCTTAGGGCCTAGGCGTATGACCAATAGTTGGTACCTGTTTAGTAAATATATTAAAGTTGCGGTTGATTTTAGCGGAAGACTTTGGTTATAATAACATTAATTTATTTGAAAGCTTCTCGGATAATAAATACCCGAGTGTTTGATTTATAAATCATGTTTAAATCTTGTTTATAATATTTTAATAATTTAAAACTGAGCCATCTCTACTTTGCGAGCGTCTATCTTCATGAATGATTGTATCTCTTGCTACCTGTGCTAATCTGTTTCCCTAAAATGTGGGAAAAATACGTCAGCTATATGCTGGTGAATACGTATGACTCTATAAAATGTTTGAATGACAATTACAATACAATTATAGTTTTCTGTACACTCAGCAGATGCACGTCCACATCTGGGCTTTGTACCACTCCCCTACACACACACACACAATTGTTCCCTCGAGCTATATGCGTATAGCCCCTGCAAGGAGAACTAGTTATGATCGTTAGCCCGCGGCCACCCCAGCCATTGATTGATGGGCTGAACAGTTATGTTTGGATCCAGACACATGTGTACTATATCTGAGTTGCTTTTATTGTCTATACTGTATTATAATGTTTTAGAGAACATATAATCTCATGCAAACAATGACTGACTCGTTAAGACAACACTTGTTCATCTCATTGAGTATAAATATGTTTTGACTGATTAAAAAGGTTAACGTATTCACCTGTGATTGTCTGTTCTGAATGATATGGTGATTTTGTTTGAAACCTTGACTGTGAATGATTGACTGATTGATTGACCTATAATAAAATAGGTTTATATAAATATCCAGATCGTCTCTTGATCCGGCTACAAACCTTTAGTCTGGTTTTGATAGCTTTAAACCTTGATTGATCATTTGTTTGAATAAAATATTGAGACTTATAGTATTTTGGTTTATTTACTAATCATATACTGAGTTTCTTCTTCATGAAGAAACATTTATAATATGTTTCTTCTTCAAGAAGAAACATTCATTGACTGCTAGTATTGAATGTAAAATCTTATGTTTTTTAATCATAAAGAAACAATATTTTAACTATATCCTTATGAATGAAAAATATGTGTTTCTTAATTGTAGATAAACATTAATATAATCCTTGTATGTTTAAAGCTTATGTAAACAAATTTATGATCAAGGTTTGGGCTATTCCCCTGACTATGGTCTAAGCCATATAATAAAATAATAAAATAATGACTTGGACAGAACCCCTACCTTACACGGGTATTCGAGTTCTATTACTAAGATTGATCGAGCAGCACTTCCACTCTCTATCGCGTTCTAGAGCTTAAATTGTCGGAACCTTTGAGCTTGGTACGCACTACGATGCTTGGCACGCAAAACGAGGCGACATATGGTGATTGTCGTGTCGTGCACGTACTTCTAGATAGATTGTCAGGTTATCTGTGGATGGCACGTACTTCGAGGTATCGTAGGTATATGGCACGGAAACCGAGGTAGAGAGTGATTCTAGAGAGAGAAAGTTATTTGGTGTGAGAAAATGAGATGCCATGAACACCTATTTATAGGCTGGGCTCGTATCGCGATGCCGCATTTCCTCCGCCGCCATACCACAAGCCGCCACGTGTATGCTGAGTAATCAAGGTCCATCGCGATACGCGATGACCTGTGTTATGGGCTCATCGCGTAACACGATGGGTCCCTTAACTCAATTTTTTGCTTTGTATTTTGTTAGCTTGTCACTTCCGGGTTTAACTGCCATTGTCCAAAAATACTAAGGCGGCACTCAAGCGAGCGAAGTGCAAAGTGCGCTATCAAGTGCCACATTGCGCCCATCACCCAACGCTCTTCGCCCGAGCCCGTGCGCGTACGCGTTGGGTGTTTCGCACCCTCCGTTAGGACCACTGGGTGCATGCTAGGCATATAAGAATATTATAATGGAAACTCTCTTTCTTTTAATGAGTTTCCATTTCTTTACCACGTTCTATATGGGATAAGATTATATTCCTTATTTATATCTAAGTGAATGGCTTTCATTTTCTTCCATCTTTCCATGTGGGATGGAATTTTCTTATTCCATATTCTTAACATAGGATGACTTTCTTTATGGAATGTATTTTATTTCCTTATAAAATATTTTTATTTTCTTTATTTAAATTTTTCTCATTACTTATTTTTTAGAATAATTTTGATCCTTCAACTTTACTAAGTTATCAAATTTGGATCGAAATTTTGGGGATGTTACATCAAAGCAGGTTGAACTGCCATCAGAACGATTTGATAAGAAATGAACAATTACTTCAAATTTGTTGGCAATCAAGAACCCCATTTCTGGCATATGCATCCAGTGCTTTCGTGGTGCAAAACCACTTCGAAACCAATTTAAGGACTCATATATAGTATCGTAATCGCCTGCGAAATGATAAGTGTACTGGTTTTTAAACTCTGTTATCTCTTCAATAAGTAGTTCCCGTATCATCTTCCATCTTCACCATACCCCAACGCAGAAGCGATCACTCGAAATCCACAGTTTCCATCACCCAAAACGTTATCTATGCGTGTAACATACTGACGGAAGAATTCAGGAATATTACGAAGACATTCGTCCGTCTCTTGCAACATTTGATGTGAAACACTATTTTGGGTCAAGCCGATGAAGTCATTGTCGGGTACACTTGCATGGTTGTAGGTGCTATCTTGGGATAAACCCATACAAAAATGGTCGGTACAGTCGTATTATCCCGATTGTGGCCAAATGAACTCTGTGTACAAGCCTCTCCATACCCGAATGCACTAGGGTCACCAGCATTCGAGTAATACTTGTATGGACTTTGTAAATCACCCATTGATCCCATAGAGAAGAAGATAAACCCATGTGCATGAAAGAACTGTGCCTTGCATGATCTTGAATGTAATTTGTATCATGTGTATTCACGTATGAACTGTGCCTTACATGATCTTGAATGTAATATGTATCATGTATGTTCATGTATGAACTGTGCCTTGCAGGATCTTGAATTTAATCTGTATCATGTTTGGTCACATACGAACCGTGTCTTGCAGGATATTGAATGTCATCAATATCTTGTGTGTTCACATATGAACTGTGAATTGGAGGCTCATCGGGACCACAAACAAACCATGTTTTGCAAGATTTTGTTTCTTCATTTGTTGAGCCTTTGTAGGTCGCACACGAGTGTTGGCTAAAATTTCTGGCTCTTCGATGATCGTTTCACCGTGGTTCCACAAGGCTCTTATTTTATTCGTCCAAATCTTCTGTTGGACTTTGGGGAGAACGTTATATCGGTGCTTCAATGTGTCGAGTACATCATCAATGCATGTATCATTATCCCGAGGAGCAAGTGACGAACCAAGATCAAGCTTCATCCATAACGCATTTACGGAATGTAGGGGAATCGGTACTCCATTATTCATACAAGCATTTATGAAATAAGCACACGGCAGACCCCAACCCGACCGCTTCAAACAACCACATGGTCTCCCATGCAAAGCATTTACCCGACCAACTTCTATAGCTATTAAATCTAAAGCCTCTCTAGAAATCTTTCGTAGCAATAGACTAAAGATTGGACGCTTATGGTGATAATGGAGAATGTTTTGGCTATGTTCAAAGGTTGATTTTATATTAGCGACTTGCAACTTCACCATGCGATCAATGATTATCGGAAACTTTTCTAAAGTAGATTTGGAGTTTCTCAAATGTCTCTTTAACAAAGAATGTTGACTTTCCACTCGGTTGGTTGTATGATTACCAAAATTGAGATGTTTATCGCACCATGCAGACACAAATTTCTCTTTGCTAGGCTTTAACCATGTATCATACAAGTAAGGAAATAGTCCTGTAATTGTAAACACAATTGGTCACGCCTCAATTAACAGTAACATGTAAACAACACGGTGAATAGAATTAAGACTTACTTGGGTGGATTGAAGAGTACTTTTCTTCAAGTCGTTGGCAATGGTAAAGGTACGACTCCTTGGTGAGAGAATTGAGTAACACTCTCCACTTACGGAGGAAGACCTCCCAGTCTTCTTCAAGTGGAAAACTTTGCTTGTGGTGCTTGGTAATATTTTGATATATGTGAAATCGACATAGTAACATTTCAGCGTCTGGGAATTGCCGTTGGCATGCATTAATCAAAGCATACTCCCTGTCTGTTAGTATGACATGTGGCTGCGTACACTTGTCCAACGTCCTTTTTAGTTGGCTTAAGACCCACTTGTAACTATCTTCTGTTTCGTCACTTATAAAAGAGAAAGCTACACAAAAGGTTTTACAGGTAGAAGTTACACCTACAATCTCAACAAATGGCAAACTGTACCTATTTGTCTTGTATGTTGCATCTATGAACAACACATGCGGGAATGCACGTCAAATCAGGAACGATAATTCATGAACGATGAATAGCCTCTCCAACTTATGAGTGGATTCATTTACCCCATGCTCTTAAAGGTAACCAGCATTAGCCAGGAGTGTGAAAAGAACCTGCATCGAAGACTTATTACCATGGAGGGATACCCGTTGCCTTTGTTGTTCGTTGTATACGTTTTTTACCGTAGACGCACAACGAGGGTCCTGCTTTCTTATTATTGATATAATGTTTTGGGGATCCACGTTCTGGTTTGTCAGATCCTTAACCAAAACTTTTTGCGAAGGGTTCAACCTCTTTGCAAATTCATGACCTTCCATATATAGCAGGCGGATGATTATGTGTACCACACATAACTTTTAGTTTCCAACCATCTTCCTCTTTGTGGTACTTATCAACTGAAATGGACAGTTGATTTTCTTGGTACTAACAACGAGTCTGACAGTTTCCTTCCCCTTGTATACACCACCATGATCACATCTAAGAAACACCTTATTCTTGTCGCCAGCAACATTTGTCTTAGACCTTTGGGTCACTATAACGTAGTCATTGTTAAGTCTGGTGTTGTACGCCCATTGCTTCAACTCATCGAAACACATAAACTTCTAAAATAATATTTATTTTTGTTAATAACAGGATAACGTAATACAAACATGAATAGAAAACCTATACCTGTTCGGTTGCGAAAAATGACCAGATTCCACAAAAACGGTGGCGAAAGATTCATCGGATTCCACAAAAACGGTGGAGAAAAAATGCATACGAAACATTATGCATTTCATCAACGAAATTTATCAATGTGGTTGGAAAAATAAATTTAGGTTGGTAATATTTTTAACAACATTTGGAAGGGATGAAGGGGGGGAAAGAAGTGAGTAAAATATACACAGACTTCATTGTTAGATTTATCTCGTTCAAAGAAGTAAGTGGGTAAAAAACCCTATGAGATCACACAATTTATATGGTTGAGTGATTCTTTTTATACCTAATATTCATCTTACAATATGGTCAACGAATCGATTACACGTATAAAACGAATCGATTCTTTTTAAGTAGTGTGTCTAGCATATTAAAATCCATTTTTATCCCATTTCCCCGTCGTTTAAAACAAGTCACTGAAACGAAAACCTAGAATAATAATTTGCAGGAGAGAAAAGAAGCGACGCGATATGGTTCGATTACAGTTTCTGGAGGCTGTGCTGCCGTTGGGTATCATCGCCGGTATGCTCTGCATCGCCGGAAACATCCAGTACACCGTCCACAAGGCCGCCCATGGCCGCGTGAGTCACCAGATCTACTCAAACATCATTTCCTTTCCTTTATTATTGATGATTTGTAAATTTATTCATTCATTCATATATTATTATTATTATTATTATTGACAGCCGAAGCACATTGGCAATGATTTGTGGGACGTGGCCATGGAAAGACGGGACAAGAAAATCGTCGATGACAAACTTTATCCCGCTCAAAATTAGGCTTTCGAGGTTCGATTTCTGGTTTTCTTTTCATAATTATATGATAGTATTTGTATTTAGCTATGTTTGAAATTTAGGGTTTCATTTGATGGTTTGTGCATTTTTGCTACACTAAGTTATCCTAGAAATTAGGTTCAGAGTATCAGTTGTTTTAGATCCATTTGATTTCTGTTAACCATAGTTGTTAATAGCGAATAGCGGTCACTAGGGACAACCTACCTATACACTACACTGTTTTATGTTTATGTTTAGTGATCAGGTATTATAATGTTTTAATAAGAAATCGGGGGTTCATTTACAAAATTGAGTTTTTACGGTGGAACTGGTTGAGATTGGTGCTGTTTAATTGATTAAAAATTATCGGTTTTTGATATTGAAAAAAGAACCCTATCCCTATATCACCCTATTGAGGCGCTATACATCAGATAGCAGGAAAGTGCCGCTTCACTATGATGCGCGCTATAGCGAGCACAATCATCGCTATTAACGACTATGCTGTTAATGTTGTCAATTCAGAAGCTGAGCCAAAAGTTAGGGGGAGATTTACAAATCGATTACAATTAGGTTTAGGATGAATGAAGAATAGTTAGTTTGTGAGATCATGCTAAAATTTCTATACAACTCTACTAGCTACAGTCTTTCGAATGCTACCAACAGACTCTTAAAGTTGTCTCTTTCTCAATCAGGGTGCTTGGATACACTTTTGTCATTGATTGTTTGGGCTTGCGAGGCCGAATGGCCGAGTTATGTGATATTGTTTTACTTGTAGTACTGTTGAGTGGGTGATAATCTCAGGCCTTTTTATACAACCTGCACAAAACGGATTTTGAATTAGGAAATCTAAGATTGTGATATTTTGGAGTTGTAAAAGGAAGTCTCATAAGAAATTGTGTATTTATGTTAGCTGATTTCAAGAAAGATAAAATGGGATATTAGTCAGTGGCTGCCTTCTTAGTTAGTTTAGCAATTGCATTTTGTTAGGCACTTTTGTCTCCTAGATGACTAAAAAGATGAATGACTAGCGAATTACAAATATTGTCAAATATGTTTATTTATTTACATTTAAGAGTAAAGTGCCAAAATCATGCATGAGATTTTGTTAACTATGCGACTTTCGTCCAAAAAGTTTGTTTTTTTGCAACTGGATCCTTCACGTTTCACAAGTCTAAATTTTATCCAATTTGCTAACTCCGTTTTTTATTTTAGCGTTAAGCTAGGGGCAATCATGTCCTTTTACATTTTTGTTTATAACAAGACAAAAATAAATAATAAATAAAATGGAGCCCTTACAATTAAATAAATAAGTAAATAATTAAAAGAAAATGTTAAAGCATTATATTAAGCAATCAATAAAACACTTGATATCCACTTCCTCAAACCTCCATTTCTGCAACTACAGCCAACTCCTTCGTCTTCGTAACCGGCTACCATTTCCCATGGTGCACCCAAATCTGCACCATCGCTGCCACCATTTCCCATTGGCTACCATTTCCCATGGTGCACCCAAATCTGCACCATCGCTGCCACCATTACCCCGCATCTCGCGTGTAATCGGGGTGGCGATAACCACTGTAACCGTATAATCAGTGTGTGAATTGACGATGTTTGCCGGAATCATTTTGACTATGTTTATTGGCTGCCGTCGGCGACGGTTGGAGACGATGATGCCAAAATTTCAGTTACCCCACCCCTGTTCCCACCGATTGCAACCTAGATCTAATCGGATCCAGCCACCACTTTCGAAACCCGAAACCCTCTCCTCTGGTTTTTTTGGCTTCGGTTTTATTGTCAAGAATGGATTTCTGAACGTCAATTGATGGTTGTTTGAGCCCATAAAATCACAATTGGTGGTGGTATTGATGGGTCGATTTGGGGCTTTGAATGACTGCTGTTGTGTGGAATCGATTTGCGGGCCTTGAACAATAATGATGATGGTCCTGTTGAGAACAATGATGGTGGTGGGTGGTGGCCATGGCAGGTGGTGGATTGCAGAGAGATGAGATGGTTAGATGATGATGATGCTTAGAAGATGATGAAGGCATATGATTATACATCCACTTTAATTTATAGAGAAATATACAGGGTTAGTGTATTGAACGAAACTGGCAAGACTTGTGAAACGAGAAGGGTTCAGTAGAAAATAAATACTTTTTGGGCGAAAGTTGCATAATTAATCAAACCTCAAAGACGATTTTAGCACTTTACTCTATATTTAAATTTAAAGGGTTAACTGAATAACTGATTTAAGAAAACAAGCCACAAATTTATGACCATGAAATCAATTTATACACCATGGCACCCTTACTCGTCCGCTGTCCACTTATTCTTTCCAGTTTCCACAGCAGATTGCAATTTCATATAATCATTGAACTTTTAATGTTTGCTAGTCCGTGGCTAGTTGCATTTCTATATCCTGTTAGCAATGCAATCTTCTTTACAATATTTTGGAAAATATAACTTGTGTTTTAACTTACATTTAACCAGATTTAAATATTATGGATAAATGCAATTTTATATTGCTTTAGCAATGCAACTGTCTTTAATTTGCATACCCGAGTAAGAATAATTATTAGAGGATCAATGACTAGGAAGAGTTGCAAATCTTCTTTGATGAATATGGATGGTTGTAATGATGACTTTCATTATGAGTTTTTTTTGTTTGATATGAATGGTCACACTGTATGGGATTTGAATTGTTAAAAGAATGCTTAAAAGCAATTCAATGACAACAAAATCCAATTAAATTTGAATAATAGCACCCAATATGAAGTATTTGTATGACACATGTTTAAATAGAAACACAGTTAGATATTCGACACATTGTTAAACATACACATGTTTCTGGATTTTTGTAGCTCCTTTTACTATCAAACTGATTTTGTTATAGAAGACATTCATGCAATGTATGGTTGATTATGTTTTGCATGGTCGGTGATAAGTGTGTGTGTGTGTGCGTTCTTTGTTCTGTGTAATATGTATCTTATAACACAAACATAGGCTTATTTATCACTTTTATTCTGAAAATTTGAAGCTGAGTTAAGTTACTGATATGGTGTATGGTTTACAGGAAAGCTTTATCAGCGTGATGCAAGGAATAAGAGGGGATTGGCAAACGTGTTTACTTTTTGTTGTTATGTTGGAAAACATATTTTAACTTGAGTTTGTGAAATTAATGTTGTTCTGCAAAATGCTTGATGCTGCATGCTTGCAAGTGCAAGTAGATTGGTATTGCTTTTATTGGATCAACGAATTTTATGGTCCTAACTTTCTGTTGGCTGCTTTCTTTGACTTTTGGCTGTCATATCTAGAGGTGGGACAAAAATCCGGTTCCAGACCCGATCCGGAACCCAACTGGCTGGAACCGCTACCACCCGGTCTGGCCAAAACCTGATAAAAACCTAGCAAAACCCGATCATACCTGGAACTAGTTTATACGTAACCCGGTTCTTGACTTTTGACCAAACCCCGAACCGGTTCCTTAAAAAACCTGTTTGCCCACCTCTGACTTATATCCATTAAAACTAAATTATGTTTTCTCCTATGTCTTTGATTTCTTGTAATTCTTCTTTCATCTTCTATACTAGACTCATTCCATCAATCTGGAGATTTGCAAATAGTATGGTTTAACTAAAAGATATTTATGTCTGAAGTCAACAAAGTGATCTATTTTGTTTCAATATTTCATTGGTTAGAAAAAAAGGAGGAAATGTGCCTCAATTGTTGACTGGTTCAGTTAAAAAAGATTCTTTGAGCAGTGTTTAAATAACTAATGGGTTACTGACTCACTTGATCATTTTCATTCCGTCCTCAAGTTGAGTCTAACTAGAACCCCTTATTTTTTTTTCCACATGCGAGACTTGGATCGAAATGAAGTTTTTGGATGTCTCAACTGTTTGAATTAGTGACCGGTTTAGTTTAAATATGGTTTTCTATCATAATAACTAGTTAGATATTGTTTGTATGGGTTGGTTAAATAATATTTTAATTTTGATGAATGAATATAAAGTTGTATTATAAATCTGAATAAATTATTAGTTATAGAAAATGAAACTAAATATTAACATTGTCAAATAAATTACGAAAATTTTAGTTTCGTTTTGAATTGTACCTGTATATCATAAGAGTACATAAACTGAAAAACATAATAGTTAATGGCATATTTAGAGTGAACAAAATTTCATAGGCCCAACCTTTACTTCACAAATTAAGATGAATACTTACAATATTAAGTCTACTGTTTAATTTAGGTAAATTGGAAATAAATAATTCAATCTTTTGTGTATTGTTAATTGAGAAAAGTGAATACGTTGCCGTGAGATACCTGATCTTACACGTAAAACTTATCAAAACTACATAGTTTTGATTAAAAATTTCCCTAAACTCAATTAAAACACTTTATAAAATCCCCCTAATTTTGTTCCTATTATACTTTCTCGGCTTGTTGATAACCATCTTTTTCAATCCTCAGATTGATTGATCACATAGATAAACACAAGGACATGTAACTCCGATAGTATACGTCCAATCCAAAATTATTTGTGTATCTATGAGCTGGAAATTAATATCATTTTTGATTTCAGGTCGTGAACATGAGTTCAAAATCTGAACTGAATTTAAAAACGAAAACGTTTTGTTATGCGTCTTGAATCAGGGACAACAACTGAGAATTAGATACACAACAAGTTTTCCACCAATAATTAGAAGAGCACAATAAGTTTTTCAAAGTATTGCCATCAAAATAATTGATATTAATTGAATAAACAATTGGTATTTAATTATGTTGACTATGAACCTGCTTGTAAACAAGCAGACGAAGGATAATAGGGATGAATTTTTGAAGTGTTTTAATTGGGTTTATGGGAATTTTAATCAAAACTGTGTAGTTTTAATGAATTTTACGTGTAAGGTTAGGTGTCTCGATCACAATACCGTATTCATTTCCCTAAATTTAAACCAATCAAAACAAACATAACTTCGAAAATTTAGATAATAGTTTGAATTTGATGAATGGATATAAATCTATCTATTCTAATAAAGTAAAATAACTGTAGACATTTGCTGGTTTGTGATTAATCCTCATAATTTTCCCTCACCAAAACTAGTATATGCCATGGATATCTATAAGTGTGTTTTAACTACAACTTGTTATCTATCATTATTAGGATATGATTTCTATAAGTGTATGTTTTAAGTGGTTAAAGGGAATAAGGGATGCCTCTAAGAACATTTACAACGAATACATCATATTTATGTAAGTAAATTCTTGTATTGTATGGAGTAGTTGTAACCGGTTGTGAGAGGATGAGAGAAAAAATGTTATTATTCATGAGTAAATTTAGAAAAACACTATTTACCCTTTATAATTTTTTAATGCTTTTAAAGTGGCAGTGTGCGGGGGAGAGAGAAATATGATAAAAGTATAAATAATATCAAGGTGATGGCCCTCGTCTGGGCCTTGAATTAAATGTTAAGAAATCAAAATTATTTTGGCCGTCATGCAATAGGGTGAAGGTACAAGATGGATTGTTCCCTGGTGGGATTGGAAGGCCGATGTTGAGTATGAAACTCATTGGCGGTGCTGTAAGCCAAGATGCGGGGTTTATCAGTAGTTTGGGTGTGAAAAAGGCATCCCGTGCCGTGGAACTAATTAATTATATCCAATGTCTGCGGGACCCTCAATGCGAGCTCCTTTCGCTCAGCTTATATATGGGAGTCAGAAAGCTGTTGTTCGGTCCAGAGCGTTGCCAGCCTATGTATTTAGGGGAAGATGTGTCTATTTTTAAGACGGACCTTCACGGGGGTGATTGAGGATATCGTGGTTTGTGGGGGTGCGCCTTTTGGGGATCTTCAATGCAAGTTGGCATCACTTTCGACCTGTTTTGAGGGTTTGGGTTTATGTTCGACCGATAATGTATCTACATATGGTTTGTGGCTTTGAGAGCACAATCATATAGTTAGCAAGACAACATTCTTCGGGAGTGTAGTACTGGCGAAGTTGACTCTGATTATGGGCGTGCAATGGATCGTTCACGCATGTCCTTTCCCGAGTTCGATCTTAATGGTTTCTTTAATAAGGACACCCTCCTAAAGCCCAACATGTTTTGGCGAGTGTCCTATTTAGTGGAATGGTCCAGAGTTTGGGATCCCATTTTAATCTTTCCCCTTGCAAAAAGCAGCGTTTGAATAGCTTCAGGCTCCTCGAGCTTAGGATTTCATGACGGTCATCTCCATTGAAGGACTAGGCCAACATATGTCGGCTTTGGAGTGTCGCGTTATTCTTAAATGCCTGATGATCCTATGTTTCCGCTTGATGAGCCTTGCCTGTTTTGCCGCAAGGTTTGTCTGGATTCTTTTTGGCGATCATGTGTTCCATTGCAAGGAGTTACATGGTTTTAATTACAGACATGATTTGTTTAGGATGTCCTGTGTGATGTCCTTAAAAGAGCATGAATTTCTGGTAAAAAAAAGAGGCCCCGTGAACTTTCAGACAAATTCGTAAGAAGGGAGGTCAACTATATGGCCAGCTCATATTCTTATGTTTAGGTGGGAAGAGGGGAAACACGCTTGTGTGGACCTAACAGGAGTGTCCCATCTTGTTGGGCTAAGAGAAAATGGGTATGTTGCGGGTCAGATTGCGTTGAAGGCGGAATCAGAAAAAGTTGCTAAACACGAGAAATCTTGTTTGGAGAATCAACATATGTTTCTCGCATTTGCTTTTGATACATTCCATTTGATGGGCCCTAAGGCTTTGGCTTTTTAAACCAGGGTTCAACGCGCCATGAATAGTAAATTTTCGGTTCCTAAAATCTAAAGCTTCGTTTCTAGTAGGATTGGATTTGCTATTCTAAAGGGGGCTGTAGCGTAACTTGTTGTCTGTTCACCTGCCTTTTTATTTCTTTTGAGTATAACAATGTAAATATAACATAAAACACTAAAAATTAAAAAGAAGAGAGAAAAAGTAGTGATTTTTGCATCTCAGGGGGCTATAACTGGAGGTATCATTGTTTATGGTACAAAAATTTCTATAAATATGAAAAATGCCCTACCTTGAGTGTGTCTAGCATACACTGCGAGGGTTGTTGGGTGTGTGTGTTTGGGGTGGGGGGGGGGGGAGGGAGTTCATATTGTCAACATTTGGTGTGCGAACAAATAGTGAAAACTAAGGATAGGTCAAACTCGTTGTCTAAAAAGCACTTGTGAGTTGTAATGTAATGTGGAAATATGTTGTTACCCTATAAATATAATACACTTTTTATAAATCGAATTATATTATCTCCATTTATAGTTCCCTAATTTATAGCCTTAAATATGGTTCCTACCTTTTTTTATCTTTAACCCATGTGTTTATAATGGGGGTCTTCTTTGTAATCGATAGAATATTATTATTGGAGTTCATGTTGTGTCCTTACCATCAAACCTTTTTATGGCATCAAAGCCGTATTAAGATCCAATAAACACACAAACACAAACCAAAGCCCAACCCTTCATGGCCTGCAAGAAGGATGGAGTAGCCTACCATCTGGTTGCGGATGACGAACAACAAAAGGTTGTGTTAGGTATCAAAAGATCCGCCACCGACTCTGCTTTCGATGCATTCCAAGCCTCTTGTTACCCACAGTGGTTGCTAGACAAAGGAAAACAAACTAAACCAATAGCCACCGATGAAAATTAGAAGTGCCCTTTATCGATGCTGAATGATGAACAATACCAACAATACATCAAGTTTTTTTTGGTAAAAAAGTACAAAGAGGCAAAGAAGAAGTGGAACATTGCAAAAAATAACATCAACCATGAGGGTAAGTGGATAATTGACTCAGGTGCTAATGAGCATTTTACTTAGGAAAATTGGATGTTAATAATCCAAACTATTGACCATTGGCCAATAATAATCCCAATTATCACTTAACCAATGGCAATCCTAACTTTCATTTTTGTTACCATTAACAATCCCAGTCAAAAAAACCAGTTAACTCCGTTAATATTTATGACATGGCATTCACTTAGAATTTTCCAGCTTGGTTGGATATTATTTTTAGAAAAAATTACTAGAATACCCTTGTAACTTAAAAAAAGTTAAAAATTATAGTTAAATGATTGGTTGGGTTATAATAAGAAAATTAGTTTTCCTACGAATGATAGGAAATAATTTTGTCCATTCATTTGAGAATTGAATGGTTGAGATTAGATTAGAGAGATTATGAAGTGTAAAACAATGGTAAGAGCATAATAGAGATAACACATTTGTTATCTTTCTCTCTCCACATGCAAGGCACATGTCAAATCCCCCATCATTTTAAAACGTCCGTAACTTTTTTATACGACATTTTTTTTCCAAAACAATTTCACCATAAAAACGAGTGTTTTTTTATCTTTTATATGAGTACCATATTTCTTTATAAAAATAAAAAATAAAAATTTCGTGGGTTTTTACAAAGTGTGTTTTAACATAATTGTGTTTTACAAAATTGTGTTATACAATTGTGTTTTATTTTTTCATAGTGTTTTTTTCATTGTGTTTTTGTCATTGTGTTTTTATTTTCATAGTGTTTTCCATTGTGTTTTTTACACTGTGTCTTTTCATTGTGTTTTTCATAGTGTTTTATTTTCCGGGGAAATTTCCGAAGACTTTTCCGGCAAGGTGGTGGCGGTGGGTGGTGGTGGTTGTAGGAGATAGGTGAAAATTTAAGTGGGTTTTATTTAAATGAGTTTTTGAAATTAAATTAAACGGATTTTCAATATTAAGGTATTAGACAAAAATACCATTCTTCCTAGCCTTCTTAGAAAAATCAAACTTCTTATTTGATTTTTTCTCGTTAATTGATATTAAAAAAAAAAAAAAGAGGCCAACCATATATCCTCAGCTTACTTCATCTTCTCACATGACCACAACCACCACCATTTCCTCAACCACCGGACGTCTGTTGCTTCTAACCACCATTACTTCCGGTGACCCTACTGAAATCCTGCATCTCCTCACAACAGAAACCGCCTAAAATTCGTGACCTTCAATGACCCATCGTTTTTTTTTCATCCAGACCCTACCAAACTACAAGTATTTGTATTTAATTTTCCAAAACGGAATGAATTGGTTATATCCATTTTAAGGTTTTTACCATGAAATGTTGCTAGTTAATGCATTATCAGACATAACGCTACCGAATCTGCCTAAATATTCGCTAATTGGCATGAACAGGATTATTCGCCAGTGGTATTAACGCCGGTAACCGATTCCGGCAGTGAGGTGACCAACTCAGGTTTGTTGAATAAGGAAACAAAGAAGAATATTTGTGCGAGATTGTTCGGAGTTTATCGTCGTCGGGAAGGATATTGGGTAAACGGTGGAACCCATGGTTGTAGTTATTGTCGCCGAAAAGGTTTGGAACCGCCGTCAATTGAACATTCGTACGAATGAAATGGCGGTGTTCCTAAGTGATATCAAAAGAAGAATAAGTTGGGAGGGCTATGGCGGCGGTGGCTGGTTGCCAATGCTGGTGGAAGTTGCGGTGGCCTTATTTAATGGAGGTGTTGTGGTGGGTGTGTTCTAAAAGAAAGAGATTGAGACAGTGTGAGGGAGTTGAAGTGAGTGGATGGTTATTTTTAGTTTTTTTATTTTTTTATAAAAAGGTTAATTTGTAAACTTAACGAGGTTAACTAATTTTTTGACCGGGATTGTTAACGGTAACAAAACTGAAAGTTGGGATTGCCGCTTGTCAAATTGATAGTTCGGATAATTATTGGCTAATGGCTAATAGCTTGAATTATTAATATCCAATTTTCCTTTTACTTATGACTGCTCTCTACTTAGAAACACAACCAAAGAGAAACATGAATTCTCATCACCATACCAAACAATGCTAGTATATCCATTGAAGGTTACGGTGAGTATATTTTTCCAAACTGGATGGCTATTTAAAATGTTTTACTCTTCGCCGATATTAAATGAAACCTATTGTCGGTTAGTAAAATATCCAATTACCTACAGTGTGATGTGACATTTCCCCCCGCTTTTTGTGTCATACAAGACTTGAGTTCGAGGGCGTTGATTGGAGTAGGAGAGTGAAACAAAGGTCTATATAAGATTGGGATGAAGGAAACCGACGGAAAGCAATGGTGGCAACGGTTGATACGTGGAATAAAAGACTAGGTCACATGTCAATTTCTAAACTTTTCAATGTTGATTGTATTAAGAACAATTCTTTGAGCTCAAAAGGGGTTTGTGATGCTTGCAACAAAGCAAAGTTTTCTAGACTACCTTTTTTCAATTGGTACAACAAAAACTAGTGAAAGTTTTGAGTTATTGCACTGTGATATTTGGGGCAGATACCGAACGCCCGATTTTACAAAGGAAAACTATTTTCTCACCATAGCTGATGACTTTAGTCGAGCGGTGTGGGTGTTTCTCCTTAAACATAAATATGAGGCTGGTGATTGTTTAATTAATTTTCACAAAATTGTGCAAGTGAAATTTGAAAAAAATGTGAAATGAATAAGATGCAAAAATTTGGGTGAATTTACTTCCGACAACATGCTTGATTTTATGCTAAGGAGGGAATAGTTCTAGAAGCCACATGTCCACACACACCGCAAAAAAATGGTGCGGTGGAACGTAAGCATCGGCATCTCTTAGAAATAGCAAGGACTCTAAAATTTGGAGCTAATCTACCCACCATGTTTTGGGGAGAATGTATCTTAACAGCATCTCACATCATAAATCGGCTTCCCTCCGACATAATTAACAGCAAAATACAGTTTGAGTTATTATACAACAACATTGCAAATTACAAACATCTTAAGGTGTTTGGATGTTTAGCATACTATTGAAGCACATAAACGAAAGGAGACAAATTTGAAATGAGAGGTCGTTTGGGTATTTTTTTAGGATATCCACAAGGCACAAAAGGTTACAAAATTTGCGATTTGCATGACATGAAAATTGTCATCACAAGAGATGTGAAATTCGTGAATGATGTGTTTCCTCTCTCAAATGTCGAAATTCCAAAGAATGAAGAAGAGGTTTTGTTTGGACAAGATGTTGGGATGATGATCCCATTGTTAACCAAACCCTACATTCCGAAACTAATCAAACGACGAGGGCCAACTAAACATGGAAGAGCCCAATTGTGAGTCCATGAACACTCAAGAGACTCCTAGCCCACAACTGGCTGGTCTTGAAATTCCTAGAAGCCCACTGAAGGAAGAATGCAATGAAACCCTAGGCCCACAACCGCTACTTTTGAAACTGCTGAAGGTCGACACAACATAGCACCCAATGAAATGTACCGAATGGATCCAATTGCAGAAAACATCACAAATGGGCTAATCTTCAATGAACGATCCAAAAGAAGTCGCAACAAACCATCTTATCGAAAGGACTATAGCGTGAAGTTGCCTTCATCTTTAGATAGAGAACATTCATCCACCAACTTCGATTAAGAACCCTCAACGGTACACCCTATATCAAGTTTTCTTTTTATGATAGTTTTAGTAATGCGCATAAAGTGTTTTTTGGCGGCCATTAGTTCCAATAATGAGCCAAAACATTTTAATCAAGTAGTCTGCAATCCCAAATGGGTTAAAGCGATGAAAAACGAAATCCATTTTATATGCTTTATACCCAAAACATTTATTTTTATTCTAAAGGGAGGGTGTTTTTGTTACTGCTTTCATTTACGTAGACGATGTGATCATACACTTTCATCCATTTTATATGCTTTATTTGAAAAAACGAAGGACACCCATTCTTCTTCATTTTTAATAATTTTACCAAACGAAAGTTTTGTTACTTATTTTTGAACCTTCTTTACCCCATAGAGATATTGAATCCAAGGGGGTATTCCTTTTTCCACTATAATTTTGAAAATGAACGTTTAAATGTCCTTCAAAAGTAAGTAAATAGATCCGACACATATAAAATGCGGTTAATCCCGCGGTGGACCAAGATATTATTGCAAAACTAGGTGAATACAACCAACTATCATTAAGAATTTCATCTTTGTAACAAAAACAAGTCAGGGGTGGAATACCACAAAGAGAAAGTGTACCTAATAAAAACATGTCCAAGATACAAGAAACCAAAGACTTCCTTGACAAGGAATTTTGCGTCAAGGACATCGGTCCTTTAAAACTCTTCCTTGGTATTAAAGTTGCTCAAACAAAATAAGGTCTAGTCCTTAGCCAATGTAAGTACACGATGGACATTTTGGAAGACACGTGTATGATGGGTTGTCCCCAAAATTTGTTTACAATGGTGGAAAACTTGAAGTTGGATAAAAGACAGGAAGAAGTTTGTGTGGATGCAATCCGATATAGAAGACTCGTTGGGAGACTCCTTCATTTGCAAGCAACAAGACCTGACATCACTTATTCTATCAACGTCTTAAGTCAATTTGTTAGTGACCCGAGAGAATGCCACCTTGATGCCATGAACCATGTTCTACGATATCTTAAGGTAACACCTGGACAAGGTATTCTTCTCACCAAGACGGGGGGAATAAACCTCACAGCTTATTGCGATTCTAATTGTCTTGGATGTCCTATTACGAGTATATCAAGAACAGGATACATGCTACTTCTTGAGGGGGGGGGCTCCAATATCTTGTAAGTCAAAGATACAATTTGTCGTCTCTCGCTCGTCTTCAAATGCCAAATATCGTGCTATGGCCTCCTTGTTAGCGAAATATTATGGATGTGATGGTTGCTTGGTGAACTTGAAATACCGTGTCTAGTCCTACTCAAATCCTTTGTGACAATCAAGATGCTAGACACATCGCGACAAACCCCGTCTCCAATGAATGAACTAAACATGCTGATATGGACTATTGCTTCGTTAGAGAACGAGTCGAATCAAAAGAAATAAAACCCATGCAGATTAACACAAAGGCATATATTGCAGATGTTTTTACCAAGCCATTAGGGACACAATACTTTCATTCCTTAGTTGACAAGTTGGGCATTATCAACCTACATGCATCACTTGAGGGGGATTAATAAACCAAATAATATTCTCTCCAATTATAGTTACCTAATTTATAGTTTTCATTATGGTTCCTACCTTTTTTTTATCTTGGCCCATATGTGTTTAAAATGGGCTCTTCGCTGTAATCGACAGAATATTATTATTGAAGTTCATATTGTTACGTCACCATCAAACCTTTTTAACTTTTTGGGCATGAACCTTCCACACATTTTTGCAAGGAAAACCACTTTATAGAGAAACAAACATCTCTCCCTACCTCACTCACTCCCTCCCTCCCTCACATTGTTTCCTTCTCCATTTCCTCTCTTTTTCTCTGTCTCAAATTGTGTATTTTATACATTAATGATTATAATGGGCGATATAGAAATTACATGCTAGGACAATGCAAAAATAAGTTAAGCATTAACGGTATATAGTATGCAGTAATGATAACTATATGTGTCTTAATAATTCTACACTACATATTTAGTGTAATATTTGTTGTCTATGATGCATACTTAATGGTATATTGTATGCACTGATGATTACGTTACATGTGTTAACGATTATACTTTGTGTACTATCGGTGATTACTATAAATATGTTACTAATCAGTATTGCATACACTTTGTGTGAATTCTTATTATAGTACATGTGTTACTATTTACATTATATGTGTGTCTTAAAAAGGTTATGTAGGTCCTCTTAACGCCAGATATAACATCGAACAGATTTTGTTTTTGATAAGCAATCGAGATGTGTGCGGTATAAACAAACGATAGAACAAATAATATAAAGATAATATTGAACGACTCCATGATCGGTTTAAACGAAAAGATTCATAATATTCAATCCCGTCCAAGATGAGCTCCCCTTGGGTAGTTGATTACACTGTACAAAAAGACACTTAAACTAACAAATAAAATCTTATATATAGCCAAATAACAAACATTCTAAAAGATTTCTTCTCATTGAAGCTAAACGCGTGCATCGAAGATTACTTCTCGTTGAAGCTAAACACTATTTTGATATTTGAAATAGTGTTAAATAGTATATATACAGTTGTTTGTATTGAATATTCGCAATAGTGTTATATTATATACAAAAAAAATCGATATAGTACATATGTGCATTAGTTTGTATTACATATATGCGATAGTGTGTTTTGCATACAATTATTAGTGTTGTATTTGCACATATTCAATAGTGTGTATTAGATAATGCATCAATAGTGTGTATTAGATAATGTATTAGATAATGCATTTGTGTTGTCTTATATGCAATAAAACACTATTTTATATATGCATACACATTAATGCACATATACATTACATCGACAGTTGTTTTAGAAAAAATATCATCTTATTAGGAGGAAATAAAAAAAATCGCAAAATATTATCTTTAAAAAAAGTTAAAAATAATTCTTTAGTAGTTCTCTAGTTCTCTCTTTAAAATGAGTTCTCTCTAGATCTCACCCATATATATATATATATATATATATATATATATAGTTATTGGATCATTTCAGAAGTTTTTTTTACAGCGAGAAGTGTTAGAAGTGAAGGTGTAACTCCATTAATCTCTAATTTCACTCTCTTTCTTATGTGTAGGTGCGTTGTGTAGGTGCGTATGTATATGTGTAGGTACGTATGTTTGTATATGTGTACGTATGTTTGTATATGTATATGTATATGTATGTTTGTATGTGTGTATGTACATAGGTTTGAATGTGGCTCGGTACATTTATATGTTTGTAGGTAGGTTTGAATGTGTAATTAAGACATAAATACAACCAACCTACATATATGTATGTTACATCATATGAAAGGGAGTGAAATTAGGGATTAATGGAGTTATACCTTCACTTCTCGCAATATATATATAAAGAGCGCTTTGTCACATTGATATCACAAGTCACATTTTTGTCCTTACAATCACCCCATTGACTCTTGATATAACTTTGTCACCCGATAAACCGAAGCCTCTTCGTTTCAATTCACCCCCTCATGGTATGACCCACCAATATTTAATCTTGAAGTAGTTCTCGCTTCTTTATCCATTCTCTAGGATCTTAAGTTGTATATAGGAATGAGATGAGCTCGAATATCCACAAACGGATCTCGAATTACCAGTTTCATTGATCAAAAGACAAAACTTGTTAATTTCTCTTTAAATCCAATTATTCAAAGTTCACCTCATGAATCCAATTTCTTGAGTGCCTTGAAAATAATATAGAAATAATAAGCTTTGAGCGCGGCCAAACAATGACGAAACCCGATCATTTTTAACTTCTTTGGTCAACTCGAAAAATAAGCGACTTACTCGGCCCACATATATCTTGCAAACACTTGTCCCGGTTCATACACCTGGCCCATATATGCTCAAAATCCCAAAAAAAAAAATATGCTCTGAGATGAAAAATACAAAATTGGATTGGATTGGGCAGTCCATACCTATAATAAAGCACTAGCTCAAACAACCCAAATTAAGCAACTTGATGCAAACCCAATTAAAAATTAACAGCCCAAAACTAATATCCATGATCAAGTTGATTAGGCCCGTCATGCAAAATTAGTCACGCCGTAATACCCTAGCAAGTCAACATCAACAGCCAACATCTTTTTTTTCAAAGAAAGGTTTGTCGGATTAGGGTTTCGGTGAACCCTCTCTGGTGAACCCTCTCCGGCCAATCACCACCATAACCTCCGCCTTTCTTCATCAATCCGCCGCCACACTTCATGCAACAGTTCCTTTTCCTTATCAATGACAAAAAGAATGACCACTTCCACCGTGCGCCGCCTCTACTACAACCATGAGCATCATCGTCTTAATAAACGTGTAAGTCCCGAATCTGGATCACTACAATATGATGTCAACCCAAACACGATGTTAGTGCGGAATCCTAACACCGTGGTGATGCAAGAACGAGAATACGAAGAACAATATAATGTAATGAACACAATAATACTCCAAATGCACACGATTATATTAATAAATCATCTGGTAGATGAGATTAACCAAATCGTTATTTTCTCTCTAGATGGTGGCTCTCTCAAAGTGCTCTACCACTAAACCCTATACAATAAGATCTATTTATAGAGTACCCAACACACTAGCCCAAAGCCCACCGAGATCCATAAGGATCTCGATTCACATACCAACACGAAACCCAACAAACATAGAACTAAGTACAAATCACCAAATATGGACCCAACAATCTCCCCCTTGGTTTGTAGCTTCGTTCTTGTTTATTTCACTTCAGTCTTGATCATGTCGTGATCTTTTGATATGCGTCAGTCTAACCATTTTATGACCCAACAATCTCCCCCTTAGTCTGATGCTTTCAAAACCTTCAGAATTTTTACTTGAACATGATCAACAACTTCAGCATCTTCATCCAATACTCTACCATTCCCCCCCTTATTGACAACATCATCCAATTTGAATCTTAGATACTTCATATGCTTCCGTTGCAAGAAATCAGTCTTGAAGGAACAATAAACTTTGATCGAAAGATCAACCAAAATATTTTGAAAACAATTAAATAAAACAAAATAAGACAGACATATATTTTTTAATTTTTATGGTTTTCTTGAAAATACTTGAACTGAGATCATACCAGCTAAACCAGTTATAACACAATAACCGATATCATATTTCATTAGCTGAAGACAAATTTTTAAAATGATTTCTTAACACATTTATTTCGACAAGAGAAATCAAGAAGTAAAAAATAAATCAAATGAAATAAAACTAAACCAAAAACAACAAATAAAACAAATTTAATCACCCGTTCTTCTTGTAATAGCAAAACTTTGAGATCAAATTCCAGTTTTGATAAAAACGCCGCCTTTTATAAAAATATCCAAACATGGAATCATATTGTTTAAGGTGCAGTCACAATGATTCATGTTTAGCGTTATTATGACATAAAGAGACAGGTTAATAGCAGGTATAACGAACTTAACATGATTTTCATTGCATCAGTGATATGAATTAGGTTCAGTTCGGCATAAAGCTTAGATGGACATCACTCATGGACCTGTGATGCCTCATATCTCTTCTCAAAACATATTTGGCTTTCCCTAGATCACCCAAATTTGACTCCAACCCCCTAGTGCTTGATCAAAAGATTTTTATAGATAGTTAAACAAGATTTTGAGCTTTAAGGTTGAACTTTGGACTTCCAAGCCATCCGGACTTATAGGCCTTTCATTCGAGACATGACATGACTTACTTTTATGCCCCCATCTCTATAGTTCTAGTTTGACCCTTTAAGCTTTTAAAATAAGAAATTTTAATAACACAATAATCCTTTTTTTATTATTTTTTTATTTTATTTTTTTATTATTATTTTTTTATTATTTATTTTTTTTTGCTTCAGTAATTTAATAACACAATATTTTTGGTGATCAAGACACCAACGGGCTCGTGTATGACTAGGTAATTGTTTTTCTGCCTATCATTCGGAGATATGTATATGAAGACATGCACATGTCTTCAAAATGACTCTCCACAGTAAGTTTAGCAGATTTAGTTTATATCACTTCAACTTTTACGCATCATGGAAAGCTACCATACAAATTACTGACTGTTCTAGAGCCTTTTAAGCTTAATAACTTCACCCGTTAGGCACACAGAAACAACTTATCTATCACTTTCCAAAGGTTGGATCAATTTTCATTTGAAAATATTTTGAAGCTTCTAAAAAGCTGTTAACTGAATAATGATATCACTTCCCATAAAATTACAGAAGATTGTTTAAAATTCAGTCACCCCAGTCACTCTTAGGTTTCAGGTAAATGGCTATCTCGTATGCCCACAAGTGGTTAACAGGACCAAACACATATGAAAATACATGTCCTTCCAACTTAGAGTTACCGACATAATTTTAAGTGAAAGAATTCAAAAAACAAAACACATCACAATCGCGCTAGATGCTTTCAGTCTTTAGGTGAATGGCTATCCTGTGAATCTGCAAGTAGATGACCGGATCAAACATATACAAGTATATGTCCTTCAAACTTGAGCAGCCGACATGATTTTAAGCGAAAGTGCTTTTTTATAATAAACGCACACACACTCTTTTTGAATTTTTTTAATTTTCTCCATAAAAACACACACACTCTTTTTGATTTTCTCCCCCTAAATTTGTGCATAAATTTTGACAGAAGGAAAAACTTTTATGTACAAATTTAACCTAAAAAAGACTCAACCGTCGAAACGTAGCATTTAAAAATAATATATGAAGAAGTGTGATAGTTAGCGAACTGATGTACTATCATTTCTCATGTACGATCAAGTCACTTTCACATTTTGAAAAAAAAACAAAAAACAAAACTATACTTGAAAAACTATACGTGAACATATTTTTGTGTTATTATTATTTTTTTTTAAATTTAAAAATTTTAAATCTTTTTGACTGATCAATCTTTCATACCAAAGTGATACGGTTATCTTTTATTTTCAAGACATCATTTTCCCATTTGTGAGAATCTCCCCCTAAGAATAAGCTTGTTTTGAGATTCTGCATCCTTGCGAGTTGAATGTCTGGAACAAACCTTTTAATATGCAATGTATTCCCTGATTTGTTCCTACACACTTAGAGAGCAGATTAAAAACGTTCTATCACCCTAAAATCCCATCCAGACAACAAATAATCCATTTTAAGGTTTAAAGATTTAAAAACAAAGGATATTTTCCCTGTCATGTGCCTGGAACAACCCATTTAATAAACAATGGATTTGTGGTTGTTCCTACACGCATAGCAGGATCAGTTGGACATAGGAACCCAAGTCATAAATGTCTTGGGGTTCCCTTGAGCATCAACATATTTGACCTCTTGCCAACTCATATATTTCCCATCTTTAACAAAATCATTTGTTATTACAGATTCTGTTTGCTGATTTTTAAGTTTCCAAGTCTGTCTTGGCTTAGTGAAGTTGGAAAGAACAGACTTTGGAGTGGAACAATTCGAATTCGAATTCTTAGAACTCTCAACACTCTTTGACTTCTGAATATTTATTTTTCTTTCAACAGTTTCTAAATCATTTGAGTGCAAACCTGTCATATTAACTTTGAATCCTTGAGTATCTATGACCCGTTGTACAGATACTCGTGGTTTTGTAAAATAAGCATTTTGTTTAACCACTGGATTCGGTTGAAACCTATTACCTTTCACCTGAGGAGCTTGTCTATTAGCAGGACGGTAGTGACACCCCTTTGCCAAATGCACGTCGTTCCCGCAAACGAAACACGCCTTCATCCTTCTTTTAATGTCAACGTAAGCACTAGCCTCATTTTGGAATTCTTATTATGAAATGTTTTTCCATTCTTCTTGCCCCTTGGCGCAACCTTCTGATTTTGCCGGTAATAGGGAACATATAGTTGATGAACACAATTTTTGGCTATATGTCCTGGCGTGCCACAATAGTAACATGTTTGCCTCTTAATATAAATAGCACCCAATGATTTATCAACACATGGAGATACGGAGGATCTATGAGGACGAGACTGTCCTTGTTGTGCTGATTTCTTATGTGTCTTCTCTTTGTTGCCACAACTCTGTGTATTATTATTAGTACAATTTTGTGTTGTGTTGTCATCTGAGTTTTGATGACACGTTAGAATAAGATTCATTTTCACTAGCCTGAACCCCTTTACTATCAGAAGCAACATCATTTACTATATCTGCACATGAAGTAGAAGCATCAAAATTGTTCACACATTTAAAAACAGGCTTGATTTCCTCTAGGGATCCTGATTTAACAATTTCATATTGAACCTGTTTACCATACTTCATGTCTTTTACCTTTTCTTCCTACTCTTTGGTAAGAGGAAGACTAGTATAATTTTCATTGTATGGTGGGGGTACTTGACTATATCCTATACCCTCACCTTCGTTTTCTTTCCACCATAATTGATTTTCAATCATTGAATTGACTACTTTACTGGAACCATCGAATTTTTTAAAGTCTAGTTCAGCCCTTTCAAGTTTACTAGTTAGATTCAAAATTTATAACTTCGAGGCTTTCAGTTTAGTAGTTAATTCAGCGATTTCCTGTTTGGCATCTAGGTGGTGATAACATTTTATACTGAATTTAGACTTAAGCTTTGAGAAATCCTTTTGAGTTGCTTCTATTTTATCTAGAAAGCCTTTTTCGTTCTTCTTAAGTTTAAAATTTTTAGATTTTACTCTTTCCATGTCTCTAATTAAGTTATCGTTGTGGAGCTTATATAATTCTATCTTATCAAAACAATCTTGAGAACATGGTTGAAAACTTACCTCAGATGAACTCTGTAATACTACTGAGGGAGAAAACTGATTAAAAGTACTTCCAAATATTGAGATGAGTTGTGGAGAATCCATTGAGTAATTAAAGGAATTAATCTGATTTTCCCACCAAATTTTTCGAAAAAATATGATCGCTAAAATTCTCAAGAAAGATGTCCCACTCAAAAGAAGCGTCTACGAAAAATCTTGTTCATGAAAAATTTTTCCGATTTTCCCGCCAAAAATTCACCGAAAATCACCAAAAAAAATTGTTTTCGCCAAAATTTTCAAAAATGAAATTTTACTTATAGGGATTATTCTGGGAAAATTTCGCCAATTTTTTTTTAAAATTGAGAACTTAAAGCTTGACCGAGAACTAGCTTTGGCCAAGAACACGTGTTGAATGAGAACAGATGTTGATCGAGAACTAGTAGCGTTGACCGAGAACTCACAACTTTGACCGAGAACCGTTAATATGGCCGAAATCTCTTATGCTGAGCCGAGAACGATCAAAAGTTGGCCGAAAACACTTGTTTTTGGCCAAAATCTATTCAACTGGGCAGAGAACTTATGCTTGTTGGCAGAAAACTAAGGAATGCAGCCGAGAACCCTTAAAACAAACCGAAATCAACTTAAAATTAACCGATAACCAATGTTGACTTGATCAGTTAGGAAACAAATCAAATCCTGAAATTCAGGGATTTGAATTAATTTCAAATATTAAATCAATTATCTTCCCAAAATAATTTTCTCCCAAACACACCAAAATTAAACTCTTTCTTCCAATAATCAGATCAACACCCCACAAATCTTGAATTTTTCGATGAACACGAAAACAATTCACTAAAAAATCCAGAAATCTTGAATCCGTTGATATCACAATAACGAGCCTGAATAGGTCAAAGGCTCTGATACCAATTGTAAGTCCCGAATCTGGATCACTACAATATGATATCAACCCAAACACGATGTTAGTGCGGAATCCTAACACCGTGGTGATTCAAGAATGAGAATGCAAAGAACAATATAATGTAATGAACACAATACACACGATTATATTAATAAATCGCCTGGTACATGAGATTAACCAAAATCGTTATTTTCTCTCTAGATGGTGGCTCTCAAAGTGCTCAACCACTAAACCCTATACAATATGATCTATTTATAGAGTACCCAACACACTAGCCGAACCATAGCCCAAAGTCCACCGAGATCCATAAGGATCTCGGTTCATATACATAGGCCAACACGAAACCCAACAAATATAGAACTAAGTACAAACCACCAAATATGGACCCAACAAAATGCCATCTTCAGCAGCCTTGAATCATCTTCGTCCTTAGTGGTCATCGGCCACCCTATGCCGGAAAACCGAGCTTCGGCCCCAAACAACCCATTTTCTTCATCTTTATTATTCCATGTCATAACAACGTGTGACATAGCTTCCAGATTAAACATCTGTGCCCGACCAATGAGGTCACCAGCCACCCTCTAGCGAAAAGCCGTGTTCTTTAAACGGGTCTTAGAATCCATATCTGCACACAAGACAAACTTTGAGCACCTTAATTTTGTCACTCAAACTTTATTTTCAAACATCAATTTTTTTCCAAACTGATGTGCTAAAAGTAGTTATTTAAAAATTCGCAAATTACACTAAGTAGTAATTCTAAACTCTTCAACTTAACTAAAACTATTAATTGACAAATGTACTGGTCGACTCTAGTACAGTTTAGTAAGTCCGGATATCAAACTCACATACCCTTTAAATTACGTTAACTAGCTAACTAGACTCAACTGACTGACACGTCTATTCATTTTATATTTATCAAGAGGGGGTTCCCAAAATAATAAATTTAAACTAATTAAAACTAATTAATAAAACTAAACATGACTTAACTTATGACTCGGATTTAATAGATAATGACAAACAACCACCTAGGCTAGAATCACTAATATATCAATTGTCAAATGGTAGGAAAATGCTAAGTTATGAAACCGGGATATTAAATTATTCACTTGAGGGGAAACCGAACATGACCCTTGACCATACTCAAGGAGACACCTATGGAACTCTAATAAGCTATTAAACTACCGGCTTAATTAGACTCGCTCATGGTCGCTATTTTATTTTATGACAATTACCTCTATAAGAAATCCTACCTTACAACGTGAAAATCAAAAATAGTTTAAAGAATTTACTCGACTAGATAGACAAAACAAATAAACCAAGCCTAGACGGGCTCCTTACAGAGAACTAAATCTAGCAATTTATCAACCAAGACCTATCATATAATCTATCACCTTACAACTATTTAGATTAACAGCACACTTAGGTCTACTTGATTAATCATTATTGTTTCTATGGTTTTAATGCATATCAACTATAAACTAGTCAAAAACACACAGTAGATAACCTAACAGAATCCTATTATATGAAACAATCACCAAAGACTCTGTGAAACAATAAAATTCACCAAACAATCCGGAGCACACATATGCATCGAATGATTATCAAGAAACCTCTTAATTAATCATAAACCTTAACAAAAGCAAAGTCCAAACCAAAATCCAAAATCAAAAAAAGTTCATCATAGGCCTAGAAAGTTTAGGGGTTTAGCCAACAACCATACTCAACAATAAACAAAAGTAAATAAGTTCAAATAATGAATTCATTATGAAAACAATAAATTCAAACAGAATAATAAAGATGTTTGGATGAGTAGATGTTGAACCCAAACACTCTATGCTTGAACCAACATGCTCTCATCTCCTTCAAAACTCATTTCTTGATTTCAAACCCCCTGTCGATCCTTTTTTCCTTTCGTCCCTAGGGTTCTTCCCATTTGAAGATAGTAGGGTCCCTTTATAATGAAATCCGCAAGAGTATTTAGTTGAGATGGGTCGTCTACCAAATAATTAATTAATCATAATGCCTTGCAATTCACTGTCCAAAACAAATACCTGGAATTCATAACTATAATATATATAAATGAAAGCTTTAAAAGCTCTCTGGTTGCTTTCTACATTCTCTCAAGCCACCAGATTGCATTATTTGTAAATGGAGACTTCTCATGCATTTGACCTGAATTCACGGGTATGGGTCTTACCAAACCCATATATTCCTTAAATGGGTTATAACATCCCATTAAATTAAAAATCAATCTCTCCAAATATTTGATATGAAAATCCTTTAAAGTAGGGATATACTAAAAATTAATATTTAATTTCATTAAAAAAAGATATATATTATTTATAATTAAAAAAACAATTTTATAAGCGGGTCATGAAGGTCTCATTAAACCCAAATAACTTTTAAATCGGGTTATAACATCTCATTTATATTTGAAACTCTTTCATCATCAAATACTAAGTATATTATTAACTTATATACAATAAATAAAATTAAATTTCAAAAAATATATAAATATTGTAAACGAATAATGTAAAACAACTCCGGTAATACGGGGGATAAAAACTAGTATTGATATAATAAACAAAAAGAATACCTTTCCTAACAATTTATATTAATCACGTGATGCTCGTAAAAAATACGCATAATAATAATGGTAATGGTAACATATAATATTTAGTTGACTATTATTTTGTTGGTAAAAATTATAGATAAATACTTCATATTAGCTTGTTGTCTAAACTTTATTAAAAGTACTCAATTTTAACTTATATATCTTTGAACCATAAAACCCACAAGAGCCAACTAAGAATAATATTCAATAAAAATTTAGCTCAAAAGTAATTAAAAAAGTAGGAAATATTTATATAATAATATGTATATTTAAGACGACATCACAAACCTTCAATGGATCTTCAAAAACTTCAAGAAATTAACGTCTCAGTTTGGGTAATCGTGTAACTAGATCTCGAATATCAAGAACAAAGTTAAACCAGTTGATTCAAACCTGCTCAGATACCATTTCTAGGTCCTCTAACGTTGGATCTAACATCGAACGGGTTTTGTTTTTCATAAGCGATGGAGACGGGTGCGGTATAAAGAAATGATCAAACAAATAATATAAAAATAGTATTGAACGACTCTGTAAGCGGTTTAAACGAAAATATTCATAATATTAAAGAAACAATCCCATCCAATGTGAGCTCCCCTTGGGTGGTTGATTACACCATACAAAAACACACTTAAACTAACAAATAATGTAGTATTTATAGGCAAATATCAAACATTCTAGAAGATTTCTTCTCGTTTAAGCTAAACGTGTGCACCGAAGCGCTCGTCTTGGATCCGGAATTCTTTCCGACATCACCAATGCACACACACACACACACACACACACACACACATATATATGATTGATTTCTTTTGAGAACCACTTTGAGTTTTAAGAACTCAATGTAACAATTTTTTTTCCGAATTTTTTTTACACATGTGTAATACGTAAGTGTAAGTGATGTACAAAAAATACGGTACTATTTTACACACTGAATCGACTTTTTACACATGTGTAACTCACGTTTAAACTTGTGTAATTATCAAAAATACTTATTCTTTCTCTGTAAGGCCCCGTTACCGGTACCTCACATTTGGACGTTGGATTTACTCATCAACATAGTTCTAATCATCAGAGTTAATAAAAACATTCGCGGAATATAAAACTTTCATAAAACATTTCATTAATCCATAACTTGTCTTAGAAAAAACACCTTGTCTTTCAAAATATCATAATATTAAACATAAACGTCTTGAGTCTTCCGATGCCAGCCTCTTATTCAATGCCACGTGTTCCCCTCAAGCGAACTGCCTCATTCTACTCACCTGCGTGCATACTAAAAGTCTGCTACGCTGAGTGAGTTCTAGTTAATCACATAACATACAATACATTCATAACTACATACTTCCATACTTTCGTTTATAATATACTTACTTACCTTCGTACTTCTTTCTGTCATATACTTACCTTACGTTTTAAAGAGCATTACGCCCTATAACCTTCGCATATATTATTAGGGTATGCAACCCTTTAACCTTCACATATATTATTAGGGTATGCAACCCTTTATCCTTCGCATATATTAGTAGGGCATGCAACCCTTTATCCTTCGCATAAATTATTAGGGTATGCAACCCTTTAACCTTACCTTACCTTTCAATATCATACCCATACATTTAATACCATACACAACATAATCGTACATACTCCCTTATTTCACATACACATATCATACATACTACACTATACTTGCCTTAACAGTACGTGCAATACCCGAAGGTCGTTCACGTACTGTCAAGCATACATACATAACTATCACAATCGTCATTAAGACATACACTTACCATTTAAGGTAAGTGTATTAACATTCACATTGAGTATGCATACAACCTCAAAAACATAACAAGGAAATGGGGCTAGAAACTCACATGGATCCTGTTGCGTTCGCCGTTAGTTGTTATTCCCTTCTTTTTATCAATTACACATATTAATTTAACTATCACTACTTATATCGTATTTCTATCTTTGTATAACCCACAACGAAAGGGGGTCCGGGGGCAGCGCCCCTGGCAGCAGGGTTCTAGGGGCGGCAGCCCCTAGCGAGGTCCAAGGGGTAGAGCCCCTATCTGGGGTTAAGCTGCCAGGTCAGCTTGGAAAAATTTTATTTTTATTAACTGTCTTAACACATTTTCCATTAGCATTTTAATTTATTTTCTAAGTTGGGCTTATTTGTTGAGGTGGATTATGGGCTTAGGTCAGGCCCAACTGTCCATTAAAGTACTTAGGCCCAACTAGATTTAGGCCCAAACCCAACAGAATGGGGTGGCCGAGAACTCCAAGCAGAGAACCCTGATGGCCGAAAACCTGTTCTGGCCGAGAACTCGGGTTTGACCAAGAACCTTGGTTGACCGAGAACCTTTGTTCCTGACCGAGATCCCTCATGGCCGAGAACCCTCTGGTTTGATCGATAACTCTCAGTTTTGGCCGAGAACCCTCAGGTCAGGTGTTTTCAGCTCATCATCCTATTTTCTCGTTTCTTTCCTTAGTCTAGTTAGCTGCTACAGGTCCATATCAAGGATTTTAACCACTTTTCTTCATCGTTCTCAACTGTTTAACCGCCCAATATCATCCCACTATCAAGATTTACTCGTTTATAGCATAAAGCTTGGACCTTTATCATAAAAACGTTCTTTACGCTAGACCTAGGGTTTCCTTCATGAACCGTAGTTAGCCATGAGTATATTAGATCCATTTTTAATCATCAAGTTGTTAACTTTATGTTTAACTAGACCCGATCTAGTCTATGTTCAAGTTTTATGGCTATCCGTTCATAAAAACGTAAGCTTTAGGATCAAGAACATACCTTTAATCGTTTGCTAGGTCACGGCTAGCTTGATACGTGGTCTTGGACTTGTTATCTTGCTTGTATGATCAAAGGTCTAACGTTGCTATGATCGGTTTAAGGTTTGGATGGCGGCCGATGACTATAGGAGGTATTTTAGGTTTAAGTGTGTGTTTTATGGTGTAGGCAAGAGTGTAGAATGGATGGAAATAGAAAGATTTAGAGTTTAAGGGGTATTTATACTCCCTTAAGCCCATGGACCTAAGGCTTATCTTTCCTTTTTGGTCCATAATTATCTCCATCTAATTAGCCTACTCATCTTTCCCTTTTTACCATTTTACTATTTTTTTATTAACTCAAGTAAACTTTTCTGTCATAACGAGTCAATATTCATTATTATTATTCGAAAATTTTGGGATGTTACACCCTCGTGCTTCATTTTTTCATTAAATTTAATCTCAGCCACATATTTCATATCATGTAATTAAATGTGTGATTAAGAGAGAACTAGAGAACTAATAAAGAATTATTTTTAACTTTTTTTAATTAATATTTTACGATTTTTTTCTTTCCTCCTTCTAATAAGATGATATTGTTCTTAAAAAATAAAAATTTGTCGATGTAATGTATATGTGCATTAATATGTATTGCATATATACAATAGTGTTTTATTGCATATAATATACACTATTGAACATATGCAAACACAATATTAATAATTTTATGCAAAACACACTATCGCATATATGTAATACAACACTAATGCACATATGCACTATATCGATTTTTTATTTTTGTATATAATATAACACTATTGCAAATATGCAATACAAAGAACTGCATATATGTTATTCAACACTATTTCATATATCAAAATACACATTAATGCACATATGCCTTATAAAAAGAGTCGATGTATTGCATATATGCGTTACGAGTTCTTTTTTATTTTATATATTTTTTATGGTGAAGAATAACATATAAGAAGGATGAAAGAAAAGAAAATTTAAAAATCAATCAATCAATCAATCATACCCAGTGAAGTCCCACCAACAGCAAAGCTATAGGTAAGGTCTGGAGAGGGTGGGATGTAGGCACACCGTACCTCTATCCAAAGGGATAAAGAGGTGGCTTCCAGAGAGACCCTCAGCTCTAAAGTACATATGTATGAAGCAGCATAAAGGAAGTCAAAGTTCAACAGTAATATTAATAACAATAGTAATGATATTAATAATAATAATAATAATAATAATATATGGAAAGAATATACTAATATTATATATATGGGAAGAATAATACTAATAATAATACTAATACTAATACTATATATGTGACCATAAAAGGTAAATAGAAGCCCTAAGGAATTCCTTTCTCTCTAAAAATCCTTAACTCTAATTCTACTTCTCCATGAATTCCTATCCTCAACCATGTCCTCGGAAAGGTTTAAGTCTATCAAATCATGCTTAATCCTCTCATCCCACGTCAATTTAGGTCGTCCTCTACCTATCCTCCCTTCTACAGTAATGTTTTCTACAGATCTAACAGGATTCGTCGGCTGTCTTCTCTTCACATGTCCAAACCATCTCAATCTCCACTCTCTTATCTTGTCTACTATTTTCGCCACCCCTAATCTCTTTCGAAACACAACGTTTCTTATTCGGTCTAACCTTGTGTGCCCACACATCCAACGTAGCATTGTCATTTCTGCTACCTCCATCTTCCGCACTTGTGCCTTCTTGATGGCCCAACAATCCGTTCCATTTAAAAATATCTTTTTAAATTAAATTAAATATATTTCTTTATTAGTTCTATAGTTCTCTCTCTAAGGAGGAGTTCTCTCTTGATCCTTTCCTATATATATATATATAGGTATTGGATCATTTTAGAAGTTTTTTTACAGCGAGAAGTGCGAGAAGTGAAGGTGTAACTCCATTAATCCCTAATTTCACTCCCTTTCTTATGTGTAGGTGTGTTGTGTAGGTGCATATGTATGTGTGTAGGTACGTATGTTGGTATATGTGTATGATGTTTGTATGTGTGTAGGTTCATAGGTTTGAATGTGGCTCGGTACATTTATATGTTTGTAGGTAGGTTTGAATGTGTAACTAAGACATAAATACAACCAACCTACATATATGTATGTAACATCATATGAAAGGGAGTGAAGTTAGGGATTAACGGAGTTATACCTTCACTTCTCGCACTTCTCGCTGTAATATCACTTCTCGCAAGATCCATCCCCTATATATATATATAGGATGGGGTTATAATAAGAAATGGAGTGTGTCTAAGAAGTGTAAGAAGTAATCTGGTGCGTTAGACATGTTGATCTGACGGTGGATATGGAAAATGTGTTTATTGTGCGGTGTGTTTTATTAGATATAATGGTGAAAACACACTTCCTACACTTCTTAGGAAAAATCTACTTCTTATTATAATCTTGCTCTCTGTATATATATATATATCAAGTTTTGTCACATTTTTGGTATTACAAGTCAAATGTTGTAAGGCCCCAAGCCTGGCACCCTATATTGGGCATTAGATTTACTCATAAACACAGTTCTAAATATCATAGTGAATTAAAACTTTTGGCTGAACATAAAATCATCAACCATTCATTACAAAATATTCCAAATCTTGTTTTAACATCCTTTAAATTTGTCTTGCAAAATAAAAACATAACAAATTATAACATCATAACCTTCTTATCAATATGTCAGCCACTTCAGTCCAACGTCATGTGTCTCCCTAAAGCCAACTGTTGTAACCTATCTACCTGCGTGCATACTAAAAGTCAGTTACGCTGTGTGAGTTCTAGTTAATCAGGAAACATACATTACATTCACATATACATACGTACCCAGAGACACATCTTTCATACTTGACCTACTTACCTTTCATTCTTACATACATAAATTCATTCTTTTATACTTCCATACTTACATTCTTTCATACTTTCAATCTTTCTTGTTTTAACTTAATATATATACATTATTATCTCTACATTTTAAAGAGCCTTTCGTGGAATAACCCCACAGATATTTCTAAGGTCTGTTCCCTAGATTCGCATATATTATTAGGGCATGTTCCCTACATTCACAGATATTATTAGGGTCTGTTCCCTACATTCGCATATAGTATTAAGTTTTGTTCCCTAAATTCGCAGATATTATTAGGGCATGTTCTCTCATTGACCATACAACCGTGCAACCATACATACATACCTCCCTTATATTCATATACATCATATATATATATATATATATATTCATAACTTTAAGTTTCTAAAATCATATAACATATACATGACATACACTTAATATTTAAAGTACGTGTGTTGACTATTCACATCGAGTATACACACAGCCACGAAAACATAACAAGGACATGGGGCTAGAAACTCACTTGGATCCTCTTTCTTTTGAAGTTAACTGTAACACCCTCTTTAGCTGCGCCCGACTAACTATTTTAACAATTATAAAATCACTTAGCTACTCTTTAACCAGATCATATTTCTAGGTTAGTGAACTTCTTTAACTTAGTCAATGTGATAATGTTCCCTTTACAAAAAGGGATCCGGGGGCAGCACCCCTGTAAACAGGGTCCTAAGGGCGGCAACCCCTAGCAGGGTCCAAGGGGCAGAGCCCCTGGCTGGGTTTTACAAACGAATCAAATCGAGTTTTCTTATACGAATCGAATTGAGTTTTCTATGAATACGATTCGAAACTGGTTTTTCATGCCTTTCAATTTTAATCGTTTTCTTTCAACCCTCCTAGGCCCGTTTACCCTTTTTAACGAGTTGCAACCTTAACAACCTTATCTACTCATTTTTACACAGTCTGAACGCCACCTGTTCGTCCTGATTCATTCCAACAACTTGTTTATAATCATGTTTACATTTTTTTCCTACACTCTAGGGTCCAATTTACCCTCATACTGAGTTTCATGGCAAACGGACCTCAAACACTTAACCTTTTAATCTAAAAACATACATATTGGTTCGGTTTGCATTGGATCTTGTTCAACACGTGAATAGTGTTAGGTTTCTTGTTGGTTTTGGTGTAGATCTAACACAAACTCGCCTTGGGTTCGGATTCAGATCTAACACAAACATGTGAAAGGAGTGTTTGTGTGTGTTTTTGAGTGTGTGTGGATGCAAAGTAGAGGAAATAAGGGTTTAGGGGTTTATACAGTATACGCTCATGGACCTTAAGGCCCATAATCATTCCCTTAACCCATCTTTTTTATTGCCAAACCCACAACTCAACTTTTTATATTATTTAAATTAATTAAATAATAACCCACCATTAAATAAACCAAATTCTTTATTTATTATTATTATCAAAAGTAGGATGTTACAAATTTCCTTAGAGGTAGATCCATGCTAATAAATAAATAAATTCATACATATAAGTAAAACCATCACAAAAGTATTGTATTTAACGTGAGGTTCTTTCAGACATACTCTAGTACTCATCATTCACATCTGGAGGATTCTGGTTTGCTAGTTGATGTGTCACCGTTATGCACTTATGCAATGACATGAATTTTGTTTTCATCTACCAGCATATCAAGTTTGGAACCATTTAAACTTTGTCTCCATGTCACCAACTATTTGCAGGAATAGTTCTTTACCGATTTGAAACTTCTTCTATAAAACTTATCATCCTATAAGGGATTTTGAGAAAAGTTATGTGCAGAAGACGTTCATACGCTGCTCCAAAACTCTTAAATTGATTTTAAGACCCAACAGTCATATAGTCGTTGGAAACTTTTTAGTCTAAATTATTTATTTAACGGGTAAGATACACTCAAGATCGTCGGTGCACTTTTATCGATCAGGATAATAATTCACTTAATACTAACTAGACAGTCAGTCAGGGTGTTCTCATCAGTGTTGATAGTCCATGTTGGCTCCTCTTAGCCATCATCTGTCCTAGACCATTCACCTTTAAATAAAAGTCTATTCGCTTTCAAGTGTGCGGTAACGATATATTCTAGACTACTTTTGATTGATTGAAAGAAAAGAACATCAACAATATGAGCTTCTTGTAACATATTCATTTCCATAGTTGTGTGGACTTATGTGTTCCAATACCTTTATCTCAATTGTAATTTGAAATGTTTTCATCTCATTTGATTAGACTGTGAAAATGTTATACAAGCAAGGACTTAGTCACAATTACGATAAATCACATATAATAGATCTAATGAGATGTAAATAGAATGATAATCTATCCGAATGATTCTTTCATTGAAAAAGATAACCGATAGATTACAAGGATTCATACATGCATAAATACATACTCGGTTAAGCTTGATCCTCCTCTATGTGCACCTCTAGTCGGCCCATCATTATAGAGAATCCGGCATGGTAACTGTATGAATAGTAAAGAATGGCACATATCTCTTAGCTACATTCTCTAGGATCAGCCTATTTATAGGCCCAACCTCATTCTCTAAAGCTGGACAGAGAATGGGCTAATCACACTAGTGAATGGCTTCCCATTCACTGAACTCCTCAGCAAACGGGATTTCTAGTAGCGAATGAGCCTCCATACGCTACAAACTCAGCGTATGAGCTCATAGGCTAGCGAACGGGCTGCCATACGCCAACATCCTTAGTGTATGGCACTTAGTCTTAGAGAATGGAATCCATTCTCTAAACATGCTTAGCGAATGGGCCATATTACATGATAACATTGACTAAATTACCCCTAGCCTATTTGATAAACTACGGACACCAAATACATGTACTAACAAGGACTAGAAACGTTAGTGCATTATTTATTTATAAATAGTAATGTTGTTGGTATTTAGTATCATCTAGTTATTTAATTAATGTAACTGAAGTTTACTTAGTGACCAAATAAGAAATTATAATTGAAAACCAAAAAAGTTGGAAAGTGTGTACATGGAGGGTCAAAAGTCAATAAAAACTGTATCTATGAGATGTAAATAGAATGATAATCTATCCGAATGATTCTTTCATTGAAAAAGATAACCGATAGATTACAAGGATTCATACATGCATAAATACATACTCGGTTAAGCTTGATCCTCCTCTATGTGCACCTCTAGTCGGCCCATCATTATAGAGAATCCGGCATGGTAACTGTATGAATAGTAAAGAATGGCACATATCTCGTAGCTACATTCTCTAGGATCAGCCTATCTATAGGCCCAACCTCATTCTCTAAAGCTGGACAGAGAATGGGCTAATCACACTAGTGAATGGCTTCCCATTCACTGAACTCCTCAGCGAACGGGATTTCTAGTAGAGAATGAGCCTCCATACGCTACAAACTCAGCGTATGAGCTCATAGGCTAGCGAACGGGCTGCCATACGCCAACATCTTTAGTGTATGGCACTTAGTCTTAGAGAATGGAATCCATTAGCTAAACATGCTTAGCGAATGGGCCATATTACATGAAAACATTGACTAAATTACCCCTAGCCTATTTGATAAACTGCGGACACCAAATACATGTACTAACAAGGACTAGAAACGTTAGTGCATTAGTTATTTATAAATAGTAATGTTGGTATTTAGTATCATCTAGTTATTTAATAAATGTAACTGAAGTTTACTTAGTGACCAAATAAGAAATTATAACTGAAAACCAAAAAAGTTGGAAAGTGTGTACATGGAGGGGTCGAAAGTCAATAAAAATTGCAGTTAATGTCCTTGTTCTTAGCTACCTTAAACTTCAGTATAAGAGGTAGGATTATCATATTTTCAAAAAATTCATGAAAATGCTAACTAAACTGGTGGCAAATGTTTTAACTCGGAAAAAATATTTAGGAAAGTTCTAGATTACATATTATGAAAACAACTGCAATGAAAGCGAAAGAAGTTTATTTTGTAAAACTAATTTAGAACAACGTAATTGCTCTCAGTTTCAGATTCAATAAATAATCATTTCACATAACCAAACCTAGTTAGGAGAACATAATTATGTGACTTTGTTTAATTGTTTAGCCCAATGAGAAACAATGAAACCAAATTGAAAATGAATAAAACCTAACTCATTAAATAAACCAAACACAATTGAATCCAAAAGAACTTTAGAAGTTCACAAAATTTAATAAAGTCCTAGGTTCAATTACAGTAGAATGATTTCCTACCTGAATTCTACACCTGAGAATGATCACGAATGGTTTAGCCTTGCCCCATCATCATTATATCTTTAGATCTACATTCAGGAATGTAACACATAGATTGAATGGTGGTTGGAAAGCTTGAAAGTTGGTAAAATTCGTTCAAAAATGGTATAGGAAAAAATCCTTTCTAATTAGGGTTTTTCCCTTAAATAGGTGTGTAGGTCCTATAAACGGATCACATAACTAAGTTCTTGAATCAATCTCAACTACAGGCTAGAGAATATCACTTGTATCGAACCGAGATCTCGGATCTCGTTGTGTTTAGTTATTACCTGAAATAGAAAGGAAAGAGAGAGTAGAGAGAGTTGATAGATGGATAAAATAGAGTTTTTGGCAAAAGGTTGTTTGGTGCATGGGTATGCTCCACCATATATAGGTGTGAGAATACCATGCATCTTTCCATTATATTGGCCCAATGAGCTCTAAATACATGGCAATGGGCTCAAACATATATCATGAACACAAAAGGTATTCATATACAAGATGAAACAATACAAAAGACTAAACAAACAAAACAGGACCTAACAATATATCTATAGTCTTTGGTATTATTGAATTAGCTTCCATCATTAATCGGTCTCATATTCAAAGGGAGAGTCATAATTGACTAGTTGATGGTCAACAAGATAATGAACAAACTTGTTGAATTTTTGAACTATCCTATTAGTGTTGTCCCTTCGAACATCTTCAACTGTTTACAAAGGAGAATTGTAAAGCTTCAAGAAATCCTCCTTTCTTAGACCCGCCAACTTATGCTTGGGCCCATTGCCAATGAATGACCAGTTCTCTTGTGTTGTTGTCGAACTCCGTTCAATAAAAAACCATGTTGGGAGTGTACGGTTCTCCGTGGTGGATCGACTCCCGATGATCTTTCGGCATCCTGTACTTCCATGCCTTGTGTCTCTTGCCGGTGGTCGAATCGACTTCAGTTGGATGTAGGTTAGATCTCCCTTTGCTAAGCTTGAAATTTGGGTAATCATTCTTCCATTACTAGCTCAGAAACCGCATAAACCACCCCTTTAACTCCTTCTCTAAAGCGTCCGGACCCACAATTCTTCAAAAATAGTTCATGTCCAGCTCAGACAAAGTGTGCATGTTGTTGTAATGCATGTAGGTCTGGTATCCATCAGCACGTTTGATAGCCCATGTTTTCTATCAGTGTGCCACTTATAGTAGAGGATGGGGGAATCATTATGGTACGAATAGTTTTGGAACCGAATGCTTGCTGTTCTACAAATTTGTACCACTTCCTCTTTCTCTGCGTTGGCCTTTGAGAAGCTTCAGCACCAGTTGCCGGGAGAGCCATCACGGTAACAGGTTCTTGAACTTGTTCTTTATCAGCACGAACCGGAGTGTCCGGGTTCAGGGAGTAGTTTATGCCATCATCACTAAGAACTGGATACTGGGTACCTGCACCTTGATCAATATTAAAAATAGAGGAACAACCTTCCTCCAAGGCAACATTTGTGTCTCTTATTTTCTTTACAGGATTGGCAAAGGAAGGATCATCATGTGGTGAGTCATCATGTGGAGTAGTTTGTTTGCCTCCTCCACTTCCACCATAACACTAGCACCACCATCCCTATATCCACCATTATTACTGTCGCTAACATCATGTGGCTCATCAAAAATGTCATGAGGATCATCCTCATCTTCTTCCTCGTCATCCTCCTATCATATTCTTCTTCCTCCTCATCACTCTCCTATCTAGTGGCAGTTTCTCCAACAGCCAGAGTAACCACTGGAATGGTTTCAACGTGAACAATACTGATACCACCAATCGTGCCAACTATGGCTGTGTCACCACCAGTAACGACAACACCAGCACCACTACCACCGGAATCACCATCATCGCCAACATTACTTGCACCAACACCAGCATTAGCCATAATAGACTAAGATTTATTCCTTCTCTCCCTGTCCTCGCCACTTACCCAAATACCAAAGACATTATCTGTTCAAGCCTCGAGATTTTCAACATAATTATCTATTAGCTTCCAAATCTCAAAGGCGACGAGGTATTTTCCAGCTAGATCTTGGTTGAACTTGATTTGCATTTCATTCAGGCGACTCTGCTCCTCCAATCTTGCCTTAAAAGAATCTATCTCTGACTTTATCTCAACATTTTCGCATATCAAGGTCCCAATATTACTGGATGATCCTTGCATGGATTCCAAGAAGGCAATCCGAGCCTCCAACCGTTCACTCTGAAGCATCAACCTTTCCGCTTCAGTCTCCATTTCACTCCTCACACGTGTTGCAAGATTTGAGGAGGATGGTAAGTCATTATCAAGGTAAGTGATTCTTGAACTCAGTCTTTCAACCTAGTCATGACGTTCAACATTTGACAGTGTTTGATTAGAAATCAATGTTTGCTGACCGTCAACCCGCCTTTGGAGAGCCTAAATCCATAATCTTTGACTCTCAATGAAAGCTCTATCCATCTCTTGGTCATTCTCCAACTTCGCAATCTTATCAACCAACGTCGCTTTTTCCTTCGCGTCCTCTACGGCCTTCTTTCTTTGATCTCTCAAAAACTCAATCATCAACAATTCCCGTTTAGCCCGCTTTTCATTGGATTTTTCCATTTCTTGAATCCTATCAAGGATAGGATCCGTGTATACTGGAGTCTTTTTGTATCTACAACTAGACAAGGGAATGGTTGAGATGATTAGGGATTTTGTTGTTGTGGGAGGTGTGATTGAAAAGGTAGGTTAGATTGTGGTTTGGGTAGGCATGGTTATTGTGTGGGTAGAGAAGGATGCATCTAAGGCTAAGGATAGTCTTAGGGTTTCGGTTACAGATGTTTGAATGGTTTGAGTAAAGGGATATGATGTGAATGTGGAGGTTAGATGGATGTGGATCGAATTAGTGAGGTGAAAGAGGGTGACCTAAAAGGTGAGGCTACGGGTGAGGAAGTTCTAGGTGGTGAGAGAGTTTGTTGGATGGGTGAGGTATGGGTTTTTTCAGTTATGGGTTGGTCAGGTGGAGTTATGGGTAAGTCTAGGTTGGGTAGGTCCAGGCCTGGCCTTGGATGGGTTGGTCTCGTTGTGAGGGAGAAGGTTCAAGAAATGTAACGGGTGAATCGTGTAGTATTTAAGGATGTGTTTGTTCTTGTGTTTGGATTTGGATTTGATTCTGCGGATCTAAGGTTGTTTGCCTTTCATGGCTGCTAAGCTGCGGGACAGGGTAGTGGGAAAGGCTTGGTAGGGATCAGTTTGGGTGGTTTATGATGGAGGTGTTGTTACTTGGGAAGGTTGTGTGGTGGTCTGTGTCACAGTGGATGAAGGAAAGATTACATTCAATGAAGCAGGCATCTTTGAAGAAGTGGGCTTCTTGGATTCCCCTATCTTACTTAAGCATTTCAAAGGTTGCCCGGGTTCTTTCTCCTCTTCAGTTTGTTGAGAAGAGCCACCGGTAGAAGGCTTGCTCCGAGCCTTCCTCTTTTTATCATTCTTATATTTTGTCCTCCTTTCAGTCTCAACCTCTGGATTAGTCTCAATAGCCTCATCATCAGGCTTCTGCTCGTCCCCACTATCATCATCACCATCTCCACCTTCTTCACTAGTTTCTTCACTATTAGTCTTAGTTTCAGCGAACAAACTGAACTTGGGACTTGGAACCTCACCATTGTATTTGTATCCTCGTGGAGGATCAAGCAACGCATTAAATACAGTTTGTTTTACAATTTAAGCATCGTGAGGCTCCTCAAGGAGCAACTCATTGTCTTCATCATCAAAATTTATCGGGTATACTGGTCTTAGAATCCCAGGCATCTGATCATCTAACAGCAGCTGTACAAACCTTGGATGCATCATCCAAGTACTGTTGGTTAAAGCATTGGCATGAATGCACAGAAAAGAAGTGTCTTGAATAGTTAAACTAAGTCTTGTTTGTTAGACACACCATAGCCCCGGCCCAGTCTATCCTCAGTTTGTCAAAACCTCCTTTTTATTTGACAAACAATTTTCCGTGATGTGAAATAGAAACTTCCAATAAGGTGGCAAGTACTTCTTCTCACAAGTTGTCCACTATATGTCATATCCAATCGCACCCACAAATTCTTCCATTTATGACTTCTTTATTCTATTATAGAAATGATTTGGAGCATCTTTGATTTGTAATGCTCGTCTCTCATCTGTCTTGGTGATCCTTAATTTCTTCCTAGCTACCTCAGTAGTAATATAATCAACTTCTTTGACTATTGTTGCCCATGTCAAGAATTCCTCAATCCAACATGAATGGATCTCAGGGTTAGCAGATATAACATGCATTAAGGGAGATTCTCTAAATCCTTTGATTATCCAAAAAGGTTTTCTAACTTTCTTCTTCTTGTTGTTGGATCTCACATCCATTTCACTGGATTTACTTGTAATTCGATCAGTCCTTGATACTGAGTTGTTAGCAGCCTTATACCGGGAAAAATTAAAATGCCTTTTCAATTCATCCTGTTTATGCTAGTTCTTGCAATGTGTTGCAAGGTGAGATTGATTACCACACACATAACAACATTTTATTTTATAGACAGTAGAGTAATCATCATAAATATAGTATGGTTGATGCGGTGGGAATAGTGATCCTTGGAAAGGAAAATGACTATGAAACCCATTTGATATATGACCACAATCATCAAAAGCATTTATATAATATGAATCAACATAATTTTATTGATAATGACCATAGTAGTTGTTTTCATAAAAGTTGTATGATTGAGGGTTTGGTTGTTTGAGAAATTGATCTTTTACTTGGTGGAACATATTTACACAAAGCACTTGCTTTTTCATATTCAAAAACTTTGTTTTTATTTAATTATCATTAGGCTTACAACTTGTTGATGAACAACTTGGTATGTTCAAATCAACTGGCTCTTTTATATTGACACAATATTCAACCATAGATTCATCATAAATAGTTTCACGGTCACTATATAAAATAACATCAACATTTTCGTCCAAAATAATGTGAGCAGTGCCAACATCAACACCTCCACATATTACATTACCATCTGAATATGATTTCAATGTATTTTGCATGGAAACAAAAACATTATTATTACAGACAGAGTTGACAAATGATTGTTCTTGATTCACGCTCGAATCAAAAAGTGAATTTGAAAGTCTTTTCTTCTCACAACTCATGTTCTTTTCCACCGATCCACTTTCTTCTACACAACCTGGTGAACAAGACGAATCACCATTAGAACTAACTGGCAAAGGGATTGGATCAACAGTCTTTGGAACAGGTTGAACATATATATTTAGTTTTGGCACGTGACCAACTCCCTAGACCATTTCATCCTCAGGTGGTGTGTTAAAACTAAAATGGGGTAGGCTCGTGTAATTATCATTAAATGGAGGTGGAATGGCAACATGCTCATAACCCAACCCCGTCTTTTGTTTCACCCCCATTTGTGCTCCAATGGTGCCATTTAGCTTATCAGACGACATTTCAATCATTTCTAAAGTTATCTTTCTTTGGGCAAGATCTAATTTTAGTTCCTCTATTTTAGCATTTAACTCAACTATATATTTTTGGTGAGACTCAACTTACAAATTAGATTTAAACAATCTTAGATGTAAGATTACCATGTCATCATGATGGGTTTTAATTCTAGTAGTGAATATCTTTTCAACTTTTTTGTATTAATCATTCTGATATTTATATCCTAGGTTTTCTCTAATCAAGGAGGCATTATGAGTTCTATAATTCTCTACTTTATCAATACAAGCTTGAGAAAAAAGATGTTTATGTACCTTGGGAGTGTCAGGAGTTTCTTAGTTTCCTCCTTGAGCAGAGCTTGAAGCAGCTTGATCTCCATTCACAAACGCCATCCCAGCAAGGTTCAACTAGATTTTCCGCTCAATGAATTGATGGTCCTCGCAATCTGGCTCAGTTGATTCAGCAGTTTGTGTGAGCAGGGCCATTGAATTAGAGTTCCTTTTGCTACAGTTTCCTTGACCGATCCTCTGAACTCTCTGACCTGTTGAGCTGTTTTGACCCATTGGTCTCTTATCGTTCCTCTGTCCACCTTCATTATTAGAGACTTTGGTAATCTTGACATCATTTTCTTACCGGTCTGGGTTTGTGCATTCTCTGGCGAAGTGCCCCATTTCATTGCAGTTGTAACAACAGAGCTTGTCTTTACCAAACCCAATGCCCTTGATGTAGGAGTCTCTGAAGCTGGCTTCCCGTACTTCTTGATGAAGTTTGAAGCCTGGTGTACTGCCATGGCCATTGGTACTTGATATCCATCTTCTTAAGATCTCTTTTGTTAATTTCGGGAATATCTCCTTGTTGGAAGGAAGGAGGCAACAACTTTCCTTGCAGCAGTTCCTCGTGGCTGGCCCAAAAGGAATTGATCAGGGGAAATATTGGAATCATCAAATTGATAGGTGGATTTGTTTGAGCTGCTTGTTTTGCTGCTTGCAGATTTGGTTATCCCATGAGCCTTGGGAGCTTGTTCAACGACTTTTTTAACTGCATCTTGGAATGAGTTTGAGTTTGATGAAGCTAGCTGACTTGCTAATGTCTTGAAGGCTTTATTGTTGTCGGATTGACTAGAATACAATTTTACACCATCAACGGGATGAACTGTTAGGTGTGATTGGTCGAGAAAGGCTGAGCTGATACCAGAACCAGTAGAGACCCCAACTTGATTCAAAGAGCTACAATGGTTGTTCATTCTTAGCTTATCATTCATTTCAAAAGACTTGATGGTGGAGATTAAGTCAGATATAGTTGTAATGTTCAGATTTATATTTCCTTTGATGGTGATAACAATACTATTCCATGTATAGGGCAGTGAATTCAGCAACTTGTTGATTTCCAACATGTCATAGTTGATTCCAGAGCTTCTCATTTTTGTAATCAGCTTCTCAAATCTCCCAATAAGAATCCAACAAATTCTCCTTGAATGTGATTGAACATGTTGAATTCTTCCCACAACATTTCTTTTCGACTATTTCTCATTTCAAGGTTAACTTCAAACTTTTCATCCAAAGCATCCCAAAGACCTTTAGCAGTTGTGTACTCTCTCATAGTTTGAGCTATATCAGCTGGCAGTCACACACTCAACACACCATATACCTTATCACCATCAAGAATAAATTTCTTGTCATTGTTAGAGTAGCTTTCAATAGGAGCATCAACCGGTCCATCATCAGTTTGAACGGTAGGCTTGTGAGGTCCATTTTCAATGGATCGAAGTAGTGCAAAATCAGTCATTCTTACAAAGTTCTTGAACCTCCATTTGAAATCATCAAAGTTGCTTTCAAAGGTCATAAGCTTAGGAGGTTTAGTTATGGTTCTAGCCTCATTCTCAAGCGTTAGGCAGCTCTTCAACAACTCAGGATCATGTGACATCTTATTTGTAAGAATGAAAATCAAACACTCTAGCAAGTGTAGTAGATTCTGTCAAAAGTACCAAGTGTGAACAAATCGAATCGATTAAAAATGAATCGAATCGAATACAACGAATCGAATCAAATTATTAAATTTGATCGGATTGGATTGGATTGAAAATTCGATTTGATTGGATTGAAAGTTCGATTGGATAGGATTGAAATTCGACCCGATTGGATTGAAATTCTATTCGAATTTCCAGAAAGCATGGTTCCCAACTGTTTACATATGGATCTTCAACTAAGTACACTTTTACCACTTTTAGACCTTAAAATATCACAACAAACCCGAAACACACTTAAACAACTACAAACACAACTTTTAACCAATTTTAAGCTTGCAACTACACTATTCAGCCCGTAAACCACTTTGAAACACTTGAACACACTTTGTTTCACGAGAACACACCTCACAAACACTCAAACAAGACCAAAATCCAAGATTGTGACCCAAGAACCTCAACTATTAGAGTCGAATGCTCTAATACCAATTGTAGGTCCTATAAACGGATCAACCAACTAACTTCTTGAATTAGTCTCAACTTCAAGCAATCGGAAATCACTTGTAACCAACCGAGATCTCGGAGCTTGTTGTGTTTGATTATTACCCGAAATGGAAAGGAAAGAGAGAGTAGAGAGAGTTGATAGATGGATGGGATAGAGTTTTTGGCAAAATGTTTGGTGCATGGGTATGCCACCTTATATAGGTGTGAGTATACTGTGCATCTTTCCGTTATATCGGCCCAATGGGCTCTAAATACACGGCCTTGGGCCCAAACATACATCATGAACACGAAAGTTATAAGAAAAACACACCAAAATAATACAAAATACTAAACAAACAAAACAGGATCTAACAAAGTGGTTGAAATAAGGAAAACACACCAAGTTTCGACACCCGGTGTAAGCTACGTCGTGAGGGGTGTAGCGTACGTCCTCACCAAAATAATGTTATGCCCTTGAGATGCCATATTACGCGTAACATTTTGGCAAAAAAAAAAACATTTGATGTAGGCTATGTCGTGCTTGACGTGGCTTACACCCTCAACCAAAAACAAACAATTTTTCATCTTTTGATTCCATCTTCATTTGTTGCCTTCCCTTAGCTTCCCACATCTCAGGTAATGCATATATCCTTCTCCAAACACTCCACAATGCTTGATTAAGCTTCTATTTCACGTAATTGCATAAATACACAAAGTCATAGCATTCCAAACAATATTTCAGCTAATAATGCCATATTAAACATTATAAAATGCAATCATGCATCCACTCATCGTGGATTGCACATTTTTATGTTAAGAATGTTATGAGTTCATGCACTCAAGACGCCTTTGTAATTCAAGGGAGCAAAGCCAACTGAATAACGGAGTCAAGGGGCAGCACACGCGGAGCGAGGTCCGAGGGGTAGCAAGTGGCAAGGACCCTAGCTGGGGATTAGCTAAAAGTTGGTTAGAAATAGCAAATTTGCTAATAGTTGATTGAATTTGATACGAATGATCTACACTATAAACATTAAAATTGGTCTTCACTGTAAAATTTAATTTTTGGTTTTAAATATGTTCTTCAGTATCAAATTTGTATTTAATTTGATACCATGATGTTTCATTTAAGAGATGCGATGATTCATTGTAGTGGTTTGCCCCCATATATACAAATTAATTTGCTCATATATAGTAGGGTTTGAAAATATTAACAGATTATACGTACACTCGTGCTTGATTTTTCTAAAAATTATCAGATCGAATATTTGTGAGTAACAGTGAAGTGGTTTAAATTGTCACACACTTGGGTAATTTTTATCTACTCACGTACGTTGTTATATTTAAATTATTTCAAACGAGAATGTTGAACAAACTAAAATATAACATATCAAAGTTAGCTGGATTTGTATTATTCGACAACTATACTGCTCACGTCAGAAAATATGTTGAAAGCCGGTCGGGTGATGCTCAAATTTCTATTTAAATGGACCTTGATACCTGCAAAATGTCAAATGTCCTTATTAGCAAATTAGAGTATCAAACAACACCGACTAATAATATTTGTATATTTTTTAATAGCAATAATATTAGTGTCACTGATGCTGCAGCTCCTGCTGCTGCTGCTACTACTAATAATAATAATAATAATAATAATAATAAGATATTCATAATTAGTTATTATGATTTTAAAGAGAAACATACCACTATATATTATTCTGCTTTCTTTTTCACATTTCTTTCACGTAAAAAGCAAAAAATAAAATAGAAATATATAAAAACAGGATTTAAAATCAAGTTTTTTTTTCATTAAATATCTTGAACAGCAAAGTAACCCTTAAAAAGGAATCTTATGCAAGACACAAAAGAACATGTTACGGTTGACAATTTGGGAAAGTATTCGTGTGGATCTCCATGTGTGAAAAAGAACACTCTTTTGTCTATCTAAACACCAGTCAAATATTGTGTTAACCAACTATATGTTTTCTGCTGACTGAATATTTAACAAAACTAGGTGCTCTTTAAATTTATGAATATTAAAACAATTAGGAAATTTATTTAATTTAATAATAATAAAGTGTTTTTAAGTGTTTCCTTAAGTTACTCTAACTTATATAATGAAAAGATAAAGTTTCAATACGTATAAAATTTGTTATAACTGTTATTTATTTATTTTTTAAATTGACCGACATGACCTAAATGTAACATGTATGACTTTTTGTTGTTATTATATTCAGTTTCAGTTTAAGTTAATTTGGACAATTATGAAAATTAATTTTTATTTAGTAGATTTTTTTTCTGTTAAGTTAAATATGATAAAAAGGTACGATATTCATTTATGTTCCATATAAGTAGATTTTGATTAAAGGTTCTAACATTTATAAATTTAATGAAACTTCACAACATTGGAGCACATGTTGAAAGTGTTTTTTTTTTCTTTTCTTTTTTATCATAAAAGAAATTTGAATAACTTTATTGCAACACTTAGTAAACTTGATAAGTATTGGCCAGATGGATTTAAAAAAGATCCAACTTTAAACGAGTTAAGATCACGTAGCTAATTAATTATAGTATCATACTACAGAAAACATCTATTTAATATTTGACAAAACGGATTTTTATAATTTTTGTAAATGCTCACTACGATTTATCTAGATTGAGCAATTATATATGAACTTGACGAGCTAGAATAACCATGAATCATGATAGGTATATTTATGGAGTATGATTGTGAATGAACATTTTTACATATATTGACAAATTAACCATGATTGTAATTGATCAAGTATGGTAGTTAATTACCATTGTTAACTTAGATTGACCGCTAGTATTGATTAGGTATAGTACGTTGTGATCACCAAAGTTCAGTTATTAATGGCCATTGTTGACCTAGATTGATCAAGTATAGGCGTGATTGACCTAGATTCCTCAGACCATCATTGATCCAGTAATTACCTTCGGATTACCAAAGAGCTTAGTTTAAAGCTTTAAAATTTCTCATTTATTATTATTATTATTATTATTATTTAGTATATAAATTTAATTTCACATATCAAGCAAAACGATTACAATAAAGTGACAGGTAAACGGGCAAAAAGCTGCGCCGCAACCTCTTTTATTATATTATGTTTGATAAATAAAAAGAAGGTTTTAATGTTAAGACGTCCGTGATTTTTAAAAGATCAACATTTAAAATTTGCTTTTTTCTTGTATTTTTCAGGTAATTAAGTTGCCTTTGTCAATTTTCTTTTATCCGAAAGAAACATTATATGAGTCAATGAATTTTAATTTCCTTCGTATAAGTGTGTTTTCCAAGCTATAAGTACACAACTTCTTATTGATGAAATAATATTGATGACTTATATATTGTTCTTAATTCATAGCTATCGAGGGAAATTAATTGATGATTGCTTACCAAGTAGTAGCTTTCACCATGTTGCAGGCCAGCCACTGAGACCCCGTACTCATCGTGAGGCACGGGTACACCAGATGAGTGAACTAGCACCATATCCTCACTAAACATACCTTTCATATTAATCGGACCGCCTTCCACCTCAGTTGGAACTCCATTGATGAAAACAGTGATGACTCTTGAACCTAGCTTGACATAATAATCAAACAAAGACTCCTTAATAATTAACCTAAAATAAACAATTTTGTTTTGACTTATATATATAACCCTTTCATTAAAAAACCGGTACTGAAATTGCAAATAATGTGGCAGGAACACATATAATATTGGACAAATGTTAGTTCTAAAAATTTTGACAATGAAAAAATGGGTTTGATTTTAATAATCAACTTTATAATTCCGTTCTTTTTATTAACAATTAACTTGTTACATGTAGTAATATCTTTAACTCCCAATCAAAGTGATATTAATTAAATGAAAGAAACAAATTAAAGGTAAAAAAGTATTAATTATGACACAGGAACATTTTTAAATTTTATAGAAACTTTGTTACTCAAAGTTATAAAATTCCCATTCTTTAACAAACAAGAATTGTGAATTAAGAACCCTACGAAATCCATAATTAACTTTTGAAGTATTTAAATGCATGAAACCTGATGACATAGATGTGCTGTGCTCAATTTCTGGATAACTAGAAGCCTGACCAGACATAAAATAGATCTCGTCACCACCGCCGCCACCCAGCTGTGAAGAAGAAGAGGATGAACCACCAGCCATAGGTGACAAAGATTCATGTAGCATAGGTAAGAAACCAGCTGCTGGTTGTTGCATAACAAAACCTGGCTGTTGGTACTCAATTCCACCACCACCAACACCACATCTTGTAAACACTGGTTGTTGCTGTTGTTGCTGCTGCTGTTGTTGATGTTGTTCTAGCGAGCCACCGCTTATGAGGCTCACTTGAATCTGACGCTGGCGCCTTCGTGATCTGGAGCGCCGATTTTGAAACCAGTAGAAAACATTGGCGTCACCAACGGAACCGAATTTCTCAAGCAGCTTTCTTATCTTGACGGTTTCTTCCTTGGGAGGGTTAACCATCCCACTGTTGAAAATGGATTCAAGTATGAGAATCTGCTCAGGTTTGGGTGTCCATCTTGACCTGACTGGTTCATTTCTTTCAAGGCATTGGGTACTTGGGGTTTGGGTTTGAGTTTGATCTTCCATGACTTTGATACAAGAAAGCAGCGGTAGAATACTTCAAGATCAGGGTTTGTTGGGAAAGAACAAAAGCTTATAAAAATATTGAGAGCACATGAACGTACAGAAATGTTGAGAGGTTACACATGAAGTTGTAAGCAAATGGGTATTTGTTTATAGTATTTAGAAAGACAAGAGAACCTGCCACGTATCAAGACATACTCCAAGGGTGGACATGTAGTTTATCAACCCTAATTGTTTAATGCAAACGTGTTATTATTATTATTAAACCCTATTATAATTAACTCATACATCCCATTTGTATCCTTAATACAAAAATGAGCTAGTATCACAAACATTTGATCGTCCACCAAAAGATATCTTTTAGTAATCACTAACCAGCTAGAAAAAATAAATTAAAACAAATTAAGTTATTATTAGTCTTATCCAAAAGAATAAAAGTCTAAGCGAGACCCTGGCAATAGTCCATTGTTGAATATCCGGCAAATGATCCCTTTGTAATATATGCCGGTAACCTGCAAGAATTCTGATTACCCTTGCATCAATTCTCGATGATGTATCAATGACGAATTATCTTTGGTACTTATGAATAATCTACCTTTCAGCGAAAGTCATTCGTTTTATAGTGGATCATTGTTAAATATTTATATGATCCAGATTTTGCTTGGGTTAAATAATCTGATTAGACGTCTAATATAACTCAATTTTGCCAACAAGTTCTTTTTATCAAACAGCTAGGTCTGAATATAAGTTATCGACTGTAACAACTCGATTTTTCATATAGTATATTAATACTCGACGTGTTTTCATTATCGGGCAATTTTAATCAACAAAGCATCACGGTTATCGAGTCATTAATATTTTATTATTACTATTAATTATTTATATTATTCCCTAACTATTTATATAACATATAGACAAAATGGCAAAAGACGTCCTTTATGTTTGCACGGTTTTTCAATGTATGTCCTTTGGTAACTTAATAACAGAAAACATCCTTTATATACAAAAAAAGTTGCACGGTTCGTCCTTTTCACTAACGAGGGTTAGTTTTTCTCGTTAAATCCAGTCATGTGCACTTCATGTGAAGGCAATTTAGTCTTTTTACCCTTTCAAAGGTTATTTGTGTAATTTACTTAAAATTTTGGTCTTTAAATAAATAAAAGTTTTTATCTTTTTAACCATCATCTTCTTCCTCAAATAATCATAACCCACCATTAACACCACAACCAAACACCACCCACCAACCATCATCATCATCCCATCCACCACCAACTATCAGATCCGACCCACCGTCACCCGACCATTCATCACTGGCACACCGTCGTCCACCGTCACCATCTCCATTCTCCTCACGCGCCAAACCCTCACCAGATCGGAGCTCCGGCAAGAAAAAATAACCGGAATAAAAACTTATTCTTTCAAGATGACGGTGGGGTCCAAATATATATGTCAACCCCTACCACAACCTTCACTTCTCACTGAACTTCGTGACCAACGCAACTCCGACTTCACACAGACCGTCGTCACCATCACCACGGCACCACCGCCAAGACAACAGTCTTTTCTCCTCTGCATATCCAACAAATCTTAAAACAACAAAACCCTTAAAAACAAAACCCTAATTTCTGATTTTCCCCAAATTTCATCTCACGATTACACCTGAAATTGATGCTCGTTCGATTAAGTCTAATGATGATCGTTCGATTAAACGCCGTCAACAACCACCACACCGGCGAATGTATCCGGTGCACCGCCTCCGTGTTCTTCATTACAGCTGGTCAGGTACACGCAGCTGTGTTTTTTTAGACTACAACCTCCCTATTCTCCCGCCGACTACCATCCATTGCTTTCGTTCGTCTTAATCGCCACTAGGGTTGCCGGTTTTACCTGATTTCACCATTCCCTCCTTTCAAACCAACCTATTTGTCATCCAAAACCTTTAGATTTATGGGTTTTCTAGGTGGTGGACTAGTGGTTGTAATCTGATGGTGTGGATGGTCATGAAGCACTATGGTGGTTGTGGTGTGGAGAGAGTGAAAGAAGAGAGATAGGGAGGAGAGAGAGAAAGGAGGATTATATATATATTTTAAGTCAATTACATAAATAACCCCTGATAGGGTAAAAAGACGAATTTACCCTCATTTGCTTTGCACATGACCATATTTAACGAAAAATTAAACTAGGTTAGTACCAAAGGACGTAACATGAACAGAATTTGAAACATGAAATACGTCTTGTGTCATTAAGTTTGCCAAAGGACGTCTAATGAAAAAACGTGCAAACATAAAGGACCTGTTTTGCCATTTTGTCTAATATATATCTATATCTTTCAAATGATGGCAATTCAAGTCCTAAACTAAGCTTTTACCTCCTTATGTTTCTATCTCTTTAATCCGGGGACTAGAGTGCAAATATTATTATAAACCCTTAAACCTAGTTACCCAGATCCGAACCCTGAACCAGACCCGTATCCATACAACCCGTAGACCCATTTTGATTACTTGTGGCTTAATATTCGCTTAATAATTTCAATTGATTTTAGTAAATCGTATTTATGGTTGTAACAAACTCACCGACGTTCTTAAATTTGTTAAATCGATCATACATATTCGTATTGTTTATTTTCTTGGCCAACACAAGACCCGTTCATCAAAATACCCTTAATCAACCACCATAATTCAATTACCTTTGCATATTTGACCTCCTAAGCATCGCCAACAATAACCCTAAGTTTGATTTCACTTTACGAATCTTCTGATATGAGTTTTCGATCTTAGTTGAGCCGCGATCCTTGGTTCATCGTTCACCATTAATCTGTCGTGATTTCAGGTATTAATTATATGATTTTTTTTCGTCGTGAGCCCTTAATCAAAACCCCTAACATTATTTAAGAAAACGATTAGTGGATTGATCAATTTTTAGATCTAGGGTTTTCAAGGTTTGGGGGTATCTGTTCGTTTCTGGTTTTATTAAACTGGTTTCATTTAATAACCAACTGGTTCGCTAGAGCAGATGGTTTTTTTGGTTTGTGTTCTTCGTGTCTCGGCTGCCGGCGCGGGTTTGAATCCCGGCAGCCCGATTTTTTTTGGTTTTAAATTCTTTTTTAATTATTGCAATTTCTTAAGGCTTTTAAATTAATATTAATAAAACATTATTTTATGAAACCGACACATTTAAGTTTTCGGTTCTTGTAAATTAATCTCGTTTCAAAATTTCGTGTATATATATATATTATAATTCTTTAGATGATAATATAATAAACATATTAAAAACGTTAAATAAAACCTTATCTTTAAAGCTTCGTTGACGATTCAAGGTGTATTTTTATTTAAACATTATTATTATAAATTATTTATTTACTTATATTTATTATATCTTAAACCATGTTTATATATTTAAATAATTTATTTATTTAAATTGTTTTATTAGTTATTTTATCAAGTATAAGATCGATGGTATTTTGTAATAATTCCTCCAAGCAAGGGATAGCGATAATATCGGGTTGCAATAATAATAACAATAGTAAGCAATCGTTCAATCCATGATATTATAATCACAAACATAACTCAAATCACATCAAAAACTTAATTCATTAAATCATGTTATATCATTTATAATTAATTTATATTATTATATTTAACTAGGAATCATTGTCGGTGTATCCCGAAGGGTTCATCTTTCTCACGTCATCCTCACTTATCTTTCGTTCATCTGATCAGGTGAGTAATCACTCCCCTATTTTACTTGTTTTCAAATGTTTTGGGGACACTTGTGTACCATTTATCAAATTATTTATCTATTATCTAGTATTCAAAATCGCAACTATTTAATCCTTGTGTGTATATCAGTTTATACCTAACTTTCTATTTGCTTACTTGCTTACTTGAATCGCATTCGGAGAGGTCCAACATATTCTCAGTCTAGTATGATCATACGACCGTCGTAGTGGCCGGCGTCCGACGCATTGACAATGGTTTCACCGACACCTAATTTTTGGTAACCAATGCCCATTCGCATGGCAACGGTTTAGCCATTTTTTTTATGTTTGATTGTTTGTGTATGTGCTATGGTTTAACTGTTTATCTCACAGGAACAGTTTGCATCTTTCTTTATATTTTATATATGCTATTAATGTTGTGTCTTAAACTGGTGTTTTACTCACTCAACATGTGTTGTTGACAAACCTGTAACATCTCGGCCTCTCGTACCACCAATATTGTCCGCTTTTCCCCCAATGGGTTGCCATCTGGGAACTCACAGCTTTGTTTTTTGTTGCCTAGGTAGAGACTTCCCAGGTGGTCACCCATCCTAGTACTACTTCCACCTAAGCACGCTTAACCGTGAAGTTTTCATGCCACAACCAACTAAGCCCAAAACGCGTTGGTGATGTTAAGAGGCAAGACATTACTTATGAACTAAGAATCTCTCTTGTCCACGGCCGATGTGGGATTTGCCTAAGAGTGGGACGATGTTGTGTTTGCCAGGGGTGTTACATCGACTCCAAGTCTCCAATACTTAATGATTCAAAAAAAAAAATTAGGGGCTAAAAATCATGACCATTTTCTAAAAAATATTGTGATGAAAGTTAACCCAAAAGTTAGTCGGTGTGTGAAAGTTAAAGGGGTGAACCTTAAAAGAGTTGAGAAATAGGGCTAATTAATTATTATATTTTATGTTTATTGGTTTAAAAGTTATCTGTGTAGTTTTTAAATATTTTGCAAGTACACACTATAACAAATCAAGCCTATTTCGAAGACAGTTCATTGCTATATCCCCAATCTGTCGTCGACATTCATGTCGTCGCAACTTCTTTGTCGCAATAGTTGAAAATAGTCATCGGTATATTGTCGTCGATATAGCTACGGCTATAACAACGAAATGTCGTCGATATAACCTACTTTTTAAAAAATATTTAAAATTTATTAAATAACTTATATCAAGGATTTTTCGTCGGTATAGGATATTTTCTAAAAAAAATTGTTTTTTATATCAACGAAAAGCTGTCGATATAGGCTCATTTTTTTTTAAATATTAAATTTTATTAAATACTCTATATTGATCAAAAGCCCTCGATATATGAGCGAAACAAAATTTTCAAATTTTTTTTCTTTTGTTTTTTTAAATTTTCCATATTTTCAACCCAACAATATAATACATGTCAAATGTTTTCTAATACCTGTCAAATACAAATTATCATGAGCATCAAAATATGTTTCTGATACATGTCACATTTTACATTACCATAATTATCAAAATATTATACTTCTCTAATACATGTCAAATCCTAAATTACCATAAGTATCAAAATATTATTTCTAATATATGCCACATCCTAAATCACCATGAGTCTAGAATCTTATACAAAAGATAAACGATAATCTCCAGTGCGAGTTTCTACCATCCACCTCTAAGATAAATCAAACAAAGTTTAATAAACTTCTATTATATCTACATATGCAAAGTTTTTAAAATGAACGTACATACCTAATCACTTTCATCATCTTCATCATGTTGCCTTGTAGATCCCGATTCATCTTGGTGTCTTGAAGATCCCGATTGTTTGTTGACCCTTGTAAGTAATTGAGCTAACTGATTTTGCATTTGTTGATTTACCTTTTGTTGTTCTTCATTCAACTTATGTTGTTCTTCCCACTTTTGCTGCATTTCATTAAACTGTGACGCATGTACATAAGAAGTAGAAGTAAAGTCGGGGGTTACACTTTTAATTGTTCGAACCACACCCTGAACATGACTGCGTCATTCACCTAATGCTTGTTTCAAACACGCAACCTCATCAATGTCCTCACCATATGCTTCATCTCACATCATCATCATACTTAGTATATCCCACCAATAGCAAAGCTATGGTAGGGTCTGAGGAGGGTAAGATGTACAGCCTTACCTCTACACAATAGGGATAGAGAGACTGCTTCCGGTGAGACCCCCGGCTCGATAGTAGTTTTGCATCAAGACTTATAAGACACATAACATTCAATCTTCGGGACACCGGCTAATTGGTGCATGTACCCTTATCTTTCGGCTATCAACGCCACCACATGATGCCTGATTAACCTTCCGCCACTTTTAACGTTATTTTCACAAGATTTGTAAATAATGTGAATTAGTGCAATTTCACTGCTGCCCACCCGAGGGTTCACGCATATATACATTATATGCGCGCACCGCAATTGGTAGCAATTTCTTGAATTTTATACTGCATAAAACAATACCAATAAACGTGCATTACTTTTTTTACTAAACATTCTCTACTATAAATAATACCAGAAACTATTATAGGTATGCATGGTCCGGTTTTGACGGTTTTAGGTCAAACCGTAAACCGAACCGTTAGTAACAGTTTTCGATAACCGAAAACAAAAACCAAACAGTTGAAAATTAAAACCAAACCAAAACGAACCGTTACGAATGGTTTTGTCCGATTTGGTTTCACAGTTTTAGAATGTATACAAAAGCCAATTACTAATAACTCTACAACTACATCTCCTACATTTTACGCTAGTAGCATTCACGAATAATTGTATTATGTGATCATCCTCATCATGTTAAAACTCTAGAACTATTAAATCCTTCCACCATCACCACCACCATTACATCCAACCACCAAGCGGAAAGTGATTTGGAGACTTTATGGGCTCGTACCCGTAAAAGCAATCATGGCGTTGGTTGTATGGTGATACTGCAAAAATAGGAGGCAAATGTGGTTTTTGAACAAGCCCCAGCGACCTCAGAGGACTAAACGGTAATACTCGTACTAAGACGATGGCGCAGGTGTGAAGACGTTGAATAGCGGTTGCGGCTAGGGTTCCGTTACCGAGTTTCACGACTTTCAGTGAAGATGAACAGGCGGGGTGTCACAGTCGTGCACCTCCTTCCCTAGATTCGATTGACATATTCTAGACGGTAGATCAAACATTTCAGGCAGTGGCGATGGTTTAGAGACCGTTTACTGACGAAATACGTCTTTCCATATAAGAGTTCCGACGAATCAGTGATTTTCGGGTGACCTGTGTTTATCAATCTATATTACCGACAATATGGAGAGATTCAATCAAATCGATTTTGCAGGAATGGTATTGGAGGTGGTGGGTGTGGATGAGGGTAGACATGCACAAATCGGGTACAGTTGAAAAATCCGAACCGGTTCGGAACCGGTTTTTTACACACCGGGTAGGAAATGGCACCGGTTCCAGTCGAGAACCGGTTCGGTTCCCGACCCGAACCGATGCCCCAAAATGCCAACTTTTAGGAACCGGGACCGGTTTTTTTTAAATTCAAATAAAAGAGCCATTACAAACCGATTCCAACGGCTATATAGTCGTTTTTTACCGTTGGAACCGGTTTTTTTACTATAATTAGGTTATTTACATTCTATAAATAGCAAGGTATGGTGTATACTTGTTAAACCACTTCCAAAACTATAAAACACACTCCAAAACACAGTTAAGCTTAAACCGACAACAAATAACAACTAATGACGACGTTGTTATGGTGATCGAAACAACACGATGCCCCGATGTTTAGGTTCATTACGATTTGTGTCTCATGACCGACTCACAAGAGATGGCTCGTTGCAAATATTGCTCGAAGTTTCTTAAAGCAGGGTCCAACTCGACATTACGAAAACATACGAATTAGTATTGTCGAGAGAAAAGAAGTTTGGATGCTAAAAAAGCGGAAGTGGGAGAGTCGTCCGGCTCTACAACCCAAGCATCTACCGCCGGTGACAACGCTTAATCGTTGTAGAACGCCGGATTAAAACGACGGACTTTGTTTTTTAGTTTTAGTTGTTATGTTTAGTATCGTTTATGTTTTAATAATGTTTGTAATAGTTATTGTTTAAATAAATAAAATGTTCGTCGTTATTAAAAAAGTAACAAAAAATTAATCATGACTAACAAAAGTAGTTATTATTAAACAAATCAAAACTAAATATTAGTTGAACTTGTTACAAATAATTTTACTAAAACATATAAAAAACACAAATTACAACTCTTCTTCGTCTTCACCTTCGTCTTCACCCTCGTCTTCGTTATCGGAAGAAAGCCCGTCCTGCGCCTCCTCATCATAAATAGGACGCTCTATTGGTATTTCGTCTTCAAAGTTCGCCTTGTGTTGTACACGATCCACCGCATCCAAATGGTCCATTAGGCAAATGCAAACCTCTAGAGACTCGGGAGTTAATTTTGTTCTTCGCATAGATAATACCTTCCCACTAAGAGAAAAAACCGATTCGGAAGCAAGTGTTGAGGCTTGTACAGCAAGCAAATCACGAGCCATGGCGGATAGAATGGGAAATTCATTTTGTTTTCCTTTCCACCAAGCCAACAAATCAATATTGCAAATTTCGTCGACCGTTGCACCCTCAACATAGTTTGCTCCACTATATCGACCAAGTTCGCTAGTTGGTGTGTTTCCTCTTTGCCTCTTAGATGCCGATTCACGAACCGCATTCATCAAGTTTATAAGTGGGTCATTGCACGGCCAACTAGTTGTTATTTTTTTCACAAAAGACGATCTCGTGCTTGGACCATACATTTGAAAATAATGGTCATAAAGGTCTCGAAGGTTTTTGTTGAACTTTTTCTTCGCTTCCGTCGACAACTTCGGGTCGATCTCGTGCATATCCAAGTTGTCGAATATTTCCTCGATCGTTGTCTCAACCCCATGAACATTCCAATATGGGTTTAATTCGGCGGCACAAGTAAAGACCGGCTGTATGTTTTCAAAATATTTTAAGAACTTTTCCTTCATCACCGCAACAATATTCTTGAAGAGTTTGTTCTTCTCCGCAAAGTTTTTAAAAGTGCAAGACATGTAGTACAATTCTTGCAAAACCCAACAACTAGTAGGATAATAGACTCCCGATAACTTTGTTGTTGAGTTTTTGAACACGTCAAGATACCCCAACAAAAAACCGACATTCACCCAAACACTTTCCGGAAGCATATCGGCCTCTCGTTCATCAACAAGATTGTTATGAAAAGATTGTAAAGTTTGGCGTTGGGCAAAAGCACACTTTAGCATATGACAAGTTGAGTTCCAACGGGTTGGAACGTCCCAATTCGGCCCCAAATACTTTCTTTCAACCGACATGCAATAGTTCTTATATTCAAGATGTCTTCTTTTACCACTTTTGAAGACATCTTGTAACATAAGTCTAAAGAATTTTAAATCGTCACAAATGTTTTCGTTGTCGAGACCTTTTTGAACAACCAAGTTGATGATATGTGCAACACATCGAACATGAAAAAAATCCCCGAAACAAGGTGGTGAATATTTAATGATAAATTTTTCGGTCGCCTTAGTATTGTTTGTAGCGTTGTCAAACGAAATCGAAAATATTTTATTTCTCAAGTTGTAAGTCGTTATAACTTCATCAAGTAATTCAAACAATTTTTCGGCGGTATGTGGGAACGGGAAGTTTTCAAAAGCGATGGTGCGTTTCATCAATTGCCATGTCACCGGATCAACCCAATGAGCGGTGACACATATGTATGATTCGGGCAACCCGTGTGGTGCCGACCAAACATCGGTAGTTAAACTAACCATCGCTTATAAAGAATGAAAAAACTCGATTAACTCTTTTTTAGCACACTCTCACAACTTGATACAATGACGTCTTAAGGTAGTACGACTTACATGTGTGTATCGCGGTTGTAGAGTTTTTCGAATCAACAACGTCAAATCCGGGTCATCAAAGTGGTTAAACGGCAAACCTCGTTGAATAACGAACTTTGCCATTCTATCTTGAACTTGAGTCATGTTGTAACGAAATAGTGTATCATCTTTACTTAAGTCAACTTGATCGGTCGCGCCAATCCCTTTCAACGCCTTGCAATATGGCTTCTCAATGTGCTTTCTCAAAGTCGAGTTGGAATCGTGCTTTAATTGTGTTCCACATAGTTTGCAACGAGCCTTTTGATAACCTTCGGCATTCACAGCCAAATCCCAATTCTTCCATATGTCTTGATTGCGGTTATGGGTGACGACTGCAAGAACATTTGGGTCCTCCATAGGAGGAACGGGTTCAATAAAAACACTCTTCTTAGCCTTCTTGTTAGTTTTTTTATTGTTGCCATAATAATATTTAGTTGGATGGTCAGGTTTGCTAAAGGAGAAATATTTTAGTTTGTTTTTGAGTTTGGTGGTGAAACAAGTAATGGAAAACAACTTATATATAGGTTTTGGGCTACAAGAACCGGTTCCAATGGCTATATTACCGTTGGAACCGGTTACAACGGCTATTTTGTTTCTCAAAAACCGGTTCCAACGGCTATATTACCGTTGGAACCGGTTCCAACGGCTCTTTTGTTTCTCAAAAACCGGTTCCAACGGCTATATTACCGTTGGAAACGGTTCCAACGGCTCTTTTGTTTCTCAAAAACCGGTTCCAACGGCTATATTACCATTGGAACCGTTTCCAACGGCTAGTTTGACCTTTTAAAAAAAAAAACGGCTGGAACCGGTTTTTTCGGGTAGGAACCGGACCGGGTACAATTAGGAACCGGGTTGGAACCGATTGGGAAATACAAATAGGGGAACCGGGTATGATTTTCGGGTACAAAAATACCCAAACCGGGTATTTGGTCCATCGGGTAGGAACTGGAACCGGTTCCGGGTCGGTTCCACCGGTTCGGTTCCGGAACCGGTTTTTTTTGTGCACGTCCAGATGGGGGGGCATATTTTGATATATTGGTGGACGAAAATACCCCTCACGTGGGAGCTTTTAACGGAAAAGTCAAATGGTGTTTGTTAGTTTAACTAAAATCGTTACAAATTGAAACTTTAATGACTAAAACTGTACATTTAAAATGAAAAAAACCGGTTCCAACGGCTATATTACCTTTGGAACCAGTTCCAACGACTTTTGTTTCTCAAAAACCGGTTCCAACGGCTATATTACCGTTGGAACCGGTTCCAACGGCTAGTTTGACCTGTGTTTGATCTTTTTAAAAAACCCCGCCGGAACCGGTTTTTTCGGATAGGAACCGGACCGGGTACAATTAGGAACCAGGTAGGAACCGGGTTGGAACCGATTGGGAAATACAAATAGGGGAACCGGGTATGATTTCTGGGTACAAAAATACCCAAACTGGGTATTTGGTCCATCCTCCATCGGGTAGGAACTGGAACCGGTTCCGAGTCAGTTCCACCGGTTCGGTTCCGGAACCGGCTTTTTTGTGCACGTCTAGATGGGGTGATTTTTACAAAGAAAGTAGCATGACAATCCAAGAATAAGTTGACCCAAACTACCTTTTAACATATCAACATCAACCACGATAAGCAAAACAAAAAACGCATCACCAAACTACAAAATTGCACATCAACTTGAATAAGACACATCACCATTGATCTCCATGAAACAAAAATTTATGAAATAAAGAAGGAAAAAAAACAGATTCAAAACTCTTTCAAGCGCCAATCACTTCAGTTGCTTCAGTAACTGGCTCCTCTGCGGGTCGCTCCATTTTAACACCAACATCTTCCGAATAATCACCGTGCACCTATTATTTGCATATAAAGAACATTATCATTACTTGATACAAGAACATGAATATTCCAACCAAATAAACACACCATAATAAAAACTAGCATAGTAATATATAGGGGAAGGTTAACGTACAAATGAAATTAACGTGCTAAACGTGAGAATCAAGTAGAGTAATTATATTTATAAGTAGAGTAATTATGTAATTACATCATAGAATAATTATCAGAGTAATTACTCTACTTGTATATATAATTACTCTACTTGATTCTCACGTTTAGCAAGTTAATTTCATTTGTATTTGATCCAAACCCGTAATATATATAATATATATAGAGAGAGAGAGAGACAAAAGCTATACCTCCATCAATTTGCCAATGTCAAACTTTGGTGCCTTTAGAATCTTGGCCTTGCGAATGAAGACATTCTGCAACGGGTAAATGCTAGATGTCGCCTTCTCAATCTCTCTACCAATTGATTCGGGAATAAACTTCTGAACAAGCTCCTTGAGGTCACAAGATTGTGCCTGTGTCACAATTATCTCCCTCATCTTCCTACGAATCTACAAACAAATCACAAAAATAAACATCTATTTATAAATTCCAACTAAAGATTAAAAAAAAAGACCAACTCCACTTGACCGCTTAATATAAATAAGATGGTACCTGACGGATTTGGCTAGATTGTGCATAACAAGTCCTCTTGACTTGGTTGGCACGTTTCTTAGTAAACCCAATGCAAAACATCCTTAGAGTGTAGTTGTCAGTGGTCTTCACATCAACATATGCCTCGATCAAAGACTGCCATTTCTTCACAAGCGACCTCAGTTTGTCGGTTGTAAAGTCCATCCCCTGACAAAAATTAAACAAAAATAGTGTTCAACACAAATTAAAAAAAACAATATGAGCACAACAAATATTATATGGCAAGTACAATACCCAGAAGTTGGTCAAGACGTTCTTTCCTTGAACATCTTCGGCCCTCAATCGAATCTTTCTGTAGGAATGATCCTCATCATTTTGGAGGTCAGCCAAAGAAACCTCAAAAACACGATGTTTCAGTCCTTCAGAGGCAATCTGTTTATATTCAGAATTGAAGTGTTAACACATGTAGTTTAAAGACGCTACTAATAAGGCGCATCGCTTAGATAGAACTTATGACAGTGTTTTATTCACCGTACACAATCTCTTAGAAAACATAACAAGATCAACGGGTTGGGTAATAGATGTCAAGGGATCAAGTATGAAACGTGTTTTGATAATTAAAATCCCAAACCCATTTACATAATAATGTCGGACACATAGGGGTGTAAACAAACAGAGTCCGCTCATGAGTCATGAGCCACTCGAGACAGGCTTCACAAATCGAGCTCAAGCCGGATAGCAACTCTAAACAAGCTTCTTTAGTTATATTTGTTTTGTTTAATGCTATGCGTATACACACGCATAAACAAATGTTATTGTATAAATATTTATAATTACAAAATTAAATAATAATTCATAAACAATAAACAAGATGAACTTGAGTTCAAACTAGACGCCTGTAGTAGAACCCTAATTAACCCCTTACCCGTCCCAAATGCTTACAGAGTAAATAAATAATTAAGCCTGTTGAACAAATTGGAAAAAATAAACTACAAGCCCGATAGCAATTAATGTAAAAACAGTCTAAAGTCTAAACTAAAAATTAAAATGAAATTAACGCAACAAATAAACACGAATGAATATTGACCGACCTTCGTACCCTGCGTACGAGTAACGAGGGTTTTGCCAACGTTCCTGGCGGTGAATAGAGACGGAGCCTTGATATCATACCAATCCTTCTTTGAGAAGGGATCAGCTCTGTAATGTTAATTAATATAAAATCCAATTAGCAGAAGAAGTAATTAAATATATATATATATATATATAAATAAGTGTAAGTGACTGACGCTTTCTTCTTCCCACCCTTCTTCCCCTTGGAAATCCGCTTGTTCTTCCTGCAAGTCAAGGAGTATCAGTGAAATGAAGATACCATTATTTAACAGAAGAGGGTATGCACCTCAAAACCTAACAGATGATAATAGACCAATTTATATACACTCAAGTGTTTGCATCATTAGTCCCTCCACTTTTATGGCTTCTTTTCCTCCGTCTCTAATTTATGAATGAATCCTTCACTCTCATTTTATTTATGGGATAAATTCCTAAAATAGGAAACAGAACAAAAAATGATGATCTTAAATGGGTCCACCTTCCCAAAGTAACTCATGAAATATGTATTGACCAGGTGTTTTGAGAAAATAAAAGATGAGATTTGTAATTCAATCAAAAGTAGACACGTGTAAAGGTTCTTACACACCAGACGAGATTTTCAAAAATCTCGTCTGTTCCGACCATATTTTTAACTAAATCCACTTTTTAGAAAACAGTCCACCAAGACTGTTTAATAATGTTTCTTCTCTGGTCAGTCCATATTTTCTTTTTCTTGAGATTTGAGCTTTTTAAATTTCGTCTTGGTAGACGCATCTACATTTAATTTGTACCAAAGAGTTCATATTCTCAAGTTTTCTTTTTATAAGTTTTAAGAGTTTTAATATCGTCTCCACCGATAAGATTATTAGTATTCCGTCTTGACCGACAATATTTATGATTATTCCGTCTACTCCGACTATATTTTTAATTAAGTTTTATGTGACCCCACTTTAATAAATTAAAATATTAATAAATAAATAAGTATGGATCTTCTTCCTTGTTCTTAATGTTCTTCCATATTCTTCATGTACTTCGAATTTATCTTCAAACTTCTGTATTTATCTTGTTAGTCTTCAATTAGTTTTCATGGAATTTGATAATATTGTAATGTGTTATGGTGGTATATGGCAAAACAATGATGATGGAAGTTGTGAATACGTTCCAACAAACTGTAAACGAGGAGGTGTGAATCTTGATTCAAACATCAACCATTCGAAGTTGTTGAGTTTACTTGAAGCTCGGTTTAAGGTAACACACATTTCACGATTATCATATAAGTTAATCTCGACTTGATCTCCTCTCTTATACTTCATTTGGAATGGAATGTTAATGATGATGGATTGTATACAAGATAAACAAGAAGATATAGGAATAATGTTATGAGATTTGAACTTAAAAGATAAGAAAACTTGAGAATATGAACTCTTTGGTACAAATTAAATGTAAATGCGTCTACCAAGACGAAATTTAAAAAGCTCAAATCTCAAGAAAAAGAAAATATGGACTAACCAAAGAAGAAACATTATTAAACAGTCTTTGTGGACTGTTTTCTAAAAAGTAGATTTAGTTAAAAATATGGTCGGAACAGACGAGATTTTTGAGATTTTTGAAAATCTCGTCTGGTGTGTAAGAACCTTTACACGTGTCTACTTTTGATTGGATTACAAATCTCGTCTTTTATTTTCCCAAAGCGTCTGGTCAGTACATATTCCATGGGTTACTTTGGGAATGTGGATCCATTTAGGATCATTTTTTTTCTTCTCTTTCCTATTTTGGATCATTTTGGGAACTATCCATTTTATTTGTTCCTTGTATAACTTTTTTTCAAGAGACCACCCCTGATACTTCGGTGAGCATTCCTGAAACGTGATGTCAATCGTTCATGTTGATTTTGACGCTCCGGTTCTGACTCACCCAAGAATATCAAGTAGAAAACACGTAATTGTGAAAAAACCTCCTTAAGTAAGGTTTCAAACCTAAAACTTTAACATCTTAGGGGGTGTTTGGCCTAGCTTATATTTTTGTGCTTATGCTTATATTTTTTTGAAGCTTATAGCTTATTTGCTATCATTTGATAAGCCATTTTTAAGTGTTTGGATTAGCTTATATTCTACAAGTTAATAAGCTCTTTTTAAGTGTTTGTGTTAGCTTTTTTTATTTAGCTTATGTTAGTAAAATGACCAAAAGGGGCATGGTTACATATTATCACATATCTTATATTGTATATGTATCTACTTTGTTTTTATGAGTTAAATCATCATTTTTGGATAAATTTATATCGAGGAAGACGTAAAACTAGGCCAAACGAAGATGGATGTTTGATAAATGGTAGATGGGTGTTTGATAAATAGGATTTAAGGTAAGAGTTAATGGTTTGAGAAATGGTAGATTGATTGTAAGTAGGGATGAACAAAATGAGTACCGGTACCTGTTGGTGTCGGTACCGGTACCGAAACATTACCAAAGTTTTGACTTTCGGTACCGGTACGGGACCAGTATTTCCTGAATTTTTGCCTTCAATACCAGTACCGTCCCGGTTTCGAACCGAATATTTCAGTACCGGTGCCAAGAATTCGTGATTTTCGGGACCGGTACCGGTACGGTCCCGATCTCATCCCTAATGGTAAGAGTTGATCTTCCATCAACGTATTAATCAGTATCTACCAACTTCGACCAACTTGTCTCTTTTATGAAATTCTACCATTTGTCTCACTAATTATCCACCATTTGTCTCTTATTAATTATGCATCTTAATAAATTGTTGAATTCACCACTCTTTAATTTGTTATATTAATAAATTGCTTCAATAATCATTAATCCACCATCATTTGAGGGTAAATAAGTAATTTATACCCTTACACAAATAAGCCTTTTCAAATAAGCGAAAAACCATCTTCAAATAAGCTTCTTCACATTAGCCTATATAAGCTAATAAGCATAAGCTTAAAAAGCTAAACCAAACACTAAATTAAGCTTATTTTGTAAAAATAACTATAAGCTTCACTAAAAAAACAGGCCAAACACCCCTTAAACTTTAACTATCACCCCAATACCATTTAGCCATAAGGCTAATTGTTATTTCTTATATAGCTAATTATAAGGGAAATGTTACTCTAAAAGCATTCAAGGTTGCAACCCATCTTATACATACTAGTAAGAGAGCCCGTACATTGCAGCGGGGACACGAAGCGGTTTAGTGTTATAGTAACATCATTTACGATACCAAAATTTATATTTTTCTTGCAGATTGTATTTTGAATTTGTATGTGAAACCATATTTTTCTAAAACAAAACCAATACATGTTCTTTTTCAAAATTAAGCACTTAACATTTTTCTGGTGTATATAATAATTCATTTACTATAAAGAAAGGCTCTAAATTACATCATTCTTTAGCTTGGATATAACACATTCTACCAAAATAAGTCAAATGTATGATTTGTGTATGCCTTTTGTTTTGAGGTAACTAAGATGTATAACTTTTTATGGAGCTTGAAGCCACTACCTATAAGTTTGGAAACAAAGTTAATAATTGCAAGGAGAACAAAATCAAGTTTTACATCAATGTTTGCAATCACCCTGCAAATATTAAATATTTAAATTCATCAAACTTTTCAAAATTTTCTTCAAATTATTTTTTTATCATAATTAAAAGAAAATCTTTTTACCTGAAGTAGGTTTAATTGGTACTCACTTTTTTTGTAAAGCAAGCCCACGCATGGTTAAGACTTTTTTGTAAAGCCAGACTCCTTTGTCATCTCCCTGCACAAGTAGCAACAAAGTCTAAATCAATCCTTAGATCTTACCTTCATAATTCCAATCTAAAATGCAAACAACAATTATAACTTACCTCGCTAACCAATTATAAAATCTTGCAGCATTATTAGTCGGCTAACCATCTCCATATCTACACAACAAACAACAAAGCATCATACAAAATTCAGTTATCTGTAATCAACAACCTGCTATAGATACCTTTTCAAAATGGCCCGTTTTGATCCGAACCAAATCAATAGCTTTTTAAAATAATACATTGTGACCGAAACCACCAGATCGATATCTAAATGAATCGTTTTTATCAGAACAAAACTGATACCTTTTTAAAATGACACGAACAAAAGTAATACCATTATAAATGGCCCGTTTTGAACTGAACGAAACCGATACCCTTTTAAAATGACTATGTTTTGACCCGAACCAAACCGAGACATTTTTAAAATAAACGGCCTATGTTGACCTGAACTAAACTGCTACGTTTTTAAAACAACCCGTTTTAACCCGAACCAAATAGATACCTTTTTAAAATGACCCATTTTATATGAACCGTTTAAACCAAATCGTTATCACCCCTACAACAAAGCATCATACAAATTCAGTTCAGTAATCAACAACCTGCTGCATATACCTTTTTAAAATGGCCAGTTTTGAACCGAACCAAATCAATACCTTTTTAAAATAATACATTGTGACCCAAACCAGATCGATATCTAAATGAACTGTTTTTATTGGAACTAAATTGATAACTTTTTAAAATGACCGAACAAAAGTAATAGCATTATAAAATGGCCCGTTTGGACCTGAACGAAATTGCCTTTTTGCCCGTTTTGACCCGAACCAAACTGATACTTTTTTAATTAAAACGGCTCATTCTGACCTGAACCAAACTGGTACCTTTTTAAAACGGCCCGTTTTAACCCGATCCAAGTGGATACCTTTTTAAAATGACCCATATGAACCGTTTTCATAGGATTCAAATTACACTTTTTAAATGACTTGAACAAAAGTGATACCAATATAACATAGCCAGGTTTGACCCCCGATACCTTCACTCCAAACTCTCATGTACTAATGCAAGTTTTAAACAAGTTTTGGTTGAAGATGACCAAAATAATTAATTCCTTTTGTAATAAATTATGAATTTTAGGTACTGAATTAAATAGTTGGTGAAAATTTGTTGCTAATTATTGTAATTTGAGCTATTTTTATCTGAAATTTCAAAGATAAGTAACAATGGAACATGAAACTTCAACCAACATAGATAGATGGAAATTGTCAATAGAAAAATGGATTGAAATCATTAAATGGATTACAGAGTTTATATGGTGGTATTACAAGGAAGTTGTGTTTGAATCTTTAATTAGACAAATGGCAAACTAAGAGTTACCTTGATTAAAGTTAATCCTAAAATGATCATGTGTAGTTGTTGAAATATGTATAAAGTACTGGGGATGCATTGGTGGGTGATATTAGGAACATGGTAGGAGTTAAAGTATTTAGTTACTTACAAAGAGTGGAATCGCGAAGATAAAGAGTAACAACCGTTCACCAAGGAAGAAAACCAACCACTTCGACCAATTTTCATATATTTCCTGTCAAACATTAAGCTCAAAATTCAGCAAAAATCAAAATTTTCTCATGAAAACAACTCTGTAAATGTTAAATCTGATTACTAAAGCATACAAACAACAACAGGCCACCAAGCATCAATGGTGACCAAGGAAAAAGTCAACAGAGCAAAAATGTCAACTCATACTAAAATCAATTTTGATCGTAGAAAAGTCAAACTCGACAATAAGGTCTTTCATGACCAGACAACCAAGTTATCATCATACTTTTAAATACACCCGAAATAATGCTGGAATTATTTAACTTCCTTTTGAGCAAGTTGACCATTTTGCCCATGGCTTCCCTTCTCATCAAAACACATCTTTTAAGCCTGTGAATATGATTTAATTATTTTTTTTTTCTAAATCCACTATTTTCAACTCACTCTATTTTGGTTAAAACCCGTTTTGACATGAAGTAAACTAATATTTTTAAATGACCCGTTTTGATGCCGAAGTCATTTTTCTTATAACCCAAATTTACCTGAACTTTAAATTAACTTAATTAGTGTAACATCCCAAATATTATAATATTAAATAAAGAAAGTTGTGTTAAGTTGTCGTGCGTCAATTAAAATTTACTAGCATGTAATAAGGAAAAGATCATGGACTTGGATTAACTAAGATGGACTAAAGGGTAATGGGCCTTAGGTTCATGGGCTTTAAGGGATATAAATACCCCTTAAACCATCCTAAAACCCTAACTCACATTTCCATCTTTCCAAAATCTCTACACGCTCAAAGAAACACACACACGTCTTTGTTAATCGCGGCCGAGAGAGGAAAGGGAAGAACGAGATCGTGCGAGCGTGATTATTAATATATCTTCCATATACAAGATAGACGCAAGATCTAGAATTCATAACCAAACTAACCGCGACCAAACGAATCCGGCAAGGTATGTTTTTAAGCATAAAGTTCACGTTTTTATGAACGGTTAGTATCGAAACTTAAACGTAGAATAGATCTGGTAGAAATGAACCATAAGGTTGTAAACTTGTTGACAAAACGAACTTAATGGACCTGCAAACATGTGCGGCTCGTCTAAAATGAACCCTAAATCTAGTTTTAAACGTTAGCCTTAAAGGTTCATACTTTATATTACAAACGGGTCGAGTTTGGGCCGCAATCGGACTGGAGAATGGCTGGGATTAAAGCCAAACCATAAACGAGCGGATTAAGGGTTGTAAAACGAGTGTTTTTGTTGATAAAATGAACCCGGGGCAGCAGCAGCTCGCTACAGCAAGCTTGCTGTACAAGTTCGCTGATGTACAAGTTCGCTACTCCATAACTTCGCTGTTGATTAAGTTCGCTGCTGGTTAAGTTCGTTACTCATACAAGTTCACCTGATGTTAACTTCGCTGATGCTAAGTTCGCTGATGTTAACTTCGCTGATGCTAAGTTCGCTGATGTTAACTTCACTGATGATAAGTTCGTTGATGTTAACCTCGCTTAAGTTAAGTTCACTTGAGTTAAGTTCGCCTAACCTGTATGTTCGCTTACATTTAAGGTAACGAACCGAATAGCGAATCAGACTTAATTCGTTATGAAGAATGAGTTAACGAGTTAGAAGATAAATTAAAATCCTAATGAAAAATGTGTTAAGACAGTTAATGTAAATAAAATTTTTCCAAGCTGACCTGGCAGCTCGACCCCAGCCAGGGGCTCTGCCCCTTGGACCCTGCTAGGGGCTGCCGCCCCTAGAACCCCGCTGTCAGGGGTGCTGCCCCCGAACCCCCGTTAGTTGAGGGTTACAATTAGACCAGGAACGCGTTATAGGTAGTGATAGTTAATTGATACGTGTAATTGTTATACAGTTAGTCGCGCACAGCTAAAGAGAAGGACAACCATTAACAGTAAACCTAACCGAGTTCAGGTGAGTTTCTAGCCCCACTTCCTTGTTATGTTTTTCGGGGCTGTGTGCATACTCGATGTGATTAGTTAATACACTTACCTTAAGTGGTAAGTGTATGCTATATATGATATATGTGATAGATATGGTAAGTGTATGCTATATATGATATATGTGATAGATATGAATGATTGCTTGTCAGTACGTGAACGATCTTCGGATATTGCGCGTACTGTCAGATTATAAATAAGGATATGAATATTATATATGGATGATGTATGATCGTTATGAGTGAATGCTTGTCGGAGCGTGAACGATCTTCGGATATTGCATGTACCGACAAGGAGTATGATTGTTAAATGAATGATGTGAAGAACGCTTAGAGTGTTCTTATGCTATGATGTATTTATTGTATATACGAAGTAAGAGTATGCAGGTACAAGAATGGTATGTGAGTTCTACGTCTGACGTTGTAAGTTAGGATGGCAAATCCCTCTAACTTTCGTTGGACATAGACTTGGCATGTGATGGCGTAGTTAAGGACTGCGGACCTTATATGTGTTTATGAAATAGGATTCGGCATAGGGAAGGACTGCGGACCTTATACTTGCTGTAATTGTGTTGTGATAGCATAGGGGAGGACTGTGGACCTCGTACGTGCTATGAATTAGGTTACAACATAGGGAAGGACTGCGGACCTCGTACGTGTTGTAAATGTAGGATGGTATAGGGAAGGACTGCGGACTTTGCACGTACCATAAATGGTGAACATAGGTAAGGACTACGGATCTTTTTCATGTTCACGACCTTGAGTACAGGTATAGACGGCGGACTATGAACGTACTCTCGGTAGACTGAGGTTAGTGATTGTAGATATGTATGTATGTATGATAGAAAGGTAACTGGGTAAGTATGGATATGTATATTCGGATATGTACGTATGTATGATATGTGTATGTATTGTATGTCGCCTGATTAACTAGAACTCACTCAGCGTAGCTAACTTTTAGTATGCACGCAGGTGAGCTGATTATATAGTTAGCATGAGGACGGCACATGGCATGGATTGAACGACCGGCATCTGAAGATAGAAGTAAAGATGTTTTAAATATAATGTTTTGTGTTATGGTATCAAAGAAAAGATTTAATGTTTTGTAACGAATAGTTGATGTTTTATATTCCGCGAAAAGTTTTAATTAACTCTGATTTGTAAGAACTGTGTTTATGAGTAAATCCGACGCTAAAGTAGGGCTACCGGGAACGGGCCCTTACAATTAGTAACTTTTTGTTTATAATAAATAAGTTAATATAGGTGAAAACCAAATCAGCATATATAGTATTTTGGCCAGTCTCATGATTATAGTTTCCTGGTCTTTGTTGTTTCATTGCTTTCGTAACTATGGTTGACTTGAAAGTAGAAATGCACTTGAACCAAAAGATCCATCTTTGCGTCAGTGACTTTGATTAGTGTCTATCCCTATTGTTTAATATAACATACAATATGAAAATTTAGAAATTAAGTAATGAGAAAAGGTTAACTAATTTACATAACCATTCATCATTTACTTTTAAAGGTTATATATTTGATTAAAAATTTGGAATCATAATAACTTTTGGCATCTACACCAACCTCCTTTAATTTGCACTCATGATAGTTGACGATAATGGAGATTGCTAAAGAAACATATACAACTTAATATATATATGCAAACAATCTATGGTAACCCAAATATATTAAAAACAAACCTGTTCTTGAAGGAGTGAAACTTCAGCACTGTTTCTTCCAAATTTTAATCATATCCCGTCAACTAATGCAAATGTGATCCAGATAAGTTCATCTTTATGTTCGCCAACAGCAAAGTCAGTGTGTTCTTGAACAGGCACATCAGGAATAAATAAAATAACATGAAAAATATATCTATTGTGTAACAAAGCATTACTGGAAGCCCTATGAAATCCATACCTTGGAAGTGAGTTTGGAAGCATCGGATTTCGGGATGACATTTAGTTGAAGCGATTGCACACCAAAAACTTCAATTGATCGACTTAGTAACCCTGCAAAATTGAAAGAATGAAAACCAAACAACTTACAGCTAGAGAGACATCACTAACCCTGTAAAATTGAAAGTAATGAAGAACAAACTTACAACACCAACACAATCAATTAGGTTAAAAACAATAAATTCAATCGTTCAACACCACAAAGCTTACAATTAGGTTAAAACAGTTACCTGATCTCGAGCCTATCTTCACCTCCGCTTCAACCACCGGTGTCTCTGTCATTGCTCTCATTTTCACCTCTGCTTCACACAATTTCATTGAACCTGAACAATAAGAACTGGTTTCGTTAAAGAAACACAAGTTATCGATGAATATAATAGCCATTCATTATGAAATCAATGGAAGCCGAAACCATCTGTTAAGAATTCAATTGAAACTGGTATCAATTGAACAGATGACGATTCATAAATCAATATGATTGCTTGTAAATGAAATTAATTGGGGATGCCAGAGTTTTCAATAGAGAGGAGGGAGGGATGACGGAAAATTAAAGAGTGAAATTAATATAACAACGTCTTAATTTTCTCAAATTACCATTTTACGTGTCTAAAATGTTTTATATGTAATATAGAATCTAGATATAAATAATTTAACTAAAAAGTATGATTTTTCCAAAAAATTTAAGCACCTTTAAGGTATGTTTAGTTGAAGGTAACGAGGAATGAAATGGATCATTATCAGTCATTTGTTTTGTTTGGTTAACCTATGATAATAAAATGAGTTACTACTTTATGTTGTTTGGTATCCTAAATGGTGGGGGTGGGGTGGCGATGCTAGAATTGGTAGTGATGGCGATGGTAGGGTGGCGGCGATCAGGTGGTAGAGGCCATGCAGTGACAGCGGTGGTGGCGATGATGGTCAGGCCGCGGGGATGACAATGGTTGGGGGGTCACGACGACAATGGTGGATGCGGCGGTGGTAAGATGGTGGTGGTGGTGGTGGTGGTGTTGAGAAAGTAGGGTGAAAAAGAATGGAATGAAAAAAAATATAAAGAGGATTGGAAGGAATTGTTTTGATATAATGAGATTCCATGTGTAATAGATGATTTTCTTCCATTGAGCAATCAAACATCATGTTTTTCATTCTCACACAATGAATCATTCCATTCTAAATATCATTCCTGCATACCAAACGTTACCTAAAAAAATCTTTCATGTCTCATTCATCGTATTTATCCCTTATTCAATTAAATAATACTTATTTATTCTACTTTTATAATCTTTTTTTTTCTTACACTCATATGATATATAAATAATCATATTGGGTGAATACATGAACCCCAATTTTGGGGGTTTAATTTATGTTAGCGGATGAGAAATGAGTATGGGGTTCCTGATGTAGCATAGAAAATACAAGCTTTTTATGATTTTACTTAAATTTTGAGTACAAATAGGGTTCCTGATGTAGCATAGAAAATACAAGCTTTTATGATTTTATTAGATTTTGACTACAAGAATAAGAATAGGGTTCCTGATGTGAATGCTTTAATGACGTATGTTGGTATATTGTCCCTATAGGACATCAAATGATGCTCTCCAAATTTAACTGGTCTTAATAGTCATATCTTGGTCGTTTTTTTTTGTCTTTCTAACATAGGAGTTGAACTTTATGCATCAAGGATTATAGGGTTGTAAACGAATCGAACGAAGTCTTGTTCTTGTTCATTTTTTTTAGCATTAAACTTGTTCATGAACGGTTCATAAACGCTAACTGAACGGAAAATTTTGTCCATGATCGGTCGTAAAGGAATTGAACTTGTTAACGAATGGTTCACGAACGCAAACGAACATGTATTGTTTAAGAAATAAAAGTAACATTCTTAATTTAAAGCATCAGACACAATCACCTTAATAAAATATAAAGCTAAGCACTTGAGATAATAATAATAATGAACATAATCATCCCCCAATCGGCAATTTTATTCTTAAAATGTCGACGAAGAAAAAGTTAGATTCATTGTTAGTTTAAGTAAAACTTTACATAAAAAAAACATTGATGAACGAATTCAACAAAAACAATAAATGACACACCCCAACTTAAGGCCTAGGTGTGTGACTAGTAGTTGGTATATGTTTTGTACATAAATTAGAGTTGCGAGTTTATTTTAGCAGGAGACTTTTAGTTATAAATATTAATTAACATTGAAAAACTACATGGGAATTAAATACTAGAGTATCTCTGGTTTACAACCATTGGTTCAAAATATTACAAGGATTTTAACATTGAAAAATTACACGGGAATTAAATACTAGAGTATCTCTGGTTTACAACCATTGGTTCAAAATATTACAAGGATTTTAATTATCAAAATCGAGCCATCTTCGTGACGCGAGTATTAACTCCATCATGACTTTTAATCCTTGTAATGGCTATTTGATGTGCTAAAAGTTGTTATAAAATTATTAACTAAATTACACTAATTTTGACACTAAGTAATACACTAGACTCTATAAAACTCGACTAAATTACTAACCGGTAAGTTAACTGATCGACTCTAGTAAAGCTAAGTAAGTCCAGATATTGAACCCACGAGACTCTTTAAATTGCATAAATTAACTAATTAGACTCGACAAACCGACACAACTATTTATTTTATAAGATTAATGGGGGTTTTAAATTATTAATATTAAACCAATTAAAAAAAAAAACAGGTAACAAAATACAAGACAATTTAAACAAACAACAATGTTGTTACTAAACAATTTTAATTAATTTAATAAACATACAAAATTGTCATTCTCAAACAAATATTATATATATATATATATATATATATTACATTTACAAAGGTCGGTATGCAGTGTTTGTTGTAGTATATGCTTCCTATCTGGTACTCTTATCCTTTCATTCCATACACTGCTACTCACCTCACATTGCTAACCACGTGTGATCTTTCATTCCATTCTATCAGTATCCCAACCTGGACACCTCTTCTCTTTCATTTGATTTCAAGTTACATTTTCTTCCCAACAGACATACAAATACAAAGAGTGGTAGTAAGTGGCAACAAGATCGGCGGTAGTGTTTCATCTTCTCAGACGGGCATCGGTTATAGCTCAAGCGTAAATCGGTGTTGAGTTGTTATGGACTAAGCAAGGCGTTGGGTTGAACTACCGGCAAGTACCAAACATAGGGTTTTGGCCGATGAACCGATCAGGGCTTGCATGTCTCAGATAGGTGATTCTCAAGCCACCCATGACACGACAGCTGGTCTTAGTTAAGTCGAGTCTGTTTCGATTGAGTTTCCAACTGATACGGTATTTGGAAACTAAACTCTGATGAAGGCTCTAATTTCACACAATGGTTCAACTATGTCTCAGTTCAGCTTCTAATTTCTCACAAATCCTCTCATCTCATCATTTAATACTCATGTATTCATATGAATGTATAGGCTGAGTCTAATTCACCATCCCCGGAAACATTCGGTGATGGTAGCAGGGGACCACACAAAGATTCTTTTTTTCTAAATTGAATGAAGGAAAACCTCAACTTAAGCAGGTGAATAACACTTGCTCAACTTTACTTTGTTCATTATCTTTCTTTCAGATGTTGTTTACCATATAAAGGTGTTATGATTGATGCTAAATTGGAATGATATATGGCCAATGAACTTTTGTATGATTCAACTACTTCAAATGTTTGTTTATGTTGGAATGCAGTTCTTCAAATAAGGACATTTAGTGAGGTAAATTACTTCTCATGCTTCTTTCTTATCATATGCATAATTGCTTATTTAGGGTTTGGAATGTGCAATTTTGCTTAATATTTCAATTGATTATTGTATGCTTTGTGTCACTTTGGTAACTAACTAACATTCATGTACTTTGTTCAGTTCTTAATACACATATTCAAGGCAACGATTCTACTCCGTTATTTTACATCAACTCACCTCTCTGTCACGACTCAACTATCCATGGTGAATTCATCTCCTTACCAAATTTTGAATATGAAAATTGAAGTCCTAGCTGAACAAATTCTATTTACTTATTTACTTTGAGTGCAGGCAACTAATTTAGGTGAAAACCAAACAGAGCAAATGAAACAAGTTACGACTTGCCACATGTGTGACATGTTAATATGGAATTGTGATCAAGTTTTACCGGTGTAAGTTTTATTTTTATGAAATAAAGATAAATCATTTTTATTAGTCTATTTGACAGTAATTTTTTTCGAAATTTCTTGCAACTAGATACACTTTATGACTTCAAATTGTTGTTGAAATTGGCAGTACTAGCTAGACCTGTTATGAAGGTAAATATATCATCCTTAGGTTCCATACTTATTTAAGTGTTTATGCATTTCTTAGTTTTCATGTATTTTGTTATGGAGATACGGGCTTTTCAAGATCATGTAGTAATTGGAGCCAGGAGGCAAGGCTAACCGAGCTAAGATTCGAGGCACAAGTAAAATGGGAAACTTTTTATACGGGCCATATGGGTTGACCAGAAACATACACACCTTTTGTCACACCCCAACCTACGGCGGAAATGCCGGGGCGCGAACTGATTGTCACAGCTCTCAAGGTTACTATCATGCATTATTAAAAGTGTCGATATCTATTAAATAAATTTCCAAACAACAATTTTCCATACAAAATTCAAATACACAAGTACATATATCAATCAATAACAATATGTCTCATTTAGTTTTCTTCTAACATAAATCCTTAAGTGACCTTGTACTTCGCATCAAACGATAAACTGCATATGCGTTGAAAATAAAGAAGTTTTGTCAACACAAGGTTGAGTGAGCAACACACTAATTTGAATGTTCATATAGAAAATAAGTATTTTGCAACAAGTCATATGAGTATAACAAATTAACCAAATGAGCAAGTATAACTGAGATGTCGAGAAGCACAAAGCTATAACGACTGGCGTATGATCATACTAGACTGAGATTATGTTGGACCTCTCCGAATGCGAAAGCATACAAACAAATAAGCACATAAACAAGGTGTAAGTTGTTAACACATAAGACAAAGTTGCAGTTTTTGAGTATAAGTATATATAAGAAATATAATTTACGAATATGTCCCAAAAACGTGGAAAACAAGTAAAATAGGGGAATGTGGTACTCACCTTAGACGGAAGGTAAGTGATTAATAAATTTGACAACGAACTAATGATTTAAGCGAGTCGTCCAATACGCTTCCAACGAGATTTATGATCAGAATCTTAAACCTTGTGATATGAAAATATAATTAAAAACGAACTTAATTCCGCTGGAATCAATCCAAAAGGATGGGTAGAACTCTAGTTATGTTGATTTTAAGGTTTAAACGAGTCGAGTCTGACCAGAATCCGAACTTCGGGTCGGGAGTCGGGTTTTGGTCAGAACCCTTAAATTTAATTATGAGAAGAAAAGTCTTCTGGACCGAACGTTAAATCCAACCAGAAGCATGAGAAAACGAAAAGTCAAACTTGTTGACTGTTTTACCCTTGATCGAGTTTTAATGCAATTGACCAGTCAATACCCTTCAATCTCAGAAATTGATTGAAGGCTATTGACTAGGGAATGTGTATGAACAATTCTACAGTTTACAACTTACCCGGAAAGTGAAAGGATTGACGAGAAACGGAAGTCAAAGATCCTAAAGCAAGCAAAGTCAACGAACAAGTCTTGAATCTTTAACGAAGATGCAAAAACGAAGGGTTGGAGGATGAACAGAGGTAGGTGACGGCTATGGGATGTTCTTTAGGGTTATACTAAATTTTACAGCAGATGAATGAGGCTTGTTTATATAAGAATACATAACACGAACTAATTATGGGCTTTTTGGCCCGTTTAAGCAAGTAAATACGTTTTAAGGAAATAATCAACGATTTATACATAAAGATCTGGTCTTGGGCAGTAAGAAACGAACTAGTACTTGTAGTTTAGTTACAGGATGTTTACTCGGACCTTAATTCACTCAAACATGCCTAAAATAAACGATTTTATGCCTTAAACGAGTTAGGAAACGAAATAAAGTTAAACGATCTGACCAGTGGTGTGGAGGCGGCGCGCGACGGGGATGGGGGGTCTCCCTGCGCGGCGCTCCGGCTAGCCAAGGAAGGAACTTTGGTTTTTTGGCAATAATGGTCCCTAAACTTTCTGAAATGTTCAATTATTGACTATTTTAAAGTTTAAACCAAGAATAAATAACTTTAAGAACTTTAAGGGTATAAAATGAATATTAGAAACTTATTTAGTTATAAATATTTGATTTTGATTAATATTAAGGAACTAAAATATTTCCGAGTCGGGTTAAATGTTAACGAATACGGGTTTGAAAAATCCGAGATGTTACAGTCTCCCCTGCTTTAGGGAATTTCGTCCCGAAATTAAGGAAAACAAAAAATTATCGTTTTGAAAACAATTTAAACTTTTTTAGGAAATATCATAACATAGAACTTCCAATAACCGAAGCAACGCTTCAAATGACAATCCGATAAGGGCGCTTATATATAGGATGTACCAGCGGCGTATCCACCATGTCCTTATTGTCTCATCATTCGTACCGTTACCCAAACTACCTTAAGTTCTAGATCATGACACATAATTGTACGCATTATGATTTACATGCAAGAACTTTGAATAATTATGTTCCGGACTATAATTAGTCTTATCGTCGGATGGTCCGCATAATCCGTTCCATCATGTGGGTTATAAATCATCATTTTGTAAGAAACAAACGTTTTGATATAAAATTTTTAAAGGAAAACAATTGTCTTGATAATTTTAATTATAATTCCAAATGATAATTAATAAATGTTGTAGTTGAATCAATAAAATCGTAAGATTTCGAAAACCTCTTTTGCTTTTAAAAGTAAAATTTTGTAAATTGAAGAAAATTGGTTTTTGTGATTTTGGTGTTATTTAAGATAATCGAGAATAAAGGAAATGAGATGGAGATACAAGATCCTAATTGATTAATCTTTGATAAAAGGGAATGAATTACGCAAAGGTTTAATTTATAGCATTTTTTAAGATCGAGAGTATAAGTTTAAACGAAGATTTTGGTGTGTCGAGTTCAGTTAGTTGAGAATTTATGAGATTTAATAGGAATTAATTATAAATTTATAGCTTTTCAAGTTGGTGATTTTGAGATTAGATTAATTCGTTTAAGATGTTCTATAATATTATAATAGTTAGTAATTAATAAATTAAATATTAATTATAATGCGAAAATATACGTATTTGAATTAAATTGTTAATAGATTAAACTGGGAAGCGGATATTCCCGAATCAGCGAGATAGTCTTATTCAAATTAAACCTTTAAAATTGTATAAAATATAAGGTAGGTAATTGATAAATTAGATTAAATTGGGAATTCGTGGATTTTTCCTTTTTCACAAAATCGTTATGAATATTAGGGAGTAAGTAATTTGAATTACCAATAATGGAAATTTGAGTAAATAATAAATTTTAAATTAAAGTGAAGCATATAATATATTGAGATAAATGCGAGGCTAGAAATGCATGAACCACCATGATTATTCTAACAACTACAAATTTATCATTTAAAACGTTCAAATTTATCATTTACCGAGTCTTATTTAACGAGGGGAGGGGAAAGAAAAGAGAGGAAAATATAAAAAATTCATGTTCCAGAGATTTTTTAAGAAAGAGATGGGAGGGGAAAGGAGGGAAAATGCTAGAATATTTAAGCATATTATCATCCTCCAAAATGGAGAGATTAGGAGAGAAAATATTTATGTCTAATTATAACTTTTATCAATTCCTAAAATACCCTTATATCTAACTTCATGTAATGGTTTACTTAAAGGGTATGATAGGAAAATGTACCTTTCTTTTCTTTTCCTCTTAACTCGGGAACACCTAAAATGTTTAATTTCCCTCCATTTCCTTTCCTTTTCATTAAACTCGGGAACACGAAATAAAATCACATATTTTCCTTCCCCTACATTTCTTTCCTGTCATAATTTCCCTTCCTTCCCCTCCCCTCGTTAAATGAGACTCGGGAACACAGTGAGTTGAACCAAGGATGAAATTTTAATGAAATGATGGGTAAGTTGTGGGAATGAGTTGATATGAGATAATGAGGATGCGTATATGTATATGTATTAGTATTAGTGAAGATTCAAAATTTTCCAAAAAATCAAAGGAGAGAGTTGAAATATTTACGATGAAGGTTCAATCAAAAAGTCAATTTAATAATAAAAGTTAAATTAATGAATTTTTTTTAGAAATGGAAATTAAATTTAAAGAATACATAATTTAGTTTAATAACAAAATTTACAATAATTAAATTTTAATAATGAAGATTTATAAAGTGGAAAATAAGTTGTGAAAACCATCATGATATTAAGGAAAACAAGAGATAATAAAATATTTATAGTTTAAAGTTGAGGATAAGGATTTAAATGTATTTAGAAATTTATAGTTTGAGGATATGGATATAAATAAGAAAATACAACTTAAATAATATTTTAATGGATATGAGTTAGTATAAGATTTCTTGTTCGGCGTATTTTAGTTTTGTCGAGATTGGCGGTTGGTCGGTTAATAGCATTCAACATCACTCGGTGATTCTAGTAGTCGAACAGCAATCACGAGAAGTAACGGATTTGATTACGATAATTTCCTAGGGAAGACATTCTACGAGAACCAAAAAATAGAGATTTATAAGATGAAGGATGAGTTGAGGAAAACATTAGGATAATAAAATGTCTAAGTATGTAGGTAACTTATAATAACATTGCCTTGAGAAGTAAAAGGAATTGCGTCATGAGGATCAAAAGTAAAAGTTTATAAGATGAGTGGGGTACATTGCGTAAATAGTTATTAAAGGATGTAGATAGTAAGATTAATGTGTGATGACTACATGAGGAGTTAAGTCAGTTTAAAATTTTGATTATTAAGTATTAAATAACTAACGAAATATAAATTGTGGATGTTGGCCTCCCATGAGCTTTCCATGGCAATTTGAATGACCCAACGAACTAACGAAAAACAAATGAGTTGGACAACCCATGAGCGTTACATGGCAATTTGTTTGTCCCAACTAATTAACGAATTAATAATGCAATGAAGTTTGTCGGCCCAATGAGCGTTACAAGGCGTTTTAACCGACCAAACTAAATAACGAATTTTCGAAATAAATATGGGTAGTCGGAGTATCTTGTGAATCACCACGTTTGATTACTCCAACAAAAATACGAAAACAAGTTAAGAAATGGATCATAGGAGTGCCCATGGGTTCCATGGATTTTTCACCCAACTAACCATTTAAATAACGGAACACAATAATCAGGAAAACCGAGTTTAGCCACGTATCACCGTGAATTCGGTTAAAATCAACCTAAGGTGTCGGTCATATGGCATTTATGGGTCTCGCTCGGGTCCATAGGGTTGAATATTGTGGTCAGGTTATCACCCAGGTAAGGAATAGCGTCTTACCTTTGGTTCTTGGAACCGTTTTACCAGTGCCCAACTCACAGTTTCTCTTCCCCTTTCATTATCATAGGGACATGCCACAACTTAGCCTTAAGGTGTACAAGTGAAAACAACATGTTGGAATTCTTAAGGAATTTCCCGTAAATAAAAGCAATCTAATTTCGAAAAGTTTTCTTTGAATGTTGAGGCATGCCTTGGAGTTTGTGTGTGCATAACAATACAATAGATAATAAATAATAATTATCTAAGAAAGCTGTAAACAATATAATTTGAACACATAAAGGTAAACAGATAGGCACGTATAGGGTTCCTAAACATGTGTCTAAGGCAATTTATAACGACCTATCGTAAACCTTAGGCTCTGATACCAATCTGTCACACCCCAACCTACGGCAGAAATGCCGGGGCGCGAACTGATTGTCACAGCTCTCAAGGTTACTATCATGCATTATTAAAAGTGTCGATATCTATTAAATAAATTTCCAAACAACAATTTTCCATACAAAATTCAAATACACAAGTACATATATCAATCAATAACAATATGTCTCATTTAGTTTTCATCTAACATAAATCCTTAAGTGACCTTGTACTTCGCATCAAACGATAAACTGCATATGCGTTGAAAATAAAGAAGTTTTGTCAACACAAGGTTGAGTGAGCAACACACTAATTTGAATGTTCATATAGAAAATAAGTATTTTGCAACAAGTCATATGAGTATAACAAATTAACCAAATGAGCAAGTATAACTGAGATGTCGAGAAGCACAAAGCTATAACGACTGGCGTATGATCATACTAGACTGAGATTATGTTGGACCTCTCCGAATGCGAAAGCATACAAACAAATAAGCACATAAACAAGGTGTAAGTTGTTAACACATAAGACAAAGTTGCAGTTTTTGAGTATAAGTATATATAAGAAATATAATTTACGAATATGTCCCAAAAACGTGGAAAACAAGTAAAATAGGGGAATGTGGTACTCACCTTAGACGGAAGGTAAGTGATTAATAAATTTGACAACGAACTAATGATTTAAGCGAGTCGTCCAATACGCTTCCAACGAGATTTATGATCAGAATCTTAAACCTTGTGATATGAAAATATAATTAAAAACGAACTTAATTCCGCTGGAATCAATCCAAAAGGATGGGTAGAACTCTAGTTATGTTGATTTTAAGGTTTAAACGAGTCGAGTCTGACCAGAATCCGAACTTCGGGTCGGGAGTCGGGTTTTGGTCAGAACCCTTAAATTTAATTATGAGAAGAAACGTCTTCTGGACCGAACGTTAAATCCGACCAGAAGCATGAGAAAACGAAAAGTCAAACTTGTTGACTGTTTTACCCTTGATCGAGTTTTAAAGCAATTGACCAGTCAATACTCTTCAATCTCAGAAATTGATTGAAGGCTATTGACTAGGGAATGTTTATGAACAGTTCTACAGTTTACAACTTACCCGGAAAGTGAAAGGATTGACGAGAAACGGAAGTCAAAGATCCTAAAGCAAACAAAGTCAACGAACAAGTCTTGAATCTTTAACGAAGATGCAAAAACGAAGGGTTGGAGGATGAACAGAGGTAGGTGACGGCTATGGGATGTTCTTTAGGGTTATACTAAAGTTTACAGCAGATGAATGAGGCTTGTTTATATAAGAATACATAACACGAACTAATTATGGGCTTTTTGGCCGTTTAAGCAAGTAAATACGTTTTAAGGAAATAATCAACGATTTATACATAAAGATCTGGTCTTGGGCAGTAAGAAACGAACTAGTACTTGTAGTTTAGTTACAGGATGTTTACTCGGACCTTAATTCACTCAAATATGCCTAAAATAAACGATTTTATGCCTTAAACGAGTTAGGAAACGAAATAAAGTTAAACGATCTGACCAGTGGTGTGGAGGCGGCGCGCGACGGGGATGGGGGGTCTCCCTGCGCGGCGCTCCGGCTAGCCAAGGAAGGAACTTTGGTTTTTTGGCAATAATGGTCCCTAAACTTTCTGAAATGTTCAATTATTGACTATTTTAAAGTTTAAACCAAGAATAAATAACTTTAAGAACTTTAAGAGTATAAAATGAATATTAGAAACTTATTTACTTATAAATATTTGATTTTGATTAATATTAAGGAACTAAAATATTTCCGAGTCGGGTTAATTGTTAACGAATACGGGTTTGAAAAATCCGAGATGTTACACCTTTGTGTTTACGTTTTAAAAAATTATGTTCATACATTATTGTGATTCACGTTTTAACGCACACATTTAAATGTATTGTTTGTTTTCTGTGTTAATATATCATTAATTTTAAGTTAAGACGTAATGTGTAAAACTGAGCCGGCAGAATATATCGCCGCAAGGCACGAATGCTCTTTATATGCAAAGGATATGGCACAAACTCGGGCCGCCGCAACGCGGCGGGTAAGATTACTAGTTAAACATAAATTAAAACCTCGACAATATATAAATAATGTATATTTTATATTCGGGAAATGGGGTGCCACAAAAAATTTATAATAATAAATATTAAATATGTTATTCAATTGTTTGAAAATAAATATTTTAGGAAATGGGATGCTTAAAAAATTAACCTTTATGTTTGATCATTTTTTTAATGGACGTCTTTTGCAAAAGAGATGGCAGAAGACATACTTCATGTTTCAAATATTTTTCATGTTACGTCCTTTGGCTCTAACCCAGTTAACTTTTCACGTTAAATCTGGTCATGTGCTAGGCGCATGAGGGTACTGTTGTAAAGTCACATATTTATTTATTAATTTAAACTAAAAGAAATTATATATATATATATATATATATATATATATATATAGGATTGATTTCATTTGAGAACCATTTTGAGTTTTAAGAACTCGAGAAAACTCAACGTAACAATTTTTTTTACACATGTGTAATACGTAAGTGTAGGTGATGTACAAAAAATTACGGTATTTTTTTACACACCGAATTGACTTTTTATACATGTGTAACTAACGTTTAAACTTGTGTAATTATCAAAAATACTTATTCTCTCTTCTGCTTCATTTTTTAATTAAATTTAATCTCAGCCACATATTTCATATCATTTAATTAAATGTGTGGTTCAAAATTGAGTTATTAAAGTTTTTAAAACTCACCATGGTTCTCAAAATAACGCCCCCCTATACATATTTATATATAAACCTCTCTCTCTCTTCAACACACCAATCTTCATCATTGAAGAAACACGGATCCACTCCCCGGGTATGGGTCCTGGATCCAGTGAGTCCACAGGGTATAATACGATAATTACTACCACGATATGAGTAAGGCTTCCTAAAGTCAAGTGACCGGAACCTGCAAAACAGACACCGTGATTCTCGTTACAGGAAGGACAAGAGGGGGGGGGGGGTCTTCCTGTAACCACCCTCCAACGTGAGAGTCAGTAACGTTCGTAATGAAGAAAGTACTGATGTATAAAGACTAAGTATAGTCAGAATATATGTGAGTGAATGAATCCATACCTCATATCGTTTGACCAGGTATTTATAGCCGAAGGATGATGGAAGATGATTGGGGCAACTGTCCTCTTCTAGAAGATCTTTGATAACTTCCTGGACACTTGTCTTCTTGTGATAGGTTGGGCTATACGTCCCATGTGCATGGGTATAACAACCTGGACACGTGTCACCAGCTGATAGGATGGATCGCACCCTGACCATGTGCACAGTTATAACAACCTGGCCACGTGTCTTCTTGTGATAGGTTGGGCTATACGTCCCATGTGTATGGGTATAACAACCTGGACACGTGTCACCAGCTGATAGGATGGATCGCACCCTGACCATGTGCACGGTTATAACAACCTGGCCAGGTGTCATTTGTTCATTGGTTAGTATGTCACGTATTCCCCAAGTAAGAATCATGAGTCTTTCTTCTAGAAAGTATTTGAATGGTGACAGCTGTCCTACTGGCACTGTCCTCCAGTTATTTGTGCGGACATACGTCATGTCTTGCGGATGACTTTTGAGGATGCCAGGATGCTTCCGCGTGTGTTATGATAACGTTCCTCCTTACTCCTAACATGCGGGTGGCCCAAGTGTCCCGCGGGTGGTTTATAAGAGGGTTCTCTATGACCCCCGGGTAGTATTTAAGGGTATTTGGGTATTTTTGGTACCCTACCTCTACAAGTACCCCCGGTCCAGTGTTTCTTCCGCGTGAAGTCTTTGTGCGGGTGAAATTTCCGGACTTAACGTATGTTTTGGGGATTTTTGTTGTTCGGAGGTTAGGTAGAAAATATCTTCTGTTGTATGGACAGTCACAAAAAAGGACAAGTTGAGTACTCGCAGGCGCGTGAACAGATGATGGAACGTTTTTGACGGCTGTCACTGTACCCGACTGTACAACTTTTTCTCTTTTTCGAATTTCCCGCTTGACGTGGCAGTCACTGGTTGGGTAATATTTTTCTCTCTCTGTTGTTCATATCCCATCGCATTAACTGCGATGAGTATAAATAAGGAGAGACTCCTTCTTTTTGAAGTTTTATTGCTCTTTTGCTTTGATTATATTCTTAATTTTTTTTTCTGATAAAGCATTGAACTTTCTTGTATTCTCTCATCAAATCTTTCTAAGATGTCGAATGTTCAAACTGAGGTTGAAGAGATAGAAGTGTCGTGGGACTATTCTGATTACGAGAAGTTGCTAGAGACTTATGGCATTCCACCGGAGTGGGAGCCAGAGTTCCCTGCTCCTGAATCCATAGCCAGTTTCCCACCGTCTGGGAAAATGGCTTTGTATGCCGATTATTTTGTTCACGGGAATTTTCGTCTTCCTATAACAAAATTTTTAGAGAGAATTCTGACCGCTTATGGAATTCATTTATCTCAACTACACCCGCGTGCTATGATGCGAATTCGTCGTTATGAATTTGTATGCATAGCACATGATATGGTTCCCCACATAGATCAATTCCCGGTTTTCTATCGCCTTGCTAACCATAATGGCTGGTATACGTGCCAAGGATTTTCCGATCGGAGCCTTGGGAATGAGGTTGAAAGGTTGTCCGCCGACTGGCGCAACAAGTTTTTATGGATATCCGAGGACGTGGTGCCTCTACCCATGGTTCGCCGCCCTGTGAATTCTGCTCTCCCGGAGGTAGTGACAGTTTCTCATGAGGGTCGTGAATGGTATCGCATGCTTACCATGGAGCCCTCACCTATGCGTGCCTTGCCGGAAGAGGCATTGGTGTGGGCAGGCATGAGTCGTCTGTGGCCGACGGAATTCATGGAGCCTATTTTTGTAGACTTGCATGAGCGTAAGTTCCCTTGTATACTTGTTTCTTCTTTATTCTGAATCGTTGAATGATTAAGTTTTTATTTCCTCAGGTCGGAGTCCCATGTTTAACGTTCTTTTTGGGGATAGGGGTTGTGTTCGTATGGGTATCCGTGAGGCGGGGGACCAACCCATTCTTGACAAAACTAAATCTCAATTTCTGTTTCCGAAGAAAGTTCGGGCTGAACCTGTAATCTCAAATGCCACCTTTGAAACAGGTGCGTATATTCTAAACCCTCCTCCTCTTACTGCCGTTACTTCGGACGGGATAGTTGCCATCTTTTCGTCAAGTGATGACGGTGGTAATGTTTCTATGTCTTCTGCCTCCGAAGAAGAGGATTTCGATACTTCTGAACCTTCCTCTGTCTCACATTTATTGGCTGAATTGGAGCAAAGGAGAGTTTTTTAGCTTCCCAGACGGGTCGTACGAACGAGAAGGCTGCGGACTCTGAGGCGGGACTGTCCAAGAAAAAACGTAAAATAAACCGTCCCAATAAGCCACAGTATAGCCTTGCTGACCGTCTTGACACTGTTTAAGGTACATGCCAGCCTTTAAATACTGTATTATTATTATTATTTATTAGTATTTTGCTAAGCATAAATCTTGTTGTGTAGATCCGTTGATTTTTAGTGAAGATATATCTGAGAAGTTATCAACACCCACTCCTCATACTGAGAAACCATCATCCCCTTTTTCAAGGGGAGGGGCGGAGGATAAACCATCTACTCCGCCTGATGCTGCTAACGTGGAGGATCAGCCAACTTTCCCCCAGGCTGGGGTTACTATGGATGAGGAGATGCCTACTCCTCCGATTGATATTTCAACGGGAGGTCCGGACGATCAGTCCGGCCGTGATACCCATTTTGATTATTTGTTTCAAAGTGAGGGTGGTAGTGTTGATCAGCAAGACAGTCCTGCTGCTGAGGAGGATCATATTCAGACTGACGAGCTTCCACGCCAACGTCCTCCTCAACAGTCTTCTTCCACCCCATCTCGCCTTAAGCCCTCGGGTTCCCGTTATTACGGGGATACGGGCTTGGGTGACAAACACGAGTTGTCTGTCCCTCCATGGGGCATTACCAATGGTTCTCTCGGTTTTCCCAACCGAGAACTTGTATGGGATTTGTTGAACATTGCGCACCCCCTGCTGAGATGGCATATCAGCGTGATCTTTCCCGCCACGACCTTCATACAAATGTTGCTTATCATCTGTCTAATGCCTTAGCCGGTAGCCAGGAGGTCTTAAGTGAGTGGCGTACTCTAGGTGGGAAGGTAGGGGAAGCTCGTCGGGCGGCTGAGATTGCCAGGAAGGAGGCTGAGGAGCATCGCGTTGCTGCCCAAACCGCCAAATGGAAACAATTTGATGCGGAAATTGCCTTGAAAAACGAGCAGGATCGCAATGCTGAGGCTGCCCGGCGATGGAAAGAAGCTTGTGAAAAGCAAAATTCCCTTCTTGAGGCTGCTCGAACTAAAGCTCAGAGGGAAAGGGATGAATTGGCTCGTGTTCAAGAGGCTAATACTTCATTAGAAAACCAAGTAGCCCTTCAAGGTGCGCGAATTCACGATCTTGAAGCGGAGATAAAGCTGTAGAAGGAGCGGGCTGAACTTAAGGATCAAAGTGCTGTTGAAATCCAGACTGCTTATGATTCCCTCCTCCAAGCTCATGAGGAAGCCATCGCGGAATCAAAGGAGTTCCGAGCGCGGGCCGAGTGTGCGGAACAGGACCGTCAATGGTTCCTTACTCGGGGAGTTGATGCTGTAAGTCACACTTTATCATTTGTTGTTTCACTCGTACCTTTTGATATTGGGGACTTATGTTTTTGTCTTAACAGGTTGTTTCTTCATATCAAAGGAGGTAAGGAGCTAAATGACAGCTTTGCCAATGCAATGTCTGCTTCTTC